>NW_028261384.1:34006169-34316169 GCF_051295495.1 Thamnophis sirtalis | reverse complement strand
CTCCTGCCTGAATTGATGGTTCTAACTACCTAGCTGCCCACACATACTCAGAGCCTTTTCTGTCCTTTTTATGAATTCATTTGATGATTCTTAAGCAAAAAATGAATGTTTGAACTCTCACTGTAACTTAGCATAAATTAACTACATATTTTATATGATTTCTGATTATTTTCTAAATAGTTATGTATTTTAAGAATATTTTAAGACATGAGAAAAAACTTCTCAAAAGTTACTTTTCTCTTTAAAGTACAACTGCCTCATTTACCAATAATTGGTGTAAACAAAGGAAATGTACATGTTCTGAAACCTACTAATTTCCAATTGCCATGGCACCTAATGAGTTGTCTTAACAAGATTACCAGACATGTAAAAGAAACCAATTACAGTGCATTTAATTCCAAAATTGCGAGCAGATTCAAAATAGCCTTTGCAGCTGGCATTTTGCTAGCACTGCAAGAGAGGAATGAAGAAAATTCTAGTGATCAAAGGAGCATCCTTCCCATTTATCAGGAAGAGTGACTCCATTTACCATATAACAGGGATCATTATCATTTAACAGAGTGGAGAAAATCTTCACTATTTAAATACTTCACAGTACTGAAGGTGGCATTTTTAAAAATTTTCCTGGAAGGGCAAGGCTTAAAATGAGGGGAGTTGTGATATGACTATGAGATAGGGCAAGGTTTTCAGGCTGTTTTATGTATTTTAACATTACTGTTTGTATGCATATCCTGAAACTGATCTATCTTTTTGCCAATAGTATTTTGCTTACAGCATTTTTTAAAAATAGTTTTTGGAAAATAAGATGCCTATGCAGGTAGTCTTCAGTTTGCTCCTATATAGGATTTCCTGCTTAAGCAAAGGGGTTGGAATAGAAGACCTCCAAAGTTCCTTCCAGTGCTGTTATTCTGCTTAAAAACTGTTTGAAATTACAACAGGCTGGGAATAGATGCATTATAAAGCACTTAGAGTATAGTTGTCACACAATGTTTTGTAATTTTCCCCTTTACATGCAAAGGTTTTACTTTACAATTACTTTCAGCATCTCATGATCGCAATTCATAATGATCGTTGCTGGTTTGATTTTTTTTTTTTTTTTTGGTCTGGCTCTCCAAAAAATGTTCATTTGGGAAAAAAAATGTGTTCACACTTATGACTGCAGCAGTTCCAATTGCAGTCATAAGTCAAGAGCTACCTTTATCTGGTTTAAAATCTTAAATAACACAAATTGCTAGTGATCCCCCTGTTCACATTTTTAATATGTTTTGTGTGTATTTGTTGGATCATGCATAAAATCATAAAAACATGTTAAAGCTAAGCAGTATTTATGGTTCGGTTCGTATTTTCCAGCATTAGAGGTTTTTCCAGGAATTTGGGTTTTTGTATCTGACATGGGAGAATCTGAGCAGAGACATTTGTGCCTCAAATGGCATACTAGGTTGATTTATGCAATGATACATTGGTTTGTTTCTTGGTTATATCATCAGAAGTTTTCTTCATTCCCAAAGTTGAAGATATCAATGCTCTTCCTAATCTGTTTCTTCAATTTCATTTCCAATGATTAGGAAGTGAAAGAGGAATATCATGACTTACATGATTCTGATCTTTGTAGGTATATTGGGTGTCTCTGTGTGTGTTGTGTGTCTATGTACTGTATGTGTCAGAGGTGGTATTCAGCAAGTTCTGACCAGTTCTGAAGAATCAGTAGCGGAAATTTTGAGTAGTTCGGAGAACTGTTAAATACCACTTCTGACTTCCCTGCCCCAATCTATTCTCTGCCTCCTGAGTCCCAGCTGATTGGGAGATTGAATGGGGATTTGGCAGTAACCTTCCCCTGGAGTAGGAGGGAATGGAGATTTTATGGTATCCTTCCTCTTCCATGCCCACCAAGCCATGCCACGCTCACCAAGTCATGCCCACAGAACCGGTAGTAAAAAAAAATTGAATCCCACCACTAATATATGTGTATGATTTTCTTCTCTGTTATGTGTTGAAATTAAATTGGCACCTTATTTTTACAGAGTGAGAGAAAAATTACATAAAGAAAACAATATATACCTTGCTGGTTTTTAATTCATTAACATAAAACTATAAATTTATTTTATAAATGGAATCCCAAAAATCTGTTTTATATATCTATATGGCTGAGCAATAAAACTTCCAACTATTCTAAACTATTTGCTTTATAATTTATTCAAATTTCCTGTGTGTATTTAAGACATTAAGAGATATATGGAAGCCTTGATGTTCATTTGCATGAACAGTGATGTGTATTAAGATTGTGATAATTGCTAAGGAGACTGCTGATAATTATTAGGGACTATCTTGGTAAAGTTGCGGAGGATGGCATGTGGGCCTTTGGAGACCTTCAAAGAGGTGATGACAAAGCCAGTGAGGACTTTAAAAGGAGGAGAAGGAGGAGGTCTCTTTATGTATATCTGAGAATGGATATTTTAAGTATTTTTTGGTTAAATTTGCTTTTCCAAGAAATGCATGAGCTTATTTTATTACTGACAGTACATTATCTTTGTCCATCTGAAACCTATGGGTCTAGGGGGAAAAAAGAACCATACACAAGATACATTCCTGCACAGTGACCCACCAAAGTCTTGATTGGTTAAAGTTGTTTGCTGCAGTATAGAGTCCTGTTCAATCTCTGAAAGTTTTCTATAGTAGTCACGTAGATAGATTGGTTACAATCATAATGTAATATGTAGCAATTGGAAAACAAGTGTTTGTGAACTGAAGCTACTACTGAACTGAAGGCTGGGTAGAGAGGTTAAGGCACAAGACTAGAGACTGAGCGTTCCAGTCTTGGTTTAGGCACAAAGCCAGGTGAATGATCTTGGGCTAATCACCCTCTCTCAGCCCTAGGAAACAGGCAATGGGAAATCTTTTCTGAAATCTTGCCTAGAAACTGCAGAGACCTGAAACAAACACATAAATGAAATTTAAGTAGAATTACCCAATTCTATTCAAAATATCCTTCTGCCAATTCCTTTATTTTTGGTTATCCCAAAGCTTCCAATGCTGAGAAATCTATCAAATTAGTGAAAATAAGCATTGGCATCAGCTGCAAACCACAATGTCTCAGCATACAAGTGCCATTGAGTATTGTATATTAATTGTGGCAGTTACACAGAGGTAGATTCTGGCCAGCTTTACTGCTGGTTTGCTCATGCACATGCTTCACATGCATGCTGGTTGTGCCCTGCGTGTGCATGCGCAGGTTCAATTGAAATTGTTCTGCACATGCACAGAACTCAAAAACAAGTTGGTGGCAGCAACAGTGTGATTTACCGGTTTGAGGGAATGGCAGGCCTGGGTTGCTGCGAGTTCCGGTGACTCAAGCCATCATACCATTACTGGTTCAGCCGAACCAGGCCAAACCAGGCCAAACCGGTAGGAACCCATCTCTGCAGTTACATGCCAACATTTGCTCCCAGTTGCCTCTGCATGCATAGGAAGAAGAAACATAAGATATCCAAGGTCAAATCATACAGAGTTACAGTGATCCGACTGAACCATGCCAGCCCTGAAACATGATTGACAATGTTGAGCAAAAATAAGCCAAAACATTCTGAGCCTGCCAGCAAAAAAATACTGTAATTTTTCTTCTTTCTATAAGATTTTTATGACCTTATGGTAATAAAGATAGAACACTCATTCATCCTTCAAGTAGCCATTTCACTCTCATGTCTTCTAAATATATTGGACTATAATTCTCATTTGTCTGGGTAATTTGTAGTACAATGGTTTGCATGGTTCCAGGGATTTATATAGGAATCTCCTTGACTTTGCATAAGACAGCTTCTAAAGATGGTATAGAAGCTACAGCTGGTGCAGAATACAATTGCCAAATTGCTAAACAACACAGTTAAGTGGAATTGTTAGAGACAATCATGTGTCTTAGTGGAGAATCTTTGGAGACCATCAAACACCATCAAAGATCATTTCCCATGAGCTAATAGATACAATTCATAGAGTTGATATTAGTGCATCAGACCTTTCCCATGTGCCAAGGGAAACACATGCTGAGATTGTCTAAGTAGCTTTGCTTGTGATGCATTGTTTCAAAATTTCACATGGTATGGTGATTCAAAGTCAATCTTTCTTGGTTGTATGCCCCAATGTATTCAATGGATGTTTAATTTAGAGAACAATTAAAAACATGTTGTTCACTCAAGGGGTTTTGATAAAATATTATTCTCTAACTAAAACCTTTGATTGATCCATGCTGCATTTCCATTGTGGATATTTTGGGTGTGTGGAAACATGAATTTAGATGATTTTAAACTTTTTGCTACTATTTTTAATATATATAGCTTCTTACTTTCTTCATTTTATATTGGATTCTGTATTCTCTGAGAAGGAGGACTGAGCTCTGTTTGTGAGAATCTCTGTGTACTGGAGCATGTACAATGTCTGGATGAGGTGATCCTAGAGATGTGATACCATCATTTTAGTTAAGAGTTGACCAATTTCACCTTATCATTGTCTGTATTAGAGCTCATTTTCAGGCAGAAATAAATGTTCCGCTTTACGGTTCTACCTGAAGCAGGCAGAACAGTCAGCATGACAATTGCAGCAATTTAAAATCACTTGTGCTATGAGAAGATGAATTAAAGAAATCATTGATTGGAACGGCCAGTAGTAGGAAATTGTTCATTGTTGCTCTTTCATTTCTTAGTCATGTCTTTGTAGCCCAAGCCCAAGCCCTCTTTAAAGTGTGATTAATGCAACTCTTTAGAATGCATACAAATGAACTCATCATTTCCCCCCCAAGAATAGTCATTTTTTTAAAAAAAAAAACTGGATTTTTTCTCTCTCCATACCTTCTTGATAATAAATTAACTTTTCAACTGAAGCTGCTTTTTCCATAAGTTTTTGTTCTGTTTTGAACAGAACAAAATTTCCAGTAATTAGCCAATTCATCTGAAACATTTGACAATGAAGAGATATGATTAAAGTTGGATGACTGCTATAGCAAAATCGTTGTGTGGAAACATTAGAATTTCCAAACCTTTCTCTTTAGATGGATCACGACACCTTCAGTAAAAGCTAAGAGCTGGCCAAAACCTTTCCTACTCAGTTATATTTTGCCAAAGCCTATTAGTTTTAGCACCTTTTTAAAATATACCTGATTACCTAGACTTTGTGTTAAATGTATATATCTGTGCCACCTGTTGAAAAACCTATCCATAGACTAAGAAGGATGGAAGGCAGAGTCAAACTTGAACCATTTAGAATTGAACTCCTGAAGTGAACAGTGAGTTAGTCTGCAAAACTGAATTCTAACCACTGCATCACCATGGCTCTAAATATGTTGCAAATAACCACTCACACTGACTTTCATGTATGAATCATAAGATCACTCTGATGGAATCCTGAATTATTCATTTGCTCTACTAGCAGATGAGGAGGAGGAAGAGGAGGAGGAGGAGGAGGAAGAAGAGGAGGAGGAGGAGGAAGAAGAGGAATATTGTCCATATGCTCTCAAGGTAATTTAAATTGGACCTATGTATGTATGTATGTATGTATGTATGTGTGTGTGTATATATGAAGCAGTCTCCTCATATTTTATGGTGTAGATGTTATTTTTATTTTCATTAGCCCTTTTGTTCAGTATCATCCCCAGTTGTAGAAACAGCAGGAATTTGCCCAGAGAAATAGACACCACTGATTTCAGTGCAATTAAGATTGCACCATTAATCTGAAGATTGAAAAATATTTCACTCAATAGATAATGACATTCTACATGGCATTCTAATGATGTCTTGCTGCTGCATCTCTGAATGACAACTAGATATACAACTGAAAGTGGGTTTATGGGAACAGTATAATGTTTCCATGAAACCTTGGATTTAATCTATAATAGCTACAAGATTCAATCTAGAATTTACCTTTCCCTAAAGAAAACATGATTGCTATTAAATGAATATTGGTTGGTTTGTAATCTCCAAATTCCACTGCTAGTTCAGCCATTAGACTAATTGCATCAAGAAAAGTACATAACACAATGCAATATACCAAATAGTTCATGCAAATGAATTGTGCATGTTGCTATTTTATAAGAAACAGAAAAATAACACATTTACACATTTATCTTCTAGTATTGTGCATTATTTTTATTGCAGAAAATACATAGTTGAGCCCTATTTCTGAGCAAATTTTGATAGTGTCTCCAAAAGTAGAAGACTTTCTTGGTGAAATTCTTATAAATATAGAATTTCTGTTATCAGTTGGTCAAGTGATTTAAGTAAATTTCTTATCTTCTTTGCAGCAGCTTGCATGCTCACTGTTTTTCCCAAAAAGCAACAGGCAGCCTGTGAACCTCAAGATGTTGTCTGAAGTCTCACTTAAATTTAGTGTAGTGCATTTCCTGGGTATGTCATTTACTTAAATTTCAGATTCTTATATTGGATTAAATTGCTATACCCAGAACCTATTGATATTATTCAGCTAAATTTCAGTTCCAAATATAATATAATTCCTGAAATATAATTCCTTAACTCTGGTGTGGGAAGGGATAAACCAATAAATTAATTAATATTTTTCCCATGTTAGGCTTAACATTTCTAACTTCTTTATAACCTGCCTTTCCATATTGGATGGAATCATGAAGGTCATCAAGCAATTCTCAAAACAAATTGTGATGTAAATTATCCATTCCCCAAATGACTGCTCCTAGGTGCTAAAATGTTGGTTTTTGTGATTACTACATACATTTCAAACATATTCACTGTTACTTCCAGTTGCCACCACCTCCTCCTACAACTTTATGTAAAAACCAACAATCTGTCTATCTATCGATCTGACTTCTGCTATCTATAATCTATTTGTCCTTTCTTCCTTCCTTTACATTTTGGCAGTGTAAATAAAAGTTTGTAACTTTATAAACCCTTATCTTGAAGTAAATCCTATATAGGTCAACAATGTACAATAGATAGACATGCATCTGATTCTATGTATAAAGTTCCGGGGGGGGGGGGTTTGTTCAGTGAGAGTGACACTAGCTTTATTCTTAGATTTATTTTTAAAGAAGAGAGTTATATATGGCTGGGAAAAGAAACTCCATCTTTAGTTATTACAAACTGTGGTTCTAAGTAGACACTTGAAGTCAGATCTCTCCAAATACAACTAGATGACAATCACTCAATCTACCTATAATCTGTATTGGTTATGCCATAAACCAAATTAACTCAGTTGAATAATAAAAACTGAACATATTAGCAAATTATAGATGATTTCAACAGCCAGGACATCTAATGGGATTGGAAAAAAATTAGGACAGCAAAAACAACTATGCGATCCAAGTCCCATCATATTTTGAGCTTGTCACATGCATAGCACCCAATAAGTACTGTGTTACAGATTGGTGGTGGCTAATTCTGAGGCGTATTGTTTCATAACTGAGGTGTATACAATAGAAATAGTAAGGAATAATTTAACTGATTTTGCTACAATATGTACTGTATAGTGCAAATAAGCATTGATTTTTTTCCCTCTTGATCAGCAATGCAGGGATTCTGATTTGCTTTAATAATTCTATACAGCAAAGGTATGCTCCACTGCAAACATTTCATGCCTGGGATATAGTAAAATGAGTTTGGAGCATTTCTTGGTCTGGAGTCAAATGTGAGGAGAGAGGAAGAAAGGGAAAAAAATGGAGAAACATCACGTTCAATGCAGCAAAGGCAATTTCCCAAGATACCATCTTTAAGCGAATAGCATTGCAGAAACTTGTTATTACATGGTCTGATGTATCAATTTGCCTGGTTTCTAAATGCCTGAAGCTGTATAGCTCAACAAAACACCTACACTGAACTCTGAAAAATTGGGTAGAAGCCTCTCTTTCTCTCCAGGTAACCCCAAAATCAACAGAAATTGTTGCCTGAGCAGCAATATTATCAAGGAAATGATAATGTTTCCTATCAACTGGGTTAGGAAGTTTCCTAGAATTGAGTGTGTGTATGTGTGTGTGTTTGTGTGTATGTGTGTGTGTTTGGATATGTGTATGGAGGGGGACAAAAAGGAAAACAAGAAAGTGTAGGCACAGTTCTTCATATTTATTGATTGATATTTAGTAAAGACATTACTAGGGTTGCTTAAATATTTGGAATGTCTTATAAATTAGAAAAGGAAGGTGTTAGATATTATCAACTGTTATAATGGTTTCCACCAAGGTCCTCTGTTCCGGCGGGAACAGAGATTCAATCTTATTGGTCGAAGGGTCTGACAGCTCGCTATAAAAGGGCTGCTGTCAAACTGAACCTTTTCTGGATTGTACATAGTTGTTCTGTTACAATAAAGAGCTGTTGTTGCTCTTAGCTTGGCTGTGCCTTTCCTTTACCCAATCTAACACTGGTGACGAGGATGGGATTGGAAGGCAACTAGGCGAACCAAAAAGAGCATAACAATCCAGCAAGTGAAATCCAGCCTGGAGTTCAGCATGGCATCGAGCAGCAATTTTTGAGAGGCAAACTCAAAATGCCTTCAGAATGCAAATGGCCCACCGACTCTGTACAATCCAGTCACCGAGCACTGGGAATCATATATGCTGAGCAGTGACATGCAGTGAAGTTTATGGCTGGTGAGACATTGACGCAGTGGTGGGTTTCAAATTTTTTTTAGACTTGTGGACTTCAACTCCCAGAATTCCACAGCCAGGCATGCTCAGTTCCGATTTAAAGAGACAGCATTTGCTTTTCTCCTTTGTGAAAAAAGTTTCCTTCTCTTTTTCTTCTCGCTTCCAACCCTTCCTCCCTCTCTCCCTCCCTCCCTCCTCTCTCAAACACACACACACACACACACACACACACACACACACACACACACACACAAACACAGAAGTTGGATTGGACTATCTCTCCTACCCCCTTCCCTCTCTCACTCACTCTCTCTCTCTCAAACAAACAAACAAACACACACACACACACACACACACACACACAAAGTTGGATTGGAGGGAGAGCACCAATGAGGAGACAACAGGAGGAGGCAGGAAGCCAGTCACAGAGCCATACTGAAGCACACACACTTTTCCCCAGCCCTGGAAGGATCCAGCCCAGATTCACTAATTACAGGTATGAAAAGGCAACATGGCTCTGCCTGCAATCAAACTCTACTTGGGGAGGGAGAGCACAAGCGAGCCAGGGTTCTTCCCTCCAGCCTTTGCCCAAAGCCCCACACCAGGAGGATGAAGTTTGAATTCCTCCCCCTCCTCCGACCCACACATACCTTTTCCAGCTGCTTCAAAGAGGACTTAAACTCTGCTCTTGCCTTGGGTCCTCTGAAGAAGTCCTGCCCAAACGAGCGCTCTCTACTATGAGGCAGGAGAACTGTGTGCCTCACCTACATCGGGAATTTTTAGGCTTTTAACCCTTGCTTAACTCTGCTTGAGTGATCATAAAATGCCTAAAAAGACTAGATGAGGCACTCACTTCTCATGCCTCATAGTAGAGGGTGCTTTTTAGAGGCTTTTTAAGTTAAGCAGAGTTATCCACGGTGAGGCAGAAACTAGCTCAGCCTGACCTCAGCTCTCGCCTTTTTACATTTTTTTCTTTTAATGATGACAGGGGTGAGGCCGTGCCTCCTTTGCCTCCTTTGTGCCTCCTTTGCCTCACCTAACTGCTTCCTCGAAGCCAACAACATCATGGGCCTTTCTGAAGGCTGCAAGAAGAACATGTTTCTGGATTACTGTGGATGGGAAGTGTTTAAGACAGCCAAAGATCTATCTGAGCCAATGCCACTCCAATCAGTCACTTGGTTAGTGCTCCAACAAATGCTGAGAACACACTACACCATCTAAGCACATCCGCCGGCATGAATTTAATATTCGCAATCAAAAGCAAGGCAAATGTATCAACGAGTATGTTGCAGTGCTAAGAAAGGCTGCAGTGTACTGCAAGTTCAGAGACCTAGACGAGCTCAAAGTTGACTGCATCACATGCAATGTGCGGGACATTAATTTACAGAAGAGATTACTTGCCAAGTCTAATCTCACTCTACAAATTGCATTGGACAAAGCCAGGGCATCTGAATCTGCCGTCAAGTCCACAGAAACCCTGCAGCACCAAAGCACTCCACAAAACGTGTGGAAGACAGCAGGCATACATTGCGAGGCTACAGAGGCCGAGGGCTCAGAAAGCAAAGATGACAGCTGCCACATGTGCAGTAACTATACCCAGCCGGCGTGCAAATTCAAATAGCATTTGCCACCTTGCGCAAGCTGCAGAAGAGACCATGCCAGATCATTTTCCCGATTTTGTGACACCATCTGTCACTGCTGCAAGCAAAAGGGACACATCGCTAAAGTTTGCAGAAGCAAACACACCACGATGACCTGGAAGCCCAGAAGCTGACCTAACTGCCAGCAGAGGCCCAACCAAGGGGCATGGCAGCAGCCACCATGGTGCTCAGAAGGCAACAGCAGAGTCACTTACCACACCTCAATTGGCAAGTCCGTACAAGGCGACCCAAAAAGCTGAAGGTCACAGTCCTCATTGAGGGCCCTCCATGTGAGATGGAGATTGACATAGGGTCATCATTGACTATCATGCTGTGGTCTACCCTCAAACAGGCTATCCCTGAAGAAGCACCATCTACGTGTTCCTGACATCTGCCTTCGTGACTACCAGGGGAACCGAGTCCCCATCGTGGTCCAGGGCACCTTCCAGGTACAATTCAAAAACTTCAGTGGCCAGCTTCTAGTGACGGTGGTCAGCGGTGACCTGCAGAGCCTACTGGGGCTTGACTGGTTCGAAGCCCTGGGCCTTGAAGTGACCGGTATCAATGCCTTAAAAGATGAGAGTGCTTAAGAATTCTTTAAGGAGTTCAATGACATCTTTGGCACTGGTCTAGGTAAGTATGTGGGGACCCTAATCTCTTTTAATTTGGACTCCAACATAGCCCCCATCAGGCTAAAATCCAGGAGAGTACTTTTCGCTCTCCGCCCAAAAATTGATAGGAAAATTGACAAGCTCATAGGCCAGGGAATCCTAGAGCCAGTAGATCATGCATGCTGGGAGACCCCTATAGTGACATCTGTCAAATCTGATGGATCTGTCCGCATCTGTGCGGACTACAAGTGCACGATCAATAAAGCATTACAACAAAGCACTTACCCTGTACCCATTGTATAGCATTTACTGCATTCCTTAGCCCCTGGCAAAGTATTTGCTAAATTAAACATGGTGCAAGCATACCAACAATTTCCTGTAGATGGCGCTACAGTGGAGGCCCAAAACATCATGACGCATAGGGGTGCATTCAAATGTAACTGCCTGCAATTTGGAGTTAGTATCGCCCCTGGACTATTCCAAAGTGTCATGGAATGGCTTTTGTGGGGGTTTCCAGGAGTTGTCCTTTATTTTTATGACATCTTGGTATTGGCTGCAAATGAGGCGCAACTTTTCAAATGTTTACGAACTGTTTTGACCAGAATTAGAGACAGAGGCCTCTGTCTCAAAAAAGAAAAATGCCAAATTAACGTGCCAAGGGTTGAATTCCTAGGGTACCTCATCAACAACTCTGGGATTCACCCAACTCTAAAAAATTTAAAGCAATCCAGGACATCCCTACACCTCACAATCAGACTGAGCTGCAGGTGTTCCTTGAGCTCCTTATAGCAATAGCAATAGCAATAGCAATAGCAATAGCAGTAGACTTATATACTGCTTCATAGGCCTTTCAGGCCTCTCTAAGCGGTTTACAGAGAGTCAGCATATTGCCCCCAACAATGTGGGTCCTCATTTTACCCACCTCGGAAGGATGGAAGGCTGAGTCAACCCTGAGCCGGTGAGATTTGAACCGCTGACCTGCTGATCTAGCAGTAGCCTGCAGTGCTGCATTTAACCACTGCGCCACCTTGGCTCTTAACTTCTACAGCATCTTTCTTAAGCAGAAAGCCACCGTTGATGAGCCCTTACATCGTCTCCTCACAAAAAAGCATGAAGTTTCGTTTCGTTTCATTTATTGGTTTTGTATGCCGCCCACTCCTGAAGGACTCCGAGTGGCTCACAATAAAACAGGGGAGGGGATAATAAGACAGTACAAACAATATTAAAATACACAACAGTCACAACTGAAGCGGGGCTGGATGCTTCAACAGCCCCCAGCCTGCCGGAACAGCCAGGACTTAGTAGCTTTACGGAAGGCCGGGAGGGTAGCAAGGGTCTGGATGTCCACGGGGAGCTCGTTCCAGAGGGCCGGGGCAGCAACAGAGAAGGCTCTCCCATGGGGGATTGCTAGTCAACATTGGCTGGCAGATGGAACCCAGAGAAGTCCAAGCCTGTGTGATCGAATCGGTCTTTGGGAGGTAATTGGCAGGAGGCGGTCTCTCAGGTACCCAGATCCGATGCCATGTAGGGCTTTATAAGTAATAACTAGCACCTTGAAGCAAGTCGCGAGACCAATGGGCAGCCATTGCAGCTTGTGGAGGATAAGTGTAATGTGGGTGAACCTAGGTATATCCACAATCGCTCCCGTGGCTGCATTCTGGACTAGCTGAAGTCTTTGAACATTTTTCAAGGGCAGCCTCATGTAGAGCGCATTACAGTAATCCAGTCTTGAGGTAACAAGGGCGTGAGTGACTATCTGAAGTGCCTCCCGGTCCAGATAGGGTCGCAATTGGTGCACCAGGCAGACCTGGGCAAAGACCCCCCTGGTCACAGCCGACAAATGGTGATCTAAAGTCAGCTGTTGGTCCAGGAGGACTCCCAAATTGCGAACCCTCTCTGAGGGGCGTATAATTTCACCCCCCAGACTGAGAGATGGAGTAATTAACCAATCTTTGGGAGGGAACATGAATAGCCATTCAGTCTTGTCGGGATTGAGTATGTATTCCAAGCAGCGACTAAGGACTCAACCCGACTGTGGGTGAGAGTGTCAGGTATCACTCCAAGCACCGTCTGAAATCCCATAGGGTCCATCAGGTGTCTGGGGCGGAACCACCTAATCGGTTCCTCCTCCCTACAGTGGGGTATTAGTTTCCGAAAGTCAAGCCTCAGTAGGAAGTGATCCGACCATGACAAGGGCAAGGTCTTAATACCCCTCAATTCTAGATCACGCCTCCACTGCTCCGAGAGGAATACGAGGTCAAGTGTGTGACCTGCTGAGTGAGTCGAACCCTGGATTACTTGGGTCAAGTCCATGGCTGTCATGGAAGCCATGAACTCCTGCGCCCTGTCAGAGCGTTCACCGAGCTTAGGCAGGTTGAAGTCCCCCAGTACCATAAGCCTGGGGAACTCTACCGCCAGCTCGGCTACTGACTCGAGGAGGGAGGGAAGGGCTGTTGCAATGCTGTTGGGAGGTAGGTATGTTAACAGCAGGCCCACTTGACCCCCAAGGTCCAACTTCAACAACAAGGACTCACACCTGACAAGCTCTGGAGCAGGGATCCTACAAGGAACTAATGATCTTCGAACGATGACAGCCACTCCCCCACCCCTTCTCTGTGGTCGCGGCTGATGGAGCACCTGAAATCCCTCTGGGCACATTTCAGTGAGGGGGACTCCTCTCTCCGGGCCCAGCCAGGTTTCAGTAATACATGCCAGGTCTGCCCCCTCATCTACTATTAGGTCAGGACGAGGGGAGCTTTATGAACCACAGACCTGGCATTTAGCAATAACACCCTGAGACCAGGGCCCTGACAATTCTCGCCATCTGGCCCTGGAGTGAAACTAACAGGGCCGGAAGGAGGGATCACTGTGACGTAGCGGACCCTCCTTCCCCGGTAATGGCTAGCCCTGAAGTTCCCGTCGTACCTGCCCCTCCTCATAGTGATCCGGCCCACCCCCGCAACTGTAGACCCCATTTCCCTTCTCACGGCCTCCGCTCCTTCCGGCAGGCAATTTAGACCAGTCATTCTAGGATGGGAGGTAGGCCTGGTCCCCCCTACCACTTCTGCAATCGCACTCAGTGGAGGAGGTACCAGGCTATAATCCCAATCCTAACATACATTCACAACCACTCACACAGACAGTCCCCACATAAGTCGATTAAAACACAAAAACTACAACAATAATGAAATTAAAAAAGTGGGTACAAACATCAAACAGGCACACCATCCACACCACATTCATAAAATTTATAAAATTTGCAGAGCACTGCGCTAGTGCGATTTAAAAGCGGTAGTATAAAGGAGAAGGGAGAGCTGCTCTGCTCCTATCCCTTCCTCTAAGTCCCAGAAAGTCCCAAGGCTAAAGATCCAAAAGTCGGTAGTATGCAAGGTGGATGTATACGCCAGATGTTAACAAGCAGCAACTTCCCAGCCTCACACCCTCCAAATCAAGATGAAGTTTAACCCAGTCACCTATAACGGACCAAGTGCAGGGGAATGTCTTGTCTTCCCCTTCTCCTGAGGTTCCAAGGGGTCCAAAGTCTGGGAGTCCAAAGTCTGGGGGTGGCTGGAACAGATAAAAAAGGAGGAAGGGAGAGCGCCGATTTTTAAGACGCCAAGTCCTCACCCCTAAGGCTGCCATCCTGGGGCAAAGTGGTCCTGGGGCAAAGCCGAGGCAGCCACATTTGCTGCGGTGAAAAGACTGCTGCCAGCGGACACCTTCCTAGTCCAGTACAGCCATACCCTGCCACTTGTTTTAACCTGCAATGCATCCCCGTTTGGTGTCGGAGCTGTCCTCAGTCACAGAATGCCCAATGGGACCGAGGAATCCATTGGGAACCTTGTCCGCTGCTGAGCAGAACTACAGTCAACTGGACCGTGAGGCTCTGGCTGCAGTGGCCGGTGTAAAAAGGTTCCATGAGTACCTCTATGGCCTTGACTTTGAACTCATCATGGACCACAAACTGCTACTGGGCTTGCTGGCTGGGGACCGGCCTACTCTTGTCTCCTTGTCGCTGTGAATGACCAGGTGGACTATTTTCCTTGCGGCTTACATTTACCGCCTCGTCCATCGATCAGGTTCAACCTTGGGGCATGCCAACACTTTGAGTCACTGCCCACTGCCTGAACTGCTTGCAGACCCTACCCCTGAGATGCCAGTCTGTCTCATTGACTGCTTAAAGATGTTGCCCGCCACTCTGATAGAGATTCCACGATCAAACAAGTTTTGAACTGGGTGTGGAGGGGTGGGCCCAAGAGGCCTGTTGGGTCTGAATTCAAAATGTATTACTGTAAAAGAGATGAAATGTCTTTTATTAATGGCTGTTTGCTGTGGGGGGACCGGTCGTTGTTCCACTCAAACTGCTCATTGCAGTATTAGAGGCTTTACACGTAGGGCATCCTGGAATTATCAGAATGAAGTCTTTGGCTAGGAGTTATGTGTGGTGGCCTAACATGGACAGGGAGATAGAAGAATGGGTGGTCACCTGCATACCATGCCAGGAGTCCACATCAGCTCCCCCAGAGGCGCCCACTAAGGAGTGGGAGCGACCTCAAGCACCATGGTCTAGGGTGCAGTTAGACTTCACTGGCTAATTCATGACCAGACATTCATGGTAGTTGTGGACGCCAACTCAAAATGGCAACAGGTAGTCCTCATGACCTCTACCACGCAGAAGCTATGGAGACTTTTCTCCATTCACGGCCTGCTCAATGACTTGGTCTCTGATAACGGGCTCCAATTCATAGCCATGCAATTCAAGACCTACTTAGCAGCACAGGGAATCAGACATGCCCTGGTTGCTACATTCCATCTGGCTTCCAATGGTCAGGCAGAGAGAATGGTGAGATCTGCAAAAGAGGCCCTATCCAGGATGGAAAACCATTTCCTCCTAATTCAACACATCATGACAAGTGCTACCATGTGGAGAAGCCCTTCTGAGCTCTGAATCATATTGGATTTTAAATTGACCCATCAGACCTTCGACATTGATGCAATAAACCAACTTGTCTACCTGGGTGAAGTAAGGAACAAACTCCTTTTCATAATGTCTGAACCATGAAGATGACACTCCTGGCAACAATAAATTCCTGCTTTTCAGCCTTGATCCAAGTAACTCAGCAGCATCTTTGGGAAGATTCAAGTCTCTTACCAAATCATTCATCTCCTCCTGAGAAAACAATTTTGGTCTTGTATCAAAGTCGAACTTGATTTATCATCTGGTTCAGGTATGACTTCATCTTCATCGGAACTAGGTATCTCTTCCAATGTAGCAGGGGGCTTGGGTACAGTATAGCTGTGCCATGAGGGATGGGACAAATTGCTGAGTGAAGATTGGGGTATGAAATGGAATGCTTCCATTTGGAATTAAACCCTTTCACATCGCATGAACAAAAGTAACAGTCATCACTCTGGTTCTTTTGCTGTCACCATACCATAGGAATCCCATAATGGAAAGATTTTTTCTTATCCTTGAACCAGTTTCGGAGGTCCTCAACACACCGTTTGCACACTTTATGAGGCGCCCAAACTTTATCTTGATCTCCAATTTTAGTCCAAAGTATGCAAAGTATACTTTTTTCACAAAGTCTGTAATATTCTGCTCTTGCTTCAATACTGTATATTCACCACAGATGAAACAGAAACTGTCTGGCGAATTAATCCACTTTCACAGAGCAATAATATAACGGTTGAAGAATGACGAGCTAACATGAATTGCGATGAAAATGTGTGAACAGCCTAGAACCAAGAACCTGATGATGATTTGTGCACAAGTGTGGCATGCAGGAGAGAGCAGCTCTGTGTCTGTACACAAGACGTCACAGTTCTGGCCACGCCCCTGCACTGGCCGCAGATGCTGCTATCTGCCCTGTGTCTCCCTACCACTGGATTCTTCAGGAAAGATTAACCCCTTCTACCATTAGAAGCACAGACTTAAAACTTGCTTAGCTTATGTGTATATTGCTGACCATCCGATTTACAGTGCTATATTTTTTTACATAACATGGACAAACCCTTTAAGGTTTTTTTGGCATTTTATACCTTAAATGCACTTATGTGAATTAATTAATAGTAATTTGGACTTTAAATTTGGTTAAAAACCCATAATATAAAAAATACCAATTTTTTTTTAAAAAAAATTGATAAATTTGAAGACAATTTTGGATGTTGTGGCAAATCATGACGTCTAGGAGTTTTTTCAATATTTTATTTGTTTTCAGCACACCAAAATACATGGAAATTAGATGAAAATAATCAAACAGCTTTTTAGTTGCAGACACGACATCACATGCAAAGACATATTAATATGAACATGAAATTATACTGAATCACAGATTAGCATTTCATAGGGCAAATAGATATCATTGATAATGCTCAGCTATGAAACAATGTTTGTATGTTTGTATGTTTATTATACTTGTATGCCGCCCTACTCCCGAGGGACTCAGGGTGGCTAACAAACAAGTGGGGAAGGGGGAGATACAAAAAACAAACAAGACAGAAACAAGATACAAAAAACAGATTAAAAGCTACACAACAACCACAACAATTCAAGTGGGGCTGGGAACTCATCAGCCCCAGGCCTGCCGGAACAGCCAGGTCTTGACGGCTTTGCGGAAAGCCTGAAGGGTGGTGAGGGTCCAAATCTCCACAGAGAGATCGTTCCAGAGGGCAACAAAATCATGTATGCTATCGTAGGTATATACTCCAGAAATGTTGATTTCCTTGCCAAGAATGTTAAGGTATGTGAACCAAAATATTAAAATTATTTCTTTTGGAAATAATAATCTTCGTTTTTTCAGGCCTACAAGATCCAATCCTACATATCTTCTGCAATTACTTTCCCAGGTAAATGACATGCAAAATACTTCATAATAAGGCTGACACATAAAATAGTATTTTCACACATATTAAACAGTTGCTGCCGCAATCGTTTTGTGAGCCCCTTAACTTCCTTTGTAATGGACCATGACACATGAGAACGATCAGTTAACTATGCATATGATTCCTACCCTGGCTCCTGGCCAGTAGCCTTCTTGGAGGCTCTTTAAATATGCACACAAGATTTTTCAGAGATAATATAACTATTATTTAAGATGTACTCATTTTATTCTTGTCAGTCCATGTTGACAATAGTAAGATATTAGAAATTCCTAGGGATTTGTTCCCAGATAAGAATATTGTGCACTGATCTTGAGAGTTTAAAGGGGGGGGAATCATTTTCTCAGTCCTCTGGAAGGGCAGACTTTCAGTTATGAACACCCTTATCCATAGAAGAATTGTTGTTTCTACAATCCTCTGTAAATTTTGTGGACTGAACATTAAGAGTATAAAACTCATTCTGATTTGATTAGGTTATTTTGTTTTCAAATGACCTATGTGTATAAAGATTTCACTGGATCAGTAGATAGAATTAATAATTAATATTAATCCCTCATTTTGAATAATGGCTCCTCATGCCAATATATATTTTCTCAAAAGCAAATTTGTTTAGTAGAATCTTCTCACAATCAAGTGTCAGTTTCTGATTATCAGTTATTTGAATGAATCCAATGTTTATTTTCTAATATAAAATTTACTATCAGGTCACTGATCACAGGCTGTCTGTGAGGGTGATAAGTGGTTCTTAAATGATAAATAAATACAAAAATAAAAATAAAAGTTGCTCTTTGAGCACAGTGAATTCGGAAGGGAAAAGGACACCCTTTAGCTGTCTCAGATCTATATGGTCTTATAAAGACTATAAATCTTTAAGAAAGGGCCTAACAATCAAGATTTAACTTCAACCAAGAACCACAGACAATTTCATGGTTAAATAATGATTACAAATATTTGCAACAATATTAGCTAAAAAGGATTTTACAGAACCTTATTCAGGATGATCACTGAGGATTTTTTTTTACCTAAAAGACAACATGAGGATTGTGTTAAATGTAACAGAGGATTTGCAATAACATTATGATAAACAAGCAGAATCAATCTTACATGTTGCAGAAAAAGCTTTTGACAATTTTAACTTGTCTTTTATGTTTCAAACTTTGGAAGATATGAATTTGACAACGAATTTTATTCAAGGAATCAAATTAATCTTGACATCCCAAAAGGCACATATTATTGATAGCAGTGATTTAAGTAAACCATGTGACACCCAGAAGAAATCAAGACAGATATGCCCTCTGTTTCCTTTGCTTTTTATTTTAGTTCTATAATTTTGAATACAGACATAAGACAGGATGAGAAAATGACAAGTTTGAAAATTAAAAAAGAGTTTTGCAAATTGAAGCTTTTCCCCTTATAACTTAGTTCTGATTCTACAAAAATTTCAGAATGGTAAAGAACATTTAATAAATAAACTAAAGGACTGTGGTGAAATAGCACGCTTTAAAGAAAATAAACAAAAAACACAGATATGATACAAGTCTAAGTAATGCTGATGAAAAGGGTGGACTTTAAAATTAAGAAGGTCAAATATCTAAAGGTTAAGTGACCAATATGGATTCTATGTTGTTTCAGAATAATTCTGTCAATGATATTAAATAATATTAAAAAAGACTTACTGAGGTGAGATAAACTATAATTGTCATTGTAGGGAGAATTTCAGTAAATTAGGATGATTGTGCATTCTAGGATGTTATTTTTATAATAGTATTGACTACTGATGCACCATTCAAACAGTGCAAAAAGATAATTCTAAATTTGTATGACAGGGCAAAAAAAACTAAGACTTAAATATAAAATGCTGCAAAGTGCCAAATATAGATGCAGATCAGGTCTACTGGATTTAAAATCATACTTTGCTACTTGTTGTTTGGTATGGATGAAAGATTGGGTGACCCTGAAGAAAAGGAAGTTATTATAGTTGGAAAGACAAGATCTGAGCTTTGGATGGCAGGACTATTTATGATATGACACAGTCAAGATTAATATAGACTTCCAAAATCATTTTGTTAGGTGTGCCATAATGAGTGTTTGGAGTAGTTATAAAATAAGGTTGACTCCTAAAATATTTTTTATGGTTGTCACCCCGAGAAGCTTTTTTTAGGAGAAAAATGATAACTACACAAATTTAGCTGAAAAATACAGATTTATTGACTTTCTTTGAAAGAGAACATGAATTTAAACTTAGAAAAGAAACTGAAAGAAACTGACAATGGCTTGATTATACCCAGTTGACAGAGAAATTTAATCTGGAAAAGAAGATTTTTTTTTTATGAAAGAAAAAAACTGAATTATATTCATCTGCTGGTAATAAATATATTATGGCTAAGATGTATAAACTATTATTGAAAATGAATCTGGAAGATTAATATATAAAAATATAATTAAATGGGCAAAAAATCTTTACATATAATGTAGTGTTTGATCAATGGGAAAATATGTGGGGTAAAGGATCGAAATTTACACTGAATTGTAATATGAGAGAGAACTTTTAAAAGATGTATTGTCAAAGTTGTATAACGGTGTGTTAAATGTATGCTGGAAATCTAGGCATCTGAAGGCACCTTTTATCATTATTGGTGGATAGGTAAAATGTTACGTAATAGATCAAATCTATTTTAATTGAGAAAATTCTCAAAATAAATATACAACTAAGGGCAGAAGTTTTTCTTCTAGGTTTGATGTACAATGTAAAAAAAATATGGAATTTTTGTTCTTACGGTATATAATAATATCAGCAAGACTTATTTACCTACAGAGATGGAAAAACACACAAATACAATGGAAAAATAGATAGATAAGTGAATGGAATCAGTTAAAGAAAAGACTGATAATATTACCTATTTTAGATAATGAATGTCTGCAAAAAATCAACCTCAGAGACCACCAAGGAATCCTAAACTACAAATATATTATATTTGAAAAGCCTTTATCTAACTTTGTTTCAACATGGAAACTACAATTGGATTTTTTGCTTAAAATTGAAAGAAATGAAATTTTAACCTTGGGATTTGTATCTGGAACTGTAGAATGCTCTGTGCTACAGTTTACTCTAATCGAAAGGATTATTATATTTCATGTAGAAAACAAAAAATACTTTTTTCTAAATCTTTATTTCCTTTCTTGTCTGTATCCTATAATTTTGCTTTTTCCTGCTTCCCCTTTCCCCTTTTCCATTTAAACATTTTTTCCCTTGTTGCATATATTTTATACATTTCTGAAATTCAGTAAAGCTTTAAAGGATAGTATAATATAGAAGTAGTTATATTGGAATATCTGGAATTGTTTTAAATGTTTTCAATATGAGACATCAAATCATTGGCTGCCAGAAGTTACAGATTGTTTCATTCCTTTATTTTGCACTTGAGTGTTCAAAATATTGGAATAAAAAAATGTGTTTTTGACTACATATCAATGATTGAAATCAGAGCCTGCCAAAACCTTGTAGCTTTTAGGTTTAATATAATTAATATAATTAAATTAATTAATTTCATATACATTAAGAATGCATCTAGAATTATTGCTTTTTATTTTACTTTATTTTCATTTTTGAAATTGAAGAAGTGAAACAAATACATGAACCAATTCCTTCAAAACTCTGAAAGCTTCTGAACTAAGCCTCCTTGCTTAGAAATTTACAGATGCTGGCTCACTGTCTTAAATCAGAGTTGTATTCAGTAATGCTATTCTATTTTCTTCACTACCCATTCAGTAGTGAGAGTGCACATGCCTGGGCATGCACAGGTTTGTGATCACATCTGGGTGAGTGGGTGGAGCATCATACCTCCACTACTACTGGTTCACCTGGTTGTATTTAGATAGAAATTAGGAAGTAACTAACCACAAAAGTTGACTAATATTTACTTCCACTTTACTAAGCATTTTCACTGTAAGGAGAATCTCTAACTCAGGGATGTCGAACTCACAGTGCATGGCCCACATGCGTCACACATGGACCATGCACCCCCGGTTTAATAAAGTGAAAAAAGTTGTGATACATTACATGATGACAACATGATGCCATGAGTTTGACATCCCTTCTCTAACTCATATTATCAGAAATAAGACAATGAACATGTGATATCAATATTGGTCAGCATTTAATCTATAATCTGTACAAAGATTATTTGTACCCTCTTTAAGTGGGCAGAACCTTGTATTCTCTCCTCAACTCTGTTCAAATAAACTTGGTCCTAGCAGATTGTATCATCCCCCCCCCACCCCCATCATCATTTGAATCATAGGCAACTTTCTTGTGCAAGATTTAAAGAGAAAGCTGGAGTCGATCAGGTCATTGTTATTAATTTGATCACATTGCTTACTGTAAGAACAGACAAAATATAAGGAGTAGTTGTGGTATCCTCTTTTTGAATGGTAGAGGTAACAGATTCCACTTTGATGCTTTCCTTTGGCAGAAATAATGTGTTCTGCTTGTGAGATGTTGTGATGAAGCTAATTCCTCTCAAGTGCAATCTTGCCTTTAAAGGAATGTCCAGGGATGAGGCAGTATTAAAATAAGACACAATATAGCCCACAACTGTGTAATTGGGGCTCTGTCCATTTTTAGAGGTATCATGCAAGCAACACACCCAGATATAAAGGGATGAAAAGATTTCAGAATGTTGCCTTCTTTGACACCACTCCCCACCAGAAATGAGATTTTTGCATGTGCTGTGGGTATACTTAAATCAACTTTCTTACATGGCAAGTGAAGCAATGTATCTGTGGATTAGGAATGAGGGAGTCACTTTACAATTTGCTTCAAGCTTTATTAAAGTGAAGCACCTTTGCAAAATGCCTGCCCTGCTCTATTGTTCATTGTTATAGATTATATACAGCACGCCCTATTTTGAATAAGAAGATTGGTATTATTGGTAGGCAGAAAAGACTATCCATCATTATAATGATTCAATAGCCCGTAGTAGTTTAAATTCTACTACTTCACCCACAGTGAATAGCTTTCTTGCCTAGGACTCTTTCACTTTTTTTCACTGTTCAAACTGGCCATTTGTCTTCAAAATGTCCTGTCAAGATTGTTATGCTGTTTCATATGCAAAATTGTAGGAGGATCACCTTATGCATGAAAAACTGCAGAAGATTCACTTTAAAACTGTGATACAAAATGGCAAAAAATAATGAATGAAAACTAGTCATTGCATGTTCCCAAAATCATTTTAAAAGAAAACAATCTGCACAGAATATTATATTTATATAAAGGTTTACCAGCTTGAGTATGAGTATCTTCATATCAAAACTAAAATGATATTTAAAAGCTGAAGTTTCCTTTTCCTACATCAGTGTTTTTCATGTAGCTGGAGAACTCTGGGAGTTGAAGTCCATACATCTTAAAAAGTTGTTGAGATTGAGAAACACTGTTCTACACTGTTTATCATATACAGATGCTTGGGAAATTGCTGGAGGTATCCCTAAGAGAATAGTAAAATAGTCAATCACAAGTGACCAAGCCCTAAGTCAGCTCTCTGTGACGTCATGCAAATTATGGCAATTTCTTTGCCAACAGTACTGAAGTGATTTGCTGATATCTTTTTGTCCCTGATTTAACCCACTGGTCTCCTAGCAGGAGGGAGAGAGAGAGGTGTGGAAAGTTAACACCAGCCCCGCACCTAGAAGAATGAAATATTTTGGGAAATATTTAAAATGGCAGAATATTATATTTCGCTAAATGAGAAATGGAGAAACATATTTTTAAAGGAAGAAAGCAGACTCAGTTTCCCAGCAGATATTTTGTGCCTATTTTGTAGACATTCTATCTACAAAATAAAAGACCTTCAGCTTCAGGGTGAAAGGATGAAGAAAGACATGACCTTTTAGGACATGATAGGATTAATCCCCCTAAGACACAGAGCTCACTATATTATACAATCTCCTAAGGACCTTGCATTACCCTCAGAAACTTCAAATAAACCTGGGAATTTAGACAACCTATAGAGCCAGCAATGACATACCCTATGGGAATCTGACAACTGCCAATAGAATGCATGTTCTTGCACAGGAACAGGAAGCCGAAGTGGCGCACTGGTTAAATGCAGCACTGCAGGCTACTTCAGCTGACTGCAGTTCTGCAGTTCGGCTGTTCAAATCTCACCGGCTCAGGGTTGACTCAGCCTTCCATCCTTCTGAGGTGGGTAAAATGAGGACCCGGATTGTTGTTGGGGGCAATATGCTGACTCTGTAAACCGATTAGAGAGGGCTGAAAGCCCTAGGAAGCGGTATATAAGTCTAACTGCTATCTTGCACAGGAGCAAGAAGCTCAAGTGCAAAGCCCAAGAGAAGATATAACCCCCCCCCCCCTTAAACTCCATGTGGTCAACTGCCCCAGAACCAAAACCCATGTGGTCCTGTTCATAAATGGGCCCTCTTTCAATCAGCCTCCAGCCTCCATTTTGTCTCCAGTGCCTTTCTCCCATCTTGGAACTGAACCTGATGGATATTTATTCCTACAGAGGGAAAGGAGAAAGAAAGGAAGGAAGGAGTATGATGCCCCCTGCCAGCTTCCAACAAAGAAACTCAATGGGACAGTTGGCAGAATTCAGAAGTTACTCTTACTCTCACTGGTTTTTTGCTCACCTGTGTTGATTCTGTTTCTTTTTTTAGCTAAGAAAGTATCTCTGAAACAATGCCCCAACAAGGCACAGGTCATATAGTACACAATAAATTCAGTAAAAGTTCAAATTAAGAAAATGTCTATATTGTTTTAGAGTCTTCTTTTTCAAAGTACCATAGCTGGGTGGTACATTCAGCATTCTGACCAAATGCCCACAAGAAATGATATATATTCAGCTCCATTGACTTCCATAGAGAGGAAGTTTGGTGATTGTAAGAAAATCTGGGTGCCAAGACAGCAAGTCTTGAGCCAGTGGTAAGTATTCTCCTTCTTCATTTCATCATTTAAATTATTTTTATCTTGTTTTTCAACTTAAAGTCCGTAGCACTCAAAACAATGAGATAGTGATTCCTTTCAGATCTGGCAGACAGACAAGGACAGGAAACAAAGCAAGGAAAGAAATGTCTGTTCAGAAAAAAAGACTTCTACAGTCAGGATTTTATATAACTTGATGAAACTAAATTTACCTTTGGGGTCAGATATTTATACGCAAACAGACTGTGGTAAATACAAAATAGGGTCTTTATTCTACAAAACCTATTGTTGTGGCTTCTATCCCTTATCATTGATATTATAACTCAAGACTCTAGAGACATTTTTGAGGCCTTCATTTTCAATAAAAATTGATTCTTCAACAGGACTATTATTGTATATCTCATCACAGCTGATGTAGAATAGTTACAATAACTTTATACATTATCATTGTTTAGTATAGCAATAGCAATAGCAGATTTTTATATACCACTTCATAGGGCTTTCAGCCCTCTCTAAGCGGTTTACAGAGTCAGCATATCGCCCCCAACAACAATCCGGGTCCTCATTTTACCCACCTCGGAAGGATGGAAGGCTGAGTCAACCCTGAGCCAGTGAGATTTGAACCGCTGAACTGCTGATCTAGCAGTCAGCTGAAGTGGCCTGCAGTACTGCACTCTACCCACTGCACCACCACGGCTCTTAGTATGTGCTTTGAGATTGAAATGGCTGATTGAAAACCACTTATATTGTACAATATCCTTTATTTCAATAAAGGAAAATATTTGTAGATCATAGTTGAAATGCAGGGTGCTTGGTTGTTTTTTGATGCTGTTGTTTAGGCTGTGTAATGAAATGTCTATGAGAAAACAACCAATTTCAGAGAGCACTGAGGACTCCCTCTTTTATTTCACACACACACACACACACAGAGACACACGAAGAGGCTGAATTGGAAGAAGATGGCCATAGTTTAAAATGGAAGAAGAAACATCAATCAACTGTGTTATGCTAATAACACTCTCCTGATAGCTGAAATATAAATGATCACCAAGCTAAAGTAATAAAACTCAAGCAGCAGTGTGAGAAAAAATAGGAACAATAAATGTAAAGAACACAAACTAATGGCACCAGGTACAGGTAGCATCTTAGACATGGTACTTAAGATATTGAAATGGTAGGCAGCTTCTGTTTTTCAGGTCAACTATTTTATATATTAATTTTTGATCCTACATTTATTACTTTATAAGTAACTCAAGACAATGGACATACGTAATACGTGTTCTTTTTTCCCATAACAACAACTCTGTGAAGTCCATTGGGCAGAATTCACAGGCTCCTGGTTTTTAGGACAGCAGCTTAACTATAATACTAAACTGGCTCTATCAAACTGTTTATCTCAAAACTATCAAGAGCAAAGGAACCAATGATCAAGAAGCCTGCACTTGATATGATAGCAGTGAAGTTTGTGAAAAAGACATTCAAATGTTACAACATATCTATACTTACAATAATCAGAATCATCCAGGTAATGGAAAAGTTAGACTGGTTAAAATAGAAAGATAAATAGATAGAATAAGATAGGCTAGAACCACTTTTGGATATTGATAGGGTATTGATCCTTTTGAACTTTAGTGTTGGGAAAAATTCTGAGATTACCATTGATAACCAAGAAAACAAATACAAATGCATGTATACATTAAGAAATCTTATTCTAGATACAAATGGCCAAAATTAAATTATCATATATAATGTTAATACACTATATCAAAACCTAATTATTTTAAGATGAGTTTAATGCTCTTAACACAAAATGTTGATATTAAAAACACTAATACAAAATTTCCAATCACACTGGATAGATATGAATCACATCCCTTTGCACTTCTGATTTTTTTTTCCATGATGAGAGCTGTTGCATTACAGTTGTTGTAATTGCCAAGCCAGACCTTTTTTTAAAAAAATCTTTTTTGCTGGACAAGACTATCATTATGGCAGCTGATGTGATGGTGAATATTATGTTGAAGTCCATCGATAAGTTACGGTGGGATGTTATTGTGAAGACCTTGCTTGCTTTGGCTCAAAGTGACAGCAGTATTACCTGCTATCATGGGGAGACTGCATGAAAATGAACATTCTCAATTATGGTGAAGCACATATTCAAGTTTCAAATAAAAGAACAAATTATACTCGACAGGCACCGACCTTGACATATTCAGTCTCACTGTGCAAATCCATAGCCAGCTGGTTGCATTCACAGAACTCAACTAAAACTTTGCAAAGCAACTGTTAACAAAATTATTTCCGGAATTTAGTAGACGTAACTAGAAGGGCCTAGTCAATCTAGCCAAACATTTTAAAGAATTACTTTAATGTGAACGTTATTTATTTTTAAGATTAAAACTGATGTTTTATGAAACCTAGTAAAATGCCAAATCTATAAATCCAATGATGGAGAAACAGTACTGCCAGTAAGGAAAGATATCTGATGTTTGGATGCCCTGCCCAGTTACTGCAAAAATAATTCTTGCTTGGTTATCAGAATTCCATGGTTAAAGAAAAAAGAAAGAAGTTGTGTCAAGTTATGGATATTTCATTTCCTCTTGCATCAGATTGGCAGAGGCCCAAGTAAAGCAAAATATATATTTGATTTTTATGACTTCTCTATCTTTTTTTGCCCTATACTGTCATTGAGGCGAGATAGTGCTCTATCTAGCTTGTCATAGGAAAATGCAAAACAAAGCACCCACTCACCTTTACCCTTATTGTATCTCATTGCATTTATGTATGTCTCTGTGTGTAAGTATATGTGTGTGTATGTGTGTGTATGTATACACACACACACACAGACACACACACACAAACCTCAAAAGGAAACACTGCAAGTCTACTGTCACTATTTTCTCTAAAGTCACATCTATCCTGAAGATCATTTAGTTTAGCTTACAAAAACAATCACAAACTTCATGCATGTTGTATGTCTGTTGTATAACAGAGCGACTTAGTATTCTTCAAATAAAGCCAACATGAGAAAGAGAAAGAAATAGAAAAGATAATCTTTCCTCTACTTTTTTGCCTTTCTGATGTTAGTCCCAAAGACTTGGGAATCTTCAGAACCTAGATGCCAGAGCTTCCATCTGCCACACAGAGGATTTGCCAGTAAAGATACTGTGTACAAATATAAAGATTTAAGCATAAAATAATTTCCAAATTCTTTAATACAGAGATCAGCAAATTTTTCATAATATGGCCTTCCATTATATATTTTGCTCATTTTTTATGTAGCATATCTCCAGAGTATTAATAGGAAATTAATGGGGCTTAACATATTCAGGAGATTTAGGACTATTGCAATTTTATATGTTACCACCAATTAGGGTGGCCATATATTTTGATCCATGACATTGATATAAATATAAAGAAATATTTTGATAGTAAGTTACAGTGCTACTTATATAATAGAGGGAAACCAAACAGTTAAGAATTATCAGTGTAATATCACTGTAAATCTGAGTTTTAGTCAGAGCATAATACATTTAAAGGAAGCTTTTGAGATTTATTTTTTCATGGTTGTATTCCATTAGTCCTAAACTTTGTGATTAATGAGTTGAAATGTGAGTTTATTTATTGGCTTTTAAAAAAAAAGTAAATTGCTAAGTATTAAGTTCATGATATTTCACTGAAATTGTAACAGGAAGGATGCTTTAGAAGATCAGCATTGAGAAGATTTTGTCAAGAAAAGCAACCTAGAAATATTTTCAATAAATAATAAAGCTGCAAAATTCATTTTCACTCCTATTGATTTTGTGTCTTTTTCCCCTATAGATAATAGTTACAATTCAAAAGATGATTAAAAGAAAGAAAGCAAAAGGAGGGAGGGGAAAGACCATATTATGGGAACAAGAGTGTTTGAACCAGAGACTAGGAAAAGATCCAAATGAAGCCAGTACTGATCTTGTGCTTTCAATTTATGGTTGCCATGGGTGACTCAGAAATGAAACCAATCAGGGCACTGTAATTTAAAACTAAAACAGCTGGCAAAATCTTTCTTCTCGGAACATGTTGTTTCCAAAGTAAATGAAAAGATCGGAAGACTTTTCATTTACTTCTGAGACAACATGGACTGCTTGAGCTAAAGAACGTATTAATGTTTCCACCATAGCTTTCTATTACGTGTCTGGAATTCTATTCCAAAATATCACAGGCAAGGTGATGAAAAAAGACAGGTGATAGAATGAAATGGTTGGCCCTAACACAAAATAATCAGTCCATCTTTATATTTCCACTTTACATTATAACAAGAATCCTGATTGCATTCTTCAGGTGGTGATGCTTTACCTGAAAATGCAGCAGTCAGAAAGCATTCAAAGTCTTCATACTAACAAAGAAGGTTGTTTGTGGATGATGTGCATCAGTTGATCACTAGTTTTATGTTATACATCATGCACTATTTCAAGAAAAAATATGTTATCATGTTTCCAGAAATTTATATATGTTTTAATTTATTTTTGCTACATTTATGCATGAATATAATCTTATTAATCTTGAATTGGGTTCTCCAAAAGCTAATGGCCAATACCAGCTTCATGGTCCAATAATGTTCAGAAAGTGGAAACAAATTCTATGATATTCTACTGGTTTGAATTTGAATAAATTATTCTTGCCATCAAATCAAATCTTATTAAATCTGGCATTGTCCAAAAACAAATGAAACTAGCAGATATTTTTTATTGAAAGTTGGATGCAACACATTTGCAGGTATATAGGGAGAATATAGGCTTATTTTCTACCATACAATCAATGACACAGTATGAACCTATTTTTAGCCAGGTACAAATTTCTAATCTGGATTCTCAGGACAGCATATGGATAAGGCCTTGTAGGAGAAGGTGTTCATTTCATTCAATTTGAAATCACCTAATCTTCCTGTTTTAATCGTATTAATTGATTGTTCAAGTCATTGGGGCAAAGTATGTCCTATATAGTCCTTGAAGACTAGATAACTCATTAGTTGAAATAATTTGCCCTGAAAGAGAAGATTCTGCCTACATTTTTGCTTTCCTATGCTAGATATCTCCTTCTTTTGTAACCCCTATTTGCCTTTGACTATGCACCTGCTTCTCATTGCATCATGCCGCTAGTGCTGCTTTGGAGCTCAACCTTCAGACTTAATAGGACTTCCTGTGTCCTGACTGACACATCCATCTGGCCTTTTTCTCTCTTGCCTGCATGATTCCATTTTTAACTGCCAGCCTATCTGTGATAATATCCATTGACTCCTTTGATCCTCATCTCTTTGCATCCAAACTCATCTCTAGCTGCAGCTCTAATGGCAGTGTTGCTCTTTGAATATGCTTTTGCTCAAATTTTAGTGATGTCTCCTCTTTTCTCGCATTGCCCCATTTCACATTATTTGGAAAAATCTGGAACACTTTTCAGAGCTTCAGAAACCTGCATAAGGAAAAGAAATAAGAATGTCTGGATGTCATATTGCTCACATTAGTCAGAAACTAAGTCAGTATCCAGATTTTTCCTCCCTCAATTTTCTTTGTCTTCATTTATGCCAGATATACCGGTAGCTATGCTCTCTGGGACTGAAAACATGCAAACTGAAATGGAAAACATTAAGAGGATTTGAAAAGAAAATGAAGAGGCATTTCCCAGAGAAGATCTCTTGGCTGTTTTCTGAAATGCTGATTTTCCTTGGGTTGTCATTACAATAAGACAACTCAATGTAGTGAAATAACGATGAATAAAGTCCATAGAGACACTTAATGTTTTCTACAATGTTTTCAGATGGAGGTAACCACATCGTAGTAGTTTGTGTTTTCACTGCAGGGTATAGGCTCCCCTACAATGCATCTTCATTAGGATAGTGATTTTCCTTAGATTGCCACAAGAAAAGCTTGATATAGTATGGAATGTTAAAAAGGAAAAGGGCCAAATCCCAAAGGATAACCCTCCAAAATTAAATTGAGTGACATTTGAGCAGGTGAAAGAACCAGAAGCTAGCCAAATGCTGGAAACTTCACAATCAAAGACAGGGAATAATTCCATCAGTAATTATTTACCATGCTTCTGTATGAATATAATCTTATGAATCTTGAATTGGAGTCACTAAAACCTAATGGGAAACCTTAATTAGCATAGGATAATCAGTACAAAACAAAACAAAAACCCACAGCAGAAACTATTTTTCCTTTATAGCTCCAGCTTCCAAAATACATTGCTGACCACTGTTTCTTCCCAGCTTTAATAAGAAATATGGTGATACATGGCCTTCTCTGCTAGATAAGATGAAAGCTGCTGCAATAGAAGACATGCTGATGCCTTATGTGAGAAATTAGAACATGAACAGAATGAGAAGGACATTACTTCAGTTTTTGAGGATCATTATTTGAGTTATTTGTAAGTAGAAAAACAGGTGTGTTTGTTCTTTTCCTCACCCTCATTGATATGTTTTAAAACAAGTTCCAAAAGAAATAGCTAAAATCATTTTCTCCTGCTTTTAAGCAAAGTGCTAAGTAATTTTGTGCCTAAAATAAAAAGCTAACGGCTATTGAAAACATTATGCAGAAGCATGGTGGCTCTTAAGGGCTATTGTTACATCTTGTTCTACAATATATTCCCTGTAATCTCTCTTTAATAAGAACTAAGTGTTGTTCTCACATTGTCACGGAGCAATAACATCATAGGCAGTGCAAATAGCTGTTTCTTTTGAAACTGGGCCTATTTGATCCTGCTTCTCCAAACTGCATGTGCATTTAGCTCAAAGAGGAATCAGTCCAGTGGTATGGCGTCCTGAGTTGCTGGAACCGGCAGCAACCCAGACCTGCCAGTCCCCCAAACTAATTCCCGGTCAGTGCCATCAGTGCTACCATCATGTTTTTAAGTTCTGGGTATGTGCAGAACAATTTCAATTGAACTATGCATGTGTATGCAGCATGCAGCCAGCTTGTGTATGTGCACGAAGTGCAGGCACAAGCAAACTGTCAATAAAGCCGGCCAGAACCTACCCCTGAGTCAGTCCCTAGAATAGGGTACTCTTGGGTCTATTACTCCAGTTGAGATGCAAAAGTGTTCAAAAAGCTGTTAAGATAAAAGAAAAGAAAAAGTCTGATTTTATATTACATGTCTGGAAATACTTTTTGATTTATCATTATTTGGTTGCATATTTTGTTATGAGTATGTGATTCACATATAGCAACTGTATAGTTTTTACTGAACTCTGTGGTACTTTATGAAACTTTAATTCAATAGTAATAATCCTAGCATTGTGACTTCTTCCTCTCCACCAAAAATACATACACACAAACACACACACACACACACACAACATTTGCCAATTATGTCTTAACAGAGGCTGGCTGTCGATAGGAAAATTGTTTTCCATGCTATTACATAGGCATTGTATCTACTGATAATTTTTGGAAATAATATTTTAGTTTCCAGTCACTTAAGTAAACACTATGAACAAAGCTATATACAGTATTCAGTTTATTGACATAATATAATTACATGCTATAAATAGCTTTCTAAACTAACCCAGAGTTAGTTAGAAGTTGAGTGGTACATAAATATTTTAAATAAATACAATAAATAAATAAATGAATCCATGAACACACATACTATTAATTATGTAGTTGTTTTGAATTAATCAATTTGTATGACTACCATAAGTGACCCTGGATGTTTAACTGAGGTTAAAAACTCATATACAGTACAATAAGCAGTAATATAATATTTATAATGTCAACCAAGGGTGAGATAAATCATCAACAGATGGTGATTTTCATGAACTTAGATTATTCTTCAAATCATATCTTTACTGCAGTCATAGACCATAGTCTATGGGTGGGATACAGCATTAGTAATTTTTAAAACATACATACACCCACACACCTCAACATAATTAAACATAAAATATACATTTATCTCATTTAAAATAAAATAAAATATATAAAACAATAATCAATATCTAAAGAGAAGGCTAGAAACATCAAATGGGAAACATAAAATTTAGTATATAGCAAGCTAAATCCATCACAATACAAAGTACTGTCAAAGAACAAAATAAATATGTATTAAGTCTAGCTTATGACACAGGTTATCATCCGATGGATTTAAGCCGTTCTGCACAAAACCTGGCAACCTTATATGATATAGCAGAATTAGTATTTTCAAGCAGCACGGAGATGTAGAATTATCTTGTAATTGAAATTATACAGTAATGGTGACATGAAGTTAGTGTGAATTTCTCTGTAATACAGGCACAGGAGGAGTATTAGATTGTTAGAAACATTTAGGTATAGGGAAAATATTCATTGTAATTTTATTTATGCATTTATTTACAGAGCCTAAATGGTTGCTCATATAATGATTCTATGTGATTCACAATCATTAAAACAAACAGAGATAAAAACAAAGCCACACTTTCTCCTCAACCAAACTAAATAACCCCCTCAAATAACCTCCTCAACACCCATCCTAACTCAATGCTTGGGACAAAGAGCCAAGTTTTCATGGCCTTCTAGAAGGCTAAAAGTGTTAGGAGCCCTTAGATCTAAGCTTCAGCACTGTTCAAGGACCTAGAGCAGCTACTGAAAAGGGACATGAGTGCATCCACCTTATTAAACTAGAAGGACAAGCATAAATCAATCAAACTCACAAGGCTATCATGTTTGTGATCCATAGACAAAAACTTCATTCTGGTACATGATGGAGAATTCTGATCTGATTGTATATATTCCCCATTCTGTAGGAAAGGCCATGGGTGTTTGTTAACGAAAACTATGTGTGTCCGTTTGGCTGTGATGAACATAGTTATTTAATAGAAAAATTACATGGATAGATGAAAGACTTAAAGGACTGTAGTCCTTTGGATACTATGCTGGAAAAGCCTCCTACTGTACAACATTTTAAAGAAGAAACAGTGTTTCATTGGACTGTTTGAGAGCCAAGCTTAAAATAAATTAACTATATGATTGACTATGTTTCTGTCTATTTTGCCTTCTTGATTTTAATCACAATCCAATCACCACTATTCTTATTTCTTTCTCTCTCTCTCTCCCCTTTCCTTTAACTAATCTAGTACATTGTTTTAATAATTAGAAAAAAAAACTTTTCTTCTTTGGCTCAAAGATCAAGAGAAGAAATTATATAAAAGCCACTCTATGGACACCAACATTCTGTAGGATTGTTGTATGCTGTTGGATCATATTTACTCTGTTAGAAGCATTTTCTCTGTAGAGAGGAGAATGTTGCCTGATAAAGGAGCAGGAGGACCCATGTTATAATCCACCCTCAAGGAAAGAAATTCTGTGTCAAGGAGCTGTGAGGAAAGAAAAGAAAAGAAAGAAAGTTACTCTCTCTCTCAGCCCAAAGGATGGTTGTTGTGTGAAAAATAGAAGCAACTTCCATACTACTAGAGACACTATACAAAAGGCAGGTATAAATCTAATGACTAGGAGCAATAAAAACAGCACTGTTATAACTATCACAATTTACAACAGTCTCAGATCTCTAATATCAGTACTTTTTACTTATTTACACCATTGGATAATAAAATCTTAAACTATATGGATTTAATAATTTTGGGACTATTATTCTGAGTGTCCAAATTAATATTACAGTTAAATTCTAAGTGACAATAGTATCTTTCCTCTATAATCCAACAATACTCTTGACTGTCATCCTGAGATTTTAATTTTTGTGCAAGCCTATGCAGCAGAAGTTGCCAGCTGATATCCCTGCTCAGCTGATATACCCTGCTCAGTCTACATGCCAGTACTTTTATAGGACTGTTTAGTATGCCATTTTAATTATCTGAATATCTCTTTCTTACATAAGACAGAGGTTGGTTTAGTCAACGCCTTTAGAAGAGTTAAGAAAAATACACCTATTTTTGTTCTATATTGCTATCCATCTGACCTATTCCTTGCAGCACTTGAGAGAAGGCCAACTGTTTAAGAAACCAGGCCCACTAAATGCACACTCTAGTGTCAGATATTAACTGTGAATTAAAACCACAGGTAAAAATAGTGATACTGGCATATTCCTGTCACTGATCTTGACAGGAAATTTATTTTGCTGTAGCCAAGAAGTAATTAACCTCCACTGTGCAAGAATTCTATTACTAGCAGCTATTCTGCCATGCAAAGTGCACTACATAGAAATGTTACAGACCATCAAGCAGAAAAGGCAGATTTGTCTGCATTTTAAATGAAAGTTCCTCCCTGGCTTGCTCCCCTCCCCTTTTTTCCCCAGTCTTCATTCAAGCTAGAAATTGAAGCACATGGGATGAAGATAAAATGGGGAAAAGCAGAAAAGGGGATTTCATATAGTTTGGGGAAAGACTTAGTTTTGGGAATGCTTGCTTGCCATGAAATGCTTGCCTGCCTGGCTGCCTGCCTTTTTATAAACCATTCATTCTTTTGTCAAAGAAGTCTCTGTGATGATCTGGAATGACATTCAACCATGAATAGTTTCATTGCAGGCATATCAGAAAAGGTCAGCCTTGCAGCTGATGGATTATCATCTGTGATGCGTTGCTTCATTTCGGGGAGTTGAAAATATACATGGGCTCACCTAGTTATGAATCCATATATACAAACACAATAGGAGAAAATGCCCAACATTTCCAACTTTCTTCTACCATAGACAGTGTTATAACCCAGCAACAACCTGTGTTGCATTCTAATTGGTTGGTCAAGGCACAGCATCTGATTGGCTGGCCTCGTGACAGTTGGGCTTGACAGTTGCTTCTGGCTAGTATAAATACCCTGACAGTTGCAGGGAATCTTTGAATCGCTTGTCATCTGGTACTAATAAAGATCTGTCTTGCATACATGGCTCCTGCGTGTCAATCCCTCACAACTACAACAACTCACACACACACACACACACACACAACACACATGTTTACAAAACTGGCGACGAGGATGGGATTGATATGCGATTCCCGCAGGAGCCAAACAACATCAGCCAACTAGTAAGGAGCCACAGGACAGCCAGAAGCCCTGTCGCTGCCTCCGTTCTCCGGGCCGTGCTGCCTGCGCCCACTGCGAACCTTGCCGCCGTGCCTCAACTCCTGCCGAAGCCGCTCGTTGCAAGCCTTCGGCGCCTACATGCCTCCAGGGCACGAATGCAAGCATCTCAAAGCCCCTGTCTCCACTTCGCTGCCTCCAGGGCACGAATTCCTCCCCGCGATGCCTGCCTGACCAGGAGAGAGAGAGAGGAAGAAGGAGGAGGACTGAAGCGTGTCCCTGCCATCCGTCTCCTGCCTTGCTTCCTCGGACTCCCGACGCCTCCAGGGCCTTCCGTCGTTCCCCTGTCTTAGCTGCCTCCAGGGGCCTGAAATCCTCCTGTCCTGCCTGTCTCCTAAGATACAAACCTGCTTCCCACACTGCTCGAGGCCTTCAACGAGCCTGGACTGGGGAATTCATTGGGCATGCGCAGGATTGTGAGGGAAAAATAGAAAAAAAAATGTAAATAAAGAAATAAAATGTGAATAGGCACTGGGGGGGTAAGGAAATTTACTAAACTAATTGAAGCTACTAACCCAGAATGTTCCTGGACAGAGTTGCTAAATTTCTACTTCTGTTTGAGTTGCTAAATGTCTACTTCTGTTACAAAGTTAAGCATTACATTAAAGTGGTTACAAGTGGTTACAGTTATCAGGTTGACTGGGGGGAAGGAGAGAACACAATTGCAAATGGTAAAACTGGAAGAAAAAAAAATGTGAATGAATTGTACAACACAGAAGGGCAAATGTACAATGTACAATTGATTGGTTATTATACAAATAACTGGGGGGAAGGAGTGTTATAACCCAGCAACAACCTGTGTTGCATTCTAATTGGTTGGTCAAGGCACAGCATCTGATTGGCTGGCCTCGTGACAGTTGGGCTTGACAGTTGCTTCTGGCTAGTATAAATACCCTGACAGTTGCAGGGAATCTTTGAATCGCTTGTCATCTGGTACTAATAAAGATCTGTCTTGCATACATGGCTCCTGCGTGTCAATCCCTCACAACTACAACAACTCACACACACACACACACACACACACACAACACACATGTTTACAAAAGACTTGTTATGAATGAGAAATATTTCAAAAACTGAGATAGCAAGAGAAAAGATTGATATATTAATTCAGTTTATTTGCATTCGGATTTAAAATAGTTGAATTATTACCAAAATGATTTACACCAGATGCAAAGGTCACTCCAGTCTGGATCACATTGCTCATAAAATGCTATTTTCCAGAATGTACATTCCCAACTTGTGAAAAGCAAGCCACCATGGAAATTAAGTATTTTTCTTTATTCAGAAAAACTCAATAATCTTTCTGGGTTAATATTATTATGTATTTGCATCATGAATCAGCAGCAACAATTTGATCTATTTTTTCCATACATTGTTTTGCTTGATATTGTGTTATAATTGGGGATTTCTGTTCTGATTGGCATTTATGAAATGCTATGGAACTTTTCTCCCTAAATATTGTGTCAGCCTCAATTGACAACAATTTTATGTATTTTATTTGACAGATTTATGTCTCACTGTTTCTTCACCAGATTAAAGTGGAAAATATAATTCCCCCTCCTTCAATTATATCACCAAAACAACTGGGCTAAGAGATGATGAATGGCTTAAATTCTCCATGGAAGTTTCCACAGCTGAACATAAAATTCCCATTCCTAAAACATTTTTTTAAATTTCCTGTGTACTTTTTAGGACAAAAATCTTCCTTGGATGCTTGGTCTAGCCCTTATCTATTTTGAAATGCTAAAAGGCTAAGCACCCTACTACAAGTAATGGGGAATGTAAAAAATGAGAATTACAGACTAATGCATGCTTAATTTTCAGCCAGCATTGGTGAGCTGCCACTCTGCATTACCAGCACGATATCTTATTCCTGCCTATAATAGCATGTTTTAGATCTGAAATGATTTTAGCTTAATGAAGGACTATGGGAGAAAAAGTCTGAATTTTAAAGCAACAGTGCACACTAGAAACACACATTACTGTTATTAATGTTTGAGTCCCTTTAGTAAGAGTTCTTTCTAAATTATACTTAATTCAAGAGAAATTTTCATTCCTTTCTCTTCAAGAAAATTTTCTGAACCCAAATAATTGAAGTTTACAATGCATCATCAATACACTACTCAAACATTAATTTTATTCTCTCATTTTTCTTTATAAACCTTTTGTGCTCAAAAGAGTGGGGAAGGAAAAAGAAAAGAAAATTCTGTGTGTGCTAAAATGGGTAATGGACTATAATTGACTCTCCTAATAGTTTTTGTGCTGCAGTCCACCCCCAAATATCATGTTTACTTCAGGGATGTGTAGCCAAAATAAGAAAAACAAGAAGTTACATAAGGTTCCACACTCCATTAAACTGAGAATTCTTAAATAGTAATTTTAAAAATTAGAGAGAATTTTTCTTCCAAAATAATATTTCATATTATTTTAATATTATTTAATATTTAATAATATTTAATATTCCACAGGGTTTGGTGGTCAAGAAAATCAAGATGGCTGCCATAATGGAGTGACTGAAGCTCTGCCTATTTTTATGTGCATTGTTTATGTGATGCATATAAAAGCAGCTTTGAACATACAGTTATGGAGTGTCATCTTGACTTTCTTTTAACCATGTCTTCCAGATATTTCTAACATAATATTGTGTATGCAAAATTATTTTTAAAATAAATTCAACTCAAACTTATAAATATCTAAAAACTAGTGAAAATAATGAAATCTGTTAATAAATATAAAATATTTTAATACATTTTATGTTTAACTGCAACTCAGTTCAATGTAGCATCTGTTTAGAGAATTTTAAAGATTTGAAATATGAAGCAAAATATTCATGTTACTAGCAAAATAATGCTAAATGAACATTAGGAAGTAAAATCAGTAAAAGTGCTTAATTTTAATGATTTTAGCTGAGAAAAAATCAACCTCAATTTGCTTAATTTACCATTGACAGTACATACACTTTATTTAGTTCATTAATGAATGGATGTTAATTATTAATATTACTTCTTTTTACTGTAACTTATTCTGCTGATTTTAATTATGTAAAACCAGGTAGGTAAATCCATCTTATTCTGCTTCATGGCATTGAAGATGGCATTGAATATATGAATAACTTGTGTATTTTTTCCAATAAAATCTGCATGACATTCTGTTGAAAGAATACTTATGAAATAATGTAAGGAATGCTTTTTGATATATTTTCTCTTTCCAATTACAGGTTTGGGGATATGCAAATCAAACAAAATTTAAGACATTTGGGCTAGAAAGTGATATGATATGTTTAAATTCAGAAAAATTCAAGATTCAGTTAGAACCAATATGGGAGTCAATAAATGATAAGCCATAAGCAAAAATGAAGACACAGTCGAATGCCTGCAATTGATCAGAATATGATAAAAATAACAGGTATATTTTATCTTTTAGAAAACATTTATCCTTCAAGTTTCAGCGAAGTATTTTCATAGATTCGTTGCAATATATTCTTGTTCCTTTTTAGGGCAGGGAGTACAAAAATGTGGAAAGGACAATACAGGAACTTCCAGACTGTTCAGCAACAGTTTATACAAAAAAATGTGTTATATGAATATAAAAAGAGCCAATTTTTATATTAGGTTCTTAATAGAAATGTTTATATTAAATTAATAGCATAATCCACAATTGTCTGAACATTTGCTTCTTTGAGATGTCAGGCTTGTTGACATAAGAAGGAAATCTCTTCCAGTGTGACATCTGATGTGCATTTGATTTTAAAACAAATAAAGCTAAAAAGCACAGGTTTTGCAAATTTATGCAAATAATGCACTGTGATAGAAGGAAATAGCCTGCTTTAAATGCTATAGCCAACAGCAAAACACCTCATCTCAAAGTGCAGAAGTGCATCTTCTGATGCACTGAAAATGATTCCCTCACTCAGTACAAGACAGAGGCAGTTTGGTAGGAAAAAGAAAGGATATAAGTTGAGTGGGGAAAATAAAGAAAAGGAACTGAAAGCTTTAGAACTAAGGGAGTTGAGTTTCATTCTACTGTTTAGAAAAAACAGATTTAGAAGAACAGAAAGATAAAAAGTATAAATCTGAGAAATATAGAAGTTCATCAAACATGGTGTGTACCAGACCTCATGGACCACTAAATTCATAATTTTAAATCCCACGGACCACTAATACGATTTTTTTTAAAAAAAGACAAATAATATTTAGTGCAATATAAAAAAGGAAAATCATTTTTCTGTGGACCACTAAAATTTTCTCATGGACCAACAGTGGTCCATAAACCACTGATTGGTGACCACTGATCCAAGGACCGTTGATTGGTGACCACTGTGTGTACTATTGCTTTTTTTACTACTTGCTGAGTATGGGTAGTTTTATATCTCTCTAATGGTTAGACTTTGGTGGACATCAGGAGAAATATCTATGGAAACCTAGGTATGACCCTAATTAAAAAAAACAAACCAATCCTTATCATTTGAATGCTCTGGAAAAGCTTCACTAAAATGTTATCATTTGTATTGTAACAATTGGGAAGATGCATTTTATGATCCAAAGCCAAAATGAAAGCTTAGAAGTTGCAGGAATGTACAGTATGCCTTTAAAGAAATTGCCTCTTTTCATAGTTATACATAATAGTGCTTAATTCTAGGATTTAATCCTAAATTTTAATTGACTGCTGTCCATATACCCATACTCACTTTAAAGGACATTGTTCTGTTTAAACAAACCAAACTCTGGGAATTTAAACAATCCAGCATCCAGGAAAATACTTAAGGGCAGGTTTCTTCATAGATATGATGGCCACTTTGAAGATATTCCTGCTCTTTGAATTTAATCAAAGTAGCATATAAAGCAAGGAGACTGCAGACCGATAGAGGCTGGAATACAGATTGGAATACCACGTGGCATAGTACCAGTTCTTGAGTGATGGCATTAATAAACCCACATCATAAACTCACTACTAAAGATGATAATAAATCTTTATATAGTACAGTAAGCTTCAATTTTTAAATACCATTTAATCATAGTCATGTTCTGTTGATTTTCCTAATGTCAAAGTTGAACAGCAATAATGTATTGCAGCCATAATTGATTGCTTCCTGGACCAGAGACTTCTTGCTTCCCGAGAATGACTGGCCAACTTCTCAGATGGATTGGCTCCTCAGATCTCCTCACTTTTATAACACTTAAAAGAACATTAATGGGACTGTAATTTGATTCACATCAATAAAATACATGCCAAATAAATATGTATTTTCCTACTAATTCCCATTTGAATCAATGACAGCAAATTTGCTTTGGAAATTCATCTAGAGCAGGAGAATTTAGAATAATTCAGATTGTTCTTGCACTTAATTTAATTACTAGGCATGTATGGATTGGCTTAATGCAGCAAAGCACCTTGTAAAGTTGAGTTGTTTGACCTTAATAAAATGTTAGTTTAAGGCTGATCTAACTTGATCAGTCATGTGACTTCAACAGTAGGGGCTTCTGGACTTATGCTCTGAATGCCAGGAAGCTTCTGATACTAGCCGAACAAGAAGAAAGCCATTCCATTGTGGATTTATTTTAGAGGAGCTCTTCAATCAAAACATTTGGCAAGCTACGCCAAAGAAGATGTGATTCTTACCATTTCCAGACTGCAAAATGTTTTGGCAAACACTTAGGAGGAATTGCTGCTAATCTCTTCTGATGTACCTCAGTCTAAGATTTGCCAAGCGACTTCAAAAGATCTGTGCTCCTGGTGTCTTTGACATACCTTTGCCAAAACCAAAGAGATTTCAAGTATAGCCTCTCCTAAATTTGCAATATAACACACAGAGAGGAAAAAACCTTTAATAGTAAAATCATAAAATTGTTTATCATGTTGCTGCTTAGATCTAGAAGAGAATGATGTTGCCTCCTGAACACAAAAGTCTTCATAAAAGTGAATCTTGCATAGGATAATGAATTATTTGTTAGTCACTAGTATATATGAATATTATGTTTTTTGTAATGCAACTATATCTCCAGTTATAGTCTAAAAATGTTTTTTTTAATGTTTGAGTTTAAAATATTTGTCAATCCATCTCAAATATGGTTCCATCATGGTTTCTGATAGACCTTTTCTGCAATCTTAAATAGATTTACTTGAGGATAAAATTGGAGCCATTTGTATATAAATGCATATCTTATTAATGAGTGGCATGCATATCTTCTTCTCCATTCCAGAAAATCAGATTAAGTAACAATAAGCAAATTAATGTCAACATTAAATTAGATGAAAAGATGAAACATAATTTAAAACTGAATCATTTCATCTCCTTGATATGAGCCAGTCAATGATTAATTGCCTTCCTAATGTACAAGGTATTCTACTGCTACATCTAATGCAAGCATTGGATTTTATCAAAGGATTTTCTATTTACATAAAGTGTCCACCTGGGCCATACAAATTGTCACTTATACATGTGTATTTCATTTCTTAAATTGTGGCTTTAGAGTGATCCTATTTCTTATTAACATTGCAATGATCCTTAGACACAGACTCCAGATCTCTATACAATTAGTAAACATAGAAAATGACTGTTTAATAGCATCACTTATCTAGACAAATTGGCACTTGACATTAAGGATACTTTTTCCAGCACTTTGGCTGTTGGACAGTTCCTGTGTCACTCTGAAAATAGAAACAACATTTAATTGTAGTGATGAAGAGCTCCAATATATATTTAAGTAAAATTTGGAATACTATATATAGGTGAAATTGAATGCATTTGGACTTTAATTCTGAGTTCATATCTGATTTTCTTACTAAAAGGAGAAAAAACTAATATAGACAGAATAATGGTATAAGGGTGTGACAATGCAAGTGTAAGTGAGTCTGTTTACACAACTGTGTGAGACAGAACAAGCTATCAGTTATATATTTGTAAGATAAGTATGTTGCCATCATTTTTGTGGTTTAAAATGTGTAAATCTAAATGGGAATTTTGGCTAAGAGATGCACTTTTAGGAAAAAATAGAGTTCTTTTCTGGAGTTTATTACTTTTATCCTTAAGAGTCAAATAAATGCATACATACACTAGGCATAGTTGCACAGAGAAATGATGGAACAGAAATGCAGATGAAAGAAGATAAAGAAATTGGCTAGAAACATATATCCACTTTAGATAATTTAAGACCACTTGGACAAGATCATGTACATGTCTGAGTCCAGATGGTTGGACTTTACAGACCAATCTGCTTGACATCAAAACATGAAAAAATCCTTGGAAAAAATAATCATAAAGCAGATTTGTGAGCACCTATACTGATTATAATTCTGATCACTACAATAAAAAATACTGATGCCCAAGAAAGAGTAAGAGAAGAACAACAAAGATGATATGGCGTCTGGAGGCTAGACATATGAAGAATTGTTGCGGATATCTGGTTTGGTGTGCATGACAGTCATGATAGCAGGGCTCCACAATCCCAGCTGATTCTTCCTTGTTGGAGGGGCTAAAGTCACCTGGTGGGTGAAGAGGAAAGGAGGGATTCCTTGATGATAATGGGAGAGTGGTGGCTCTTCCCCTTGATCTGAGAGATCTTCCTGACCAACAAAGAAGAGAGATGCCCATTATGTCTAAACTGAAGATTTCCTGCCAGTAGAAATAAATAATCAATGAAACAGATTACATTCCAGAGTTGTGGATGCTCCATCACTGGAGGTCTTCAAGAAAAGATTGGACCTCCATTTGTCCAGGATGCAATAAAGTCTGCTCTCTTGGATGCAAGGTTGAACTAGAAGACCTCCAAGATCCCTTCCAACCTTAATTCTATGATTCTATACATTGTTGATTGCTGTTTAAAATAAAGATAGACTTTATGAATCAAATTTAACACTGACAATACTTAGGAGTTGATGCCATTGAACTCCACAGCCAGCCCACTGAAAACAAAATAGTTTACCCAGCAGGGTTGTTTTAGTTCTTTGGATCAAGACTGTTATATATGAATGGTTCTCTCTTCAGTGTATCGCCTAATCAAAATCCTTCCTTGTGCACTCATCATAGTGTTCTGTTACATTATACATACATCAGCTCTTTTATTCCCATCAAATATATCGTACATGAACTTTATAGATTGTCAACGGTGTGCTATACTCCATCAATAGATGGTACTTTTGTCTCATTATTTCTTTCTCTCTTTGAGATTAAAGGAAAAAATATTTATTATCCACATTTGATGCTGATGAAAAGTTTTGTAGAGAACTGAAGAAGTTCAGAATGAGTTCACCTTCTTTGTTTTATCTATTCTACCCTATTGTCCTCTGCTTCAGCCATTCCTCTGACATATTTTCACTAATGGGATGCCATGGAATATTCTGTTTTCTATATAAAGATAATTGAATATTCCTTAGTATTCTGGAGATGTTCCATTGGTGTGATGTAGAATGATACCATATCTGATGTCCCACAAATTTAATAAGGCTGTTAACATGTATTGTGTCTCTTTGCCATTTAACATGAAATGTGGAACTATACTCTAGAGCTATTTTAAAAAAGAGTAAAGGGTATAATATTTGATAATGAGTATACCTAGAAAGGTGATCAAGAGACTTCAATTACATTAATATTTCCCATCAGGATTTCTTTAACATATATGTGTCATAAATTCTAACAAGCCCATCTGACTGATTAGGAATTAGAGGATTTTTTAGAACAAAACATCTTGAAGAATCCACACTGGAAGAGATTAATTAAGAATAACTGAGAACCAATTTTCATCCTGAAGTTGACAATTTTGTCAGTAAGACCCCATTACAGGAGGGCAGTTACTTATTTCTTATTTCTGCATAAGTTAAAGAAGATTTTCTGAAGTAACACAACTTTATAATTTCACACTGAAATTTCTCCAAACTTAGCAAATCATGTGCTTATATATTTAATTCCATGACCATGCTTAATTTCATTTTGAAAGATCCAGAGTTTTGTGCTATCTCATCCCACCAAAAGTTTTCAGTTTTACAGTTGAAGAAAAATTCATTTTTAACAAAACCTGTTTATTTATTAGACCTGAAAATAATGAGTTCTTTTTCCAATTCTATATCAACCTTCATAGTTAACTCTAAAGTTAATAATGTCTGTCTTTTAGAATATTGTTCTATAATTCTTCCTGTAACAGCTGCTCCTTCTGAATATTACAAAGGAGACCAACAAAGGATGAATTATTAGAAGTTATCTGCAATTCATTCTGTTATTTAAATGAATTTATTTATAATTTGGAGGCGGTGGATCAATGCTATAATACTTTTTGACAACCAATCCATTCCAGACTCAGCTGCACATCTATAGATTTATTTTATTTTAATTAAGATTTTAATGTTGAAAGTTGTGAAAGATCATTCTTTGAAACTACAGAAATACTACACTATATATAAAGAATCCTAGATTAAATGCACAAATGACTCATGCCTTGGTATAAGGCACCTTCCTATTTTGTACTTTTCATGCTTCTGGTACTCAATAAAATATGTAACAAGATTAGAGGCCATTCATGCCTACAAAAGAGAACAACATGAGTTTGTCAGGACTTTTTCTAATACATTTTATTGAAAACCTTTCATGAGCTGCAGATAACTTCATCAGATTTATAAAGTGGTTAAACTGAAGTTGAAGAGATAGTGGTTATGGAACCAACCTGGAAACCAGGAGACTAATAATTCTAGTTCCATCTTAGCCACAAAACCACCTATCCTTGTCCTAGTTTCAGTCTCTCAGTCCTAGGAAAGAGGCAATGGCACATAATTTCTGAAACTTTGTCCCAAAATCTTTGGGGACTTATGAAGACAGTTTTCAATAGTCAACATGTACTTGAAGGTACAGATTCATGGACACACACATGGAAAGAGGGAGCAGAGGGAAAGGGGGGACAGAATGAGAGAGGGAAGGTAAAACAGTATGATTTAGTAGGGAAAGAAGGGGATGGGAAAGCAAGAAAGATTAGTTAATCTAGGCACTCTGTAATAAAATAAGGTGCTGCTCCCAAAAGCTTATAACTTCTATTAAAATCCTTTTTCAGCCCCTGGAACCATATTGTAAATGCTGAAATTTTGGTAGCTCATTCCCTGATCTTTATTCTTTGAAGGCTTAATATTAAGATAAAAGTGAATTTTAAATTAAAACGTAATTACATTTTATGTTGATTATTGTTGCCCTGGCCTCTTTGTCTTTCTTACTTTTTGATTTGGTCCCACTGATTTTTTGAGTTTGATCAAGTACTATTCCTTCAATCTCTTTCCTTTAAACCAGCCATATAATGGCTTGATCAGTTTCTTATACCTGGCTTTATTCCAAAATGATAGCACAGTAGTTTACAAAAATGTTAGCATGTATTATCTTAATCTGGGTTTAATTTGTAGTAGATACAAGTATCAATAACTAGTTGTCTTGATGGCTATATGTACATTTGAGATGAAAAAATAATATGCTTTTCAATAACAGCTGCTAGAACAAGCAGCAGTAGAAAAAGTCAATTGCCTTTGTGTCTTGCTTCTGGGTATATTACATTTTAGCAATAACAACACAATAATACAAGAAACTAATACAACACAAGAGCCATTTTGTCAGAATAGATTTTGGGATACGATATCGACATTCAAGCATAGATTACTTTTGGTGTGTGGAGGCAAGCAGGAAACCTCAGCAGTCATATTTTCCTCATCTTCTTATCTCGCCATGCATACTGGTATAGCATTTGTTATAATATTAAACAAAAGGGAGTTTTGCATTAGCACTTAAGGGGCTGGTTGACCCTAATGGAAGGAGGAGACCCTCTCATTACATAAATTTACATAAGTTAATATAAACTTCATTAATTTTTGAGACAAATTGAAAAACTAAGGCACATTCCCCAAAGAGAAGCATATAACTGATGAATTATTGGTCTTCTGTTAATACTCTACAGACTTTTAAATATTAGTCATTTTGCAGTTAGGAGGAGGAAAAGATTAAGCAGTAGAACATACCATTGACCCAATGCTCACACTAATTCGTGTGTGTGTGTGTGTGTGTGTGTGTGTGTGTGTGTGTGTGTGTGTGGTTTTTGGTAAGGAACCTAGTTTCCCCCCAAAAAATAAGCTCTTTCTTGCTCCTTGATTTCTTTTACATTTATACATTCACACTATTTGCCCTGACATAGTTTCTAATCTTTTTTTTAATCATGTTCTCTCAACAAAGGGAGAATCTTTTTTAAAAAAAAGAACAATTAAATATATCCTTAGCACTATAACATTATATATCTTTATAATGACTAACATCTTAGACTATGATTATATGCTCATGATCAATGCTATAAGCTTGAGTTAACTGATCAGTTCATGTAATATTTTACTGTGTTCAAAAGAAAAGAATAACCGATCGGAAGATAAGTGTTTGAAGGCATTATCCACCATTTAAAACTTAATAGGAAATGACATATAATATTGAATTAAATATTGTTTTTGCTTGGGCCTTTGGGAGACAAAATGCCAAACAGAAAACATATTCCCTTATGCCTCTTCATACTGTCAATGCTCCCAAGGAAAATATAATATCACCTTTGTCACTTCAACAACATAAATCATTTTTCTCCTCTGAAGCAAGGAAGACCTTTTAAAGAAAACACTAATTAACAGAAACCTTTCTTTGTTTCAGTGTTTTCCAACAGATGAACAGATTATACTTGTCACTACAGAATATCAATTAGATTATTCAACTGAAGAAGACCCACACAAAGATGTTTTTCTCTCTCCAAGGATTTATAAATTTCCCATGAAATAGTTATGTACCATTATAAGTTACTAACAGCAACTAGCTAATTAATAAATGTTGTTTGAAAAGGCAGTAGAATTATAATATTTTTTCAAATTAATTTTCAGATAGGTTAAGCTTTCCAGTTTGTTTATTGCTCTTAACTTTTCGCAGTTGAATAAAAATATATTTTAGACTTTTGATCTTGATTTAGGTTCATTGACTATTTGCATATTGACCAAAATTATTGAATTTTATAAATGCATCAACTTATATTAGCAGAAATAAATGTTTCTCCCTGTGCCTCCCCCACAGAATAAAAATAAAGAAAAATACAAAAGAAGAATGAAACTTTAGATGAAACTTTAGAGTTAGACTTATGACAATATTCACTCATAGGGAAAAAACCCAATAACAACAGCAGTCAAAAACAATCCCCCTCCTATTCAGTGGAGTCCATTCCAATCCACCCCCACTGGAGCTGAGAAATAGATTTCATATCTTGGAAGAAAGCCTGTGGTCAACTTGAGAATGGACATCACCAAATGTTATTCACCAGTGACAGAAAGAAAAGTAACCCTAGTGGCAAAAAAGGTGTGCTGGGGATAGGAGTCACTTATCAGAGGAATGGAATTAGCAGACCAGACAATCAATCAATCTAGGGAAGTATGTTTTCTCCTAGGAGCAAAGATCAAAGATATGGCTGAGAATCTTACTAAAATAATCAAGCTGTACAGATTATTATCTCTTTCTTCTATTTCATGTGAGGATGAACAGTACAACAAAGAGTCTGAAAACAATATCAGGAGACTAGGAGCTGCTCAACAAGAAAGCAAGAGTTAGGAGCACAGGTGGAGTTTTTCATCTATACTTCCAATGGAAGTCAACATCCAATGAAAGAAGAGAAGTTTTATAAACAAATCAGAAGCAAAACAGTTTAAGGGATTGGTGCTATTGAAAGATATTCAGACTCCTATACCGTGATCTACATTATCTACATTAAAGGCTTTTGGCAGAGGATGGGCTACACTCCACAAGAACAAGAAAAGATGTATTTGGAATTACATGGCTCAGCTTATCCAAAAAGTTTTAAACTAAAACTAGAAGTTAAGGGAGAGAAATCTTTGAGATGTTTAGAATATAATCCCAATCATAAAACCCAAAGACAACCAATCAGACAAAAAGAAGGGCTTTTGAAATATAAAGCAAAAATGTAGGAAGCAAAAGCCAGTCAGCCATAAAGGATTCAGATGCCTGTACACTAATGTGAAAAGTATGAAGAACAAACAGGATGAACTTAATATCCTAATAAATGAGTGCAGGTAAATATTTTGCCCTAAACAAAACATGGTGGATGAAACTCATGACTGTAAGGAGATAAATTATTCCAAAGAAACAGACCTCACAAAGTGGGATGGAGTTGCATAAGAAATCAGTACATCTCTACAGAAATGCATAAAAGCAAGGATGAAAGTCTTCTTGAATGTATACAGGTTAATATAAATGGGGGTGGGAGTGGGAGAATGACATAGACCACCCAACCAAGTAGACAAAATACATGAACTTTTGCTAATCAATTAGCTAAGGTGTTCAGGAAATACACTACAATAATAATGACAGACTTTAACTACCTGACATCAATTGGAAGACAATCTCTGCAGCAAGTGGAAGATCAAACAAGTTCCTCAAAGCCTAGGTGACAACTTTGTCATTGAATAGTAGAGGAGCATATTACAGACTTAATTCTTACTAATAGAGATGAAATGATAGAGGGTGCTAATGGAAATTCTAAAGTGGAAAACCACTCAGTATACTTGGGAAGGTCTAAAAAATGAGATTATGAAATCCCAATCACAGAGAAAGAAAAATAAGAGACTCCATAGGAAACCAGGATAGTTCCATAAAGAACTATCTGAAAAATTGGACAAGTATAAAAAATGGAAAAAATAGATGCATAACTGAAACAATATCAGTAAATAGCCTGAATCTGCAAGCATGAAATCAAGAAAGTCAAGGTTAAAAATGAACTAAGACTTGCAACAAATGCCAAAAATGATTTTTAAAAGTTTATTTCAACACAAGAAAAAAGTCAATGAAATGATTGGTCCACTTATAGGATGGCATATATGTGACCCATATGTGAATGCAGATTAAATGTTCCTCAAATTTATTTATATCCTACTCTTATTGTTTTTATAAATAAACTTAAGATGAAGAGCATAGCTAATATTTCTTCATCCTCCTATTTTCCTCACAACAACCATCCAAGATGAATTGGGTGGAGAGAGAATGATATGCACAAGCCAGCTTTCATGCTTGAAGCGGGACTAGAATTCACAAACTCCTTGTTTCTAATTTGATGCCTTAACCATTAGACCAAGTGGCTCTCAATTATTATTTACAATTATTATAATTCTAAACATAATTATTATAAGTATTATCACTAAACAAAATTATGTATTTAGAACTATAATAAATAAATTTATAATAAAACTATAATAATTCTATCATATAATAATGAATAAATAATCAACAGAATTTTCTTCAAGATGTCTTGCTTGATCTGTTTTCAACAAACCTATACTGGCTTCTAGTATTCCTTCCTATAATATTGTTATAAATTATAACAATATTTTGATCAAAATGAATATAGAATTATTTCAAAACATGTCTGTGGGCTTCAAGAGCAATTTGTTCTTGAATTCATACAGTTCTTATTATTATCTTTGACTACTTCCTCATTTACAAGAAGAGGGAAGAATTCCTGTTAATTTAATTTAATTGGATTTAATTGACATGTAAGAAACTTAATTATTAAATCAATAGTCTTCATTCATGACACACTAATTTTAAGAGTTCAGCCTTATTTCATATTTCAAGATATGGGAAAAAGCATATCATTGACTTTAGGCAAGAAATTGAACCATTGACAAGTTCAATCAGAATTTGGATAAGTAACCTCTAAGGAATAGAGTGGCTGTAGGCATTGGAAAGTTTATTCTATTATCAAGAAAATTACATGGAATATCCATAGTCCAAAGATTTATTCCAAGGCGATTGACTAATGAAAATGAAGCTAAAAATGTATACAACTCCCATCAACAACAATATTATAGAATATTTCAAAATAGCAATCTTTATAATGACATTTCATCATCTTGTAAGAGTTACTATGTTACTTTATATCATAAGCAGAAATTGATAATAGGTGTAATGTCTCTGTCATATTGTAGACTAAAATAAAGGATTGGTTACTAAAATGCCATTTCAATGCTTTTGTGGTGATATATCAAATATATAGGCGAGTCTAGAAACTGGGTGGATAAGTTATAGTGTCAATGGGTCTACCATTGAAAGGACCAGGTTGGGCATAGATCACCATTGACAAAATTTATAGTTATTAAAAGTTGACATGTAATCAATGATGACATGTAATCAATCAATCAACCAATCAGAAACTTGAGCACAAATTAAAGCAGAACATATAATTTCATCACACAAATTTTTCTTTGGTTTACCTCAATAGAAATACAATTTTCCTTGATTTGGCATTTCTAGAGAGAATGCTGTAGCAGATTAGTTTAATCGGGTGCATCTAATTTTGCAGAATTCTTTGCATAGAAAATGATTAGGACATGTGGATTGTTTCATAGAATGAATTGACATTACATTTATTCCTTGTCCATTGTGCCTCTGTGAAAGTAATTTGCTTAAATCATCATTTGGCAGTTTCCTGTAACCCCTCCAAATAAAAACAAACAACACAATAAGATGAAGCATCAACTTCAAATAAATAAAGGTTACTTTAAACAACTGAGCACAAAGATGTGTGAAAATAGTTTTGTAACCAAATATTTTCCCAGTGAATGCAGTCATAACAATTTTATCTCAGCAATCAAAACAAACATGCATTTAAAGATAATTTTGCAGTATTCTTTCTTCAGCAGACAAAGAATTTTCTTCCTATTATGATCTAACTTCATATTATTCAGCATCAGCATTGTCAGAGCCGTAAACAGGTATATTTGTTTTGACCCAGATTATAGTAAAAATAACAAGTACATGCAGTCGCATAACTACACACATACATGCATAACACTATTCTTTTAAACGAATGCCTTGTTTAATTAAAACAGAGGAAGAACAAGAGTTGCTCTTCATCTTGCTCAATAAGATAGTTTGCATCCTGAGATGCAAAATATATCTTTGTTGTGAAACCCATAGTTAACTTTTCTTTTTCTGTCCCATTCCAATAACTCCAGTTAGTTCTAATTATCAAGAAACAAGCAAAAAAATTTATTTATTTGAAATTTATATAATCAGATTCAAATTATTCTACTTCAGACATATTATGTGAAGACCAAGTTGTCTGGAAAAGGTCCTAACAATGGAAAGGTGGAAGTAAAGAGAAGAAGAGGACAATCATCAACAAGGTAGTTGGACTCAATGATAATAGTGATGAATGCATTATCAGAACACTTTAAAAAACAAGTTAAGAATGCATTGTCATTATATAATGTGAAGGGTTGACATCAACCCAATGGCAAATAATAACATTCAGTCATAGACTAAGCACACAAATGTTAATCAACTCAGCATTCAGTAAAGAAAAAAATAACCTATTCATGCTTGCACTAAATATACCTGGGGAAACACTTGGTCTAAAACCCAATTATCATAGCAAGAGTGCTGAATCTGCTACAATTCTAGAGGCTTCCCAATCATGGTCATTTATGCAAGATTGCCATATGAGAATGTTTGTAATTAGAGAATACATTAACTCTGCCCTCCAAAAATAATAAATAGGTTATTTCAGAAGTGTGTGCTATACAGCAAAACATTTAACACTCGGGCTTTAAAAAGTTGAATTGATGCAGGGATATTGTTATTATTAAGAGCTGAATGTCTAATGATTACATTAAAAGCTTTTTAGGCTCACAAAGAAAGTTTTGTGGTTTCAGGGAAATAAATGCCAAGATATTTGAAAACTTTCATCTGTTCAATTTGGAAGTTACTGATTCTTCCAAATACGAAAATAGTTAGCACTTTGTGTAGTGAATATAATATCTTAGTTTTATGAAATTGATTTCCACTATCTCAGTTTTATTTGTTGATATAAACATTACATAATGGAAGAGAAAGGATGTGTCTAGGTCTATCTAAGTGCTAATTTCTTATTGTTTTTCTGGTTTATTGTTGTTGGGAACCATTCAGAGTTGCACTTTAAGATTAGCACACATTAAATATTTTAAATTTTTGGTTTATTCCTTTAGATTACAAGTCTGTCAAACTGGCAGCCTGCAGGCCAGATACATCACGCACAGGCCATACCCACCCAGTTCCGCAAAGGCAAGAAACCCCATTGCAATACATCATGATCCAGCCTGTGATGTGATAGAGTTTGACACCCATGATCCTGAACTCCCAGATTGTGATCTTCTACCAGGCTATGGCCCATTCAAAACCCAGCCACAGAGGTGGCAGGTGAGGGTGTTAGCAGCTTCACTGACATGTACAGTGGGTGGTGGGCATGCACACACAGCTCCATCTGTGTGAGGAAAACATGCTCATGTCTGCTTGTGCAAATAAAGCTGCATCCGTGGGCACTTGCCCACTGCTTGCATGGAACTATTCTGTCTTCCCTTTCCCTATTGGTCCATAGAGTCGGAAAGGTTGGAAATTATTGCCTTAAAGAAGGTGGAATGGCATTAGTCAGTTCATCATTGAGGTATTGGACCTGTCTGGCAGGCCCTTCATGCATCATTATAATTAGCTGCAGAAGTAGGCAATTAATTGAAGAAGATGGTTCACAGCATCTCAGGAATCAAATGCTATTTTCAGATTTATGAAAACAATATACAGAACACTTCCAGGACAGTTAAAACTGATCCAATTAAGCTTATCCAAAAATTTTACTGTGTTCTGGTGCTTGTTTCTTCTGTGCTCACGGGTCTCAAGCTTAAAATAGATAATCCAATATAATATATTCACAGACAGGGAATCCAACATATATCTAACAATTTCTAACTCTTTCTGTGACTGGCCCTTGATCTATGTACCACCGATATTTAAGTTAAATTACATTAGTAACTCTGTTATGTTTACAAATATGAAATGATGCTTGTGGAAATGCTAAATCAAGTCACAATTGTACAATAAATGACAGGCTACAAAAGGCTACAAAAGGGAGAAATACTAATGAGTGGTGTAGTTCTGCCCATTTTTAATCATTGCCTCTCCCAGATCTGTTGTATTATAATTTCTGTCTACCAGAAGATTATTCAGCTTTAAGCCACACGAGCGATGTTACACCTATCCTCCGCGAGCTGCACTGGCTCCCCATTGGTCTCCGGATGCGCTACAAAGTGCTGGTGATTACTTTTAAAGCCCTACATGGCATTGGACCTGGATATCTGAGAGACCGCCTCCTGCTACACACCTCCCAACGTCCGATAAGAACTCACAGGCTAGGCCTCCTCCGGATGCCGTCGACTGGACAATGCCGGCTGGCGACCACTCGTGAAAGAGCCTTCTATGTAGCTGCTCCGGCTCTGTGGAACGATCTACCAGCAGAGATCCGGACCCTTCCTACTCTCGTGGCCTTCCAAAAAGCCACCAAAACCTGGCTGTTTCGACAGGCCTGGGGTTGCTGATTTTTTAAATCAGATCCAACCCCCAGTTAAGCCAAATGTATGTTGTGTGTTTTTTAAACTGTGTATGTTTCTTTCCCCTATGTGTTATTTTATTTTATTTCATATAAAATAAACCGCCCGGAGCCCTCCGGGATTGGGCGGCATATAAGCTCATTAAATTGCAAATTGCGAATTAAGCAAAGCAAATACCTCATTCTTTGAAAGCAACAATTTTGGCATTTGCAGTTGACATAATAAAATACTATTTTTCTCAATTTCTTCACATCCACTTTCAAAAAACATAATAACCCTCTGTAAGATATATATGGGATAACTGCAGCTCCAGATGCCCCCTGGATGCTCCCAGAATCTCAAAGCAATCTCTCTTTCTGTGTGTGTATGTGTGTGTGTGTGTGTATGTGTGTCTGTCTGTCTCTCTCTCTCTCTCTCTCTCTCTCTCTCTCTCTCTTTCACACACACACACGCACACAGATATTCATATTTATGCAACCTCTACAGCCTCTCCCATTGAAAAGTCTAAGGCTATTGGCTCTTACTGCAGGTGGAAGCCAAAGAGCTCTAATTTCAGCCTAGGATTAGCTACAAGTGATGAAAGAAACAACAATTCTCTAGATTGCCAATTCTAATGTTAATATGCCAGATGTTGCTGGGAGCTGCCAGCTGGGAACACAATGACCAAAAGCTCTGCATATGGAATCTAATGATGATGAGTGAATCATTTGACCAAAACTAGCATTTTTGGCCTATATATTATTATTTTGTGTAACCTCATTCCTTTAGTCAGTGTCAGAGATCACTTGGTGCTGAATGCTAGAACCAAGGTTGTTTGCCTTCCTGCAGATTTTATGCTCTGCAAATTGCCTCGCCTCTGTCCTATTCTACTGAGAATTTTGTGTGTGTGTGTGTGTAGTGTATATTTGTGTGTGAGTGTATGTGTGTGTGTGTGTATGTATGTATGTATGTATACACACACACACATACATACACACACATACACACACACATACACATACATACTTGTGTTGCATTTGTGCTGATAAATAAATAAAGGGAGACTAGACTAGTATAGATCTATTTCAAGCTATATAGCTCTCATCAGCTAGCCATACCCTTACTGGGATTTGCCTAGCTGATGAGAGCTAAATAGCTTGAAATAGATCTATACTAGTCTAGTCTCCCTTTATTTATTTATCAGCACAAATGCAACACAAATGTAACAAAGGCAACAGTAAAAATAATGGCTTTCTGTCTGGATGGTCTCCTAGGGTGAGCCGATAGACAGAGAAAGGAAGCAGTATACTTCCTTCCATATTTGGGGTTGTGACACACATACGTATGTGTGTGTGTGTGTGTGTGTGTGTGTGTGTGTGTGTGTGTGTGTATGTATGTATGTATGTATGTATGTATGTATGTATGTATGTATGTATGTATGTGTATGTGACGAGCCGAAGGACAGAGAATGGAAGTGTGATCTTCCTCCCATATTTGGGCATACCAGGGGTTGTGACTTTAAATATATACCTTTCACCCTGGCCTGGCTGATAAGGAGTCGAGCTCTGTAGCTCAATGGTTAACACATCTGCCTAAGAGGCAATAGAGCACAGGTTCGATTCCCAGCAAGGGTATGGCTAGCTGATGAGAGCTAAATAGCTTGAAATAGATCTATACTAGTCTCCCTTTATTTATTTATCAGCACAAATATAACATATATATGGATAGATAGATAGATAGATAGATAGATAGATAGATAGATAGATAGATAGATAGATAGATAGATAGATATAGTGTCACAACCCCTGGTATGCCCCAATTATGGGAGGAAGCTAACTGTTTCCATTCTCTGTCCATCGGCTCGTCACAAGAGACCATCCAGACAGAAAGCCCAATATTTTACTGTTGCCTTTTTACATTTGTGTTGTATTTGTGCTGATAAATAAATAAAGGGAGACTAGTATAGATCTATTTCAAGCTATTTAGCTCTCATCAGCTAGCCATACAGGTTCGAATCCCAGTAAGGGTATGGCTAGCTGATGAGAGCTAAATAGCTTGAAATAGATCTGTACTAGTCTCTCTTTATTCAGTTATCAGCACAAATGCAACACAAAAATGGTTTCCTGCCTGGAAGGCTTCTAGGGTGGAGCTGAAAGGCAAAAGTGAAGCAGTATGCTCCCTCCCATATTTGGGCATACCAGATGCTGAGGGACATGCAGTCAGGGGGAGGCAAGGGAGGCAGAGGCTCACCACTTTCATCATGAAAAGAAAAAAAATGTAAAAGGAAAAAGGCAAGAGCTGAGGTCAGGCTGAGCTAGTTGCTGCCAGAGTCACCATGGATGACTGCTTAACTGTTTTAAAAAGCCTCTAAAAAAGTGCCCTCTATAGGAGGAAGGAGAACGACGTGCCCCATCTAGTCTGACTTTAGGCATTTTATGATCACTCGAACAGAGTTAAGCAAGGGTTAAAAGTCTAAAAATTCCTGACATAGGTGAGGAATTCTCCTGTCTTCTCCTGTAGAGGGCGCTTTTTTAGAGACTTCTTTAAACAGTTAAGCAGAGTCATCCACGGTGACTGACAGCAACTAGCACAGCCTGACTTTAGCTTTTCCCTTTTTCCTTTTACATTTTTTTTTCTTTTCATGATGACAGGCAAGAGCAGAGTTGAAATCCTCTCTGAAACAGCTGGAAAAGGTATCTGTGGGTTGGAGGAGGGGGAAGAATTCAAACTCCATCCTCAAGTGTAGATCCCTCCCCAAGTGTAGTTTGATTGCAGGCAGAGCCATGTTGCCTTTTCAAACACACACAGAGAGAGAGAGAGAGAGAGGGAGGGAGGGAGGGAGGGAGGGAGGGAGAGAGAGAGAGAGAGAGAGAGAGAGAGAGAGAGAGAGAGAGAGAGAGAGAGAGAGAGAGAGAGAGAGAGATGGATAAAACTATATAAGCCCAGCCACATACATTGGACAAATTAATAGGAGAATAAATGCACGCATCTCAGAACACAAGAATGCTGTCAGAAAAGAAGAAAAAACTTCCTCCCTTTTCCAGTACCTTAAAGCAACAGGACATGAAATTGATTTTGAAGGAACCAAATTACCCTCCAAAACTGAACACGTCGACAAGAGAATAACTATGGAAGCTATTGAAATAGAGAAACATCCCCACAATATGAATAAACATGAAGATACCTCCCACCTACCAGACGAGTGAGACGAGTGTGACCTCGTATAGATAGATAGATAGATAGATAGATAGATAGATAGATAGATAGATAGATAGATAGATAGATGATAGATAGATAGATAGATAGATAGATAGATAGATAGATAGATAGATAGATAGATAGATAGATAGATAGATAGAAGATAGATAGATATTATGTCAGTTCAGTACTGCATGGAACCTTAAAGAAGCACTGGGAATTTTTTGAATTGCAGGCTTGACAAATTCTGAAGATTTAACTCTTCTGGTAGATACTTGGAAATCACAAAATAATCCTTCTCCCTATCTATCTTTTCCACTTAGCTGTTTTTGTTAGATAAATAACATTTTTCTATAAATAACTTTCAGTCCTATTTTAACCTTGCTTCAAACTAAAAAGGGCATATCTCAGCAGAAGATCTAGATCTTAATATTATAAGACAGAAGATAAAATACTTAGTAGCAGACAATTTAAGTTTGCATGAAATACAAATAATAAATAGTAATGCGTATGAAGGTCTACAGATATCCTTGAATGTTGGATATTTGCAGTGATTTGGGGAGGTGGTTCTTCCCTGCGGCTTCCATGGATGAAGCTGTTCAAAAGCCTTCCTGGTCATAGCTGCCACCTGCTCCTTACATTTTTGCACAGTTGCATTGTATGCAGACAATGATCATTACTGTCCACCACCATATGTTGTTCAGTTTGGTAAATCATGCCATTTCATTATTGTAGAAAAGCTCTTTCTTCAGTGGTTAAAAGTATGTACAAGTTATCTATGTACTTCAAATAGCTTTGAGAGATTTAAGTAGAGCAGTGAAAAACTTTGAAGAAGTCTTTTAATTTTCACTCAAAGCATCCTATTGAAGCAGATTCATGAATCAAAGTGGAAACCTGATTTGAAGTAGCAAATTAAATTCAGGTGGGCTTCAAAGTAATTCATTGCCTTTTAAAATGCTTTGCAGATTCCACAGCTTTTCTACTCCTTCTGAGGTTGTGACAGACAGAATGCAATTGGATGTTATAACATCCAATTCGTGTATGGAAAACACTGAAGAATGGAGTGATGTGAAGGGCAATGACAAAAGAAACCAGCCAATCACTTTAATACCACATTAAAGATGAGGAGTCCTTATGAGGAGATAGTTGATTGATAACCAACTATGCTAACTCTTCTAAGACAGAAATTCCATATTAGAAGCAGCAAAGGTATATCATATTGCAATTGAGGGAAGGAGCAGGAGAGAAATGAAAAATCACATTGCTGTCAAATTTATGGTTGATTTCATTTCAAAAACGGCAGAATCTTTCTTACTTGCTACCTTTCTAGCTTGCTACATCCATCCATCTATCCCGCAGTAGTGGGGACAATTTCTGTCCTGAAGGTTTTTTCATTGTCTGGTGTGCACTTAGTACTCAATTTATTATCATAAAATTATGTCAGATTTAACTCTTGGTGGACCAGCCAGCCCTGTCATAGTACAACTTTAAATAAAGGCAGCTCTTAAAATGCAGCTCATTTGTCATTATATAAAGGATTTTCGCTAATAGTTAGATCCTCATATCTGCAGGATAGTTCTTCAAAGTGCCTGTTTGTGGTTAAAAAAACATTTAATCATGCAATAAAATTGATTTATTACACAGTTATTTCAAATCTACAATCATATAATTGATGCTTGTGATGATAAAAAAAAACAAAGCAAAATCCTTTACACAAGGAACACATTAAAATCAGAAAAATGATTTAGTTGTGATGGCTACTAAACGAAGAAGAAAGGAGGGGAGATAGTCCCTCTCCCCCCAAAAAATAGTTATGTATTCTCAATAAAACAAGGATCTTTCAAATAAAAGAGTAATCAAAGTTATCAAAAGCCACAAGGCCTAGGTTTTAGGCAGTTTCTTGAAATGAGTTTGTTAGGCAAGTGAAAAGTTGCTACACTTAATGCTTATTGAAATTTAATATGTCATAACTTATTTCATTGATTTCAATGGGAGGTAATTACACAGGGTTCCTACTCATAATCTTTAGGCAATTATGCTTCACTTTTATAATTTTATCATAAAACATAGTTATTAAAAAAATTGTTTTAAGCATTATATGGTAAATTTACATAGGATTCTCCACTCATGAATGACAGGTCAACTAGAATTATTCTGTCATAACTGAGGTGATCGAAGGCCTATCTTCCTTAGTTTATTTCAGCATAACAAAGGTGGATGATTTTAGGACATGTTCTAAATCATTTGTAATGATATTGCTTCAGGAGATGGCATTAGATTATGGCATCAATTGTTCTAAGTAGCACAGTTGCTAATCTGGGACTAAAAACTGAATATTAGTTATTGGCAAACAATAAAGAGTTATGGGGGAAAGAGAATGGAATGGCAACAACAAACAATTATCAAAACCCTCTTTTTTAATATGAAAAATTGTCAATATAAAGTTTGTCAAATAAATTAATTTTATTTCAATGTTTTGTATGTGTGTTACTTGTAAAAAAAGTAGGGGGCTTCAATTATGCAGTCATAACTGATGCTGCTAATTGCCACTTATTTATGGGAATTTAAAGTTATTCAAAAATCTAAAAATTCTTTCCACCATAAATGGGTTGAGTATATGTACAATATATGAAGATGTGGTCCTGGCTGACAAATCTGGGTTCATAGAAAAGGAAATAACTTCATTTATTACTGATTACATATTTATTATCATTTTAGACTTGTCTTTTAAATCACTTGACACATTGGAATTTTGAAACGTTCTGTAGGTATTCTCAGAAAAGAGATAGCAGGGAGGCTTTCTTATTCACAAAATGGCTGATAAAATGGATGACATTCCAGCCGTCTATGAAATTTTCTACCACCTCAACTAACACTGCAATTTCTTTTTCACCTGCAATTTATTATTGTTATGTCTTAAGAATGTCTGTAGGTCAATGTAGAGTGGCAACATATTTCTGCAAATAGACATGTTGCTAGAATCTAATATTGACAACCTGTTAACTTACCATTTATTAATTTGTAATAATTAATTTTTATGTGGGGTATGAATGCTTGTGATACTTGATATGCTGATTTTTAGGTTTTCCAAGCAGGACCACTTTGAAATATTATATTCTTATAATAATCCAAGCAACTTTGGTAGACTGATGTGGAAAGTAGCTCTACATCAGTTACTCCTTAAGAATGCACATTTACCAAGTCATTACAGTTCATTTATCCAATAAAAATTTTGAGTCAATATGACATCCTGAACTAAATTATAACATTTTCAAATCTTGTGTGAAAATTTAAGAATAATCCAGAATCCAGCATGCCATTCATAATGTCACTGATACTTGAAATGTCCTCATTATCTTCTTCATTTTAACATACTTCCTTTGATTTGACTTCTGTCAATCCTACCATTCAAAATGTACCTTATCTTTCTGAAGTTTGCATTGTTTATAGCTAGTAGAATTTTACTTCCAATTTTAAATAAAGTATCATCTTTAACAAATTAAAGAAGGAAGGAGCTGACTTATGATTTTTATGTAGAGCATAATCTCAAGAATTTTTGGGGGGACTCACTTGATCACTAGATTTCCATATCTAGTGGGATATCAATATGACAACATCTTTACACAAGAGTGATATTTATCACATGTACCTTGTGTGCCAATACTGCTTATTTTATAGCATCATTTATTTTAATTTGACTTATTTAGGAAAGGATTTTGATTGAAAACATATAAACAAACTTCAGTGTAACATTCAATTCAGCATCTTGAGACATTAAAGAGCTTGTTGTTATAAAAGTTCAAAGAACTTGATATGGTTTTGAGAATGAAATTAGGATGAAACTACTTCATTTATTTTCCTGGAATGATTTTAGATTTCTAGTTGGTAGCTTTCTTTGTGTTTTGTTACAGATTTCTTTTCAATAATTTTAAAATCTGCAGAAATATTCACTACATCTTAAGAGGCAAAGGACAATGTCTGCTGTTCTTATTTAAAAACATTGGTAGAAGCTATAATTTGTTACTTAATTGTAGCAAAATCCACCCTTCCCTACAGTTTATTCTCACAGTGATATAGATGTCTTTGTCGAAGACTATTTTTTCTCTGGAAGTCTATAATATAATGTAACATAACCAACACCGTATAATGAATAGTCAATTCAATCATCTTCTCAATTCATGGAATATTAGCAATTAAACTGGTTGTTGCTACAGTCAAGCAAACATTTATATTTTACACTGCATAAAAATTTATCAGATAGAATTTGTTGGCAGATCTTAAGTATTGGCTACTACAAAAGATAGCAAGGATTTTTTTTGAAATTGATGAATAGTGTAATAGTTTCATGTGTCAAAAATCTGTGTTACATAACCTAGTTCCAATTTGTCGTACAGTAGTCCTTTGATATCATCTATGTTCTCTATGCCATCATTCTTTTTTGTTTTCTGACTGACTATGTCACAGTGGGTAAACTCCTTGATACTCTAGCACCCATATAGTCTTTTTCACATCCTGCTAGCCAGAAAAACGGATAGAGATTTCTAATGAAACCATATTTTTCCCCAGATAATTGCTTTTTTATCACAAAGGTAGCCTTGACTTACCTTTTAAAAATAGTGAGAATAATTCATATTAGGTTGCTTTGTTTTCCAAAGCATTTCAGAGGACTTTTCAGTGCTTAAAGTATAGACTTTGGGGGGGAGAGAAAATCTTCCTAAGAGCCTGTTCATTTTTTAAAAACAACAGCAACATGATTAGCACTGAATTAAATTGGAGAGGATTTTATTGAATGCTGTATTTCCCTCCAGGCTTCATCTTAGTGGAAGTGTTCCTCAATTGGAGCAAATTCATTCTATATTCACTCAACAACCATAATGAATTTATTTGGTAGCCATGCAACTGTCATATTGACTTGTGTAAGCGAGGCACTATAACTCAGCCTTAGTTAAACATTAATTAATTAATGGATGTCGGCTGAAGCTAGAATTTGCAAAGTAAAGCTACACGACACTTTTGATCCCACTATTCTTCTTTCTAAGCAATGATTTGGAAAATAGATACAATGGAAGGTCAAGGGAACAGGAAGAAACAATTTATATAGTTAAATATAAATGTGACAACCTTTAATTTTCTTTAATTATATCAAATAATTTCTTTCCTTCCTTCCTTCCTTCCTTCCTTCCTTCCTTCCTTCCTTCCTTCCTTCCTTCCTTCCTTCCTTCCTTCCTTCCTGTATTTGGATTGATTATGTCACTTTCATGGTGACAATATGAGGCAAAAAAAGGGAAATAGAGCTATTTTAGTGATCTAAATTGCATAGCGGCAAAAGAGACAATGACAGAGGTATAGCAATTCAAGTGCACTCTCCTTTAGAAAGATAAATTGATTCATTTGGTACACACTGAAAGAGGATGTGGCTGGCTTTAGTCTTCCTGTGATTACAAGTTGTCCATTTCCAGAATTTCATACATGTAACACATGATACTTATTCAAATAATTCCCACTCACAATTCACTATCTTCTACGTATCCAGATTTTATTTCAGCACTAGCACATGGCTCCTTTACCATATTGCAAGCAGAGTTGTTGCTTTCTCTTATTCTCCATTTTGATACAGAAAAGTACAGCAGCTGGGTGACAACCACATTTGAGAAAAGAGTGTATGAAATATGCATCATGCTGAGAAACATTGCACTAGACAAAGCCATTTGCTTTTTACTTTAGCAATTGTTCAATAAATTATTGCTCAAGTTAATAGTTACTCAAGCTTGAAAATAGTATTGGCCATCACAGGTCTTATTTCTTTATTATTTAATCAATTCTAATTTTCATTTAATGGGGATGCATTTTCCCATGTAAACTGGTACACAGATTGGGGACATTCTTGGATTTATAGGTCCTGTTCAAAGACCATATTGCAATGGTGACCAAAAAAGGCTTTTGTCCAGGCTCAACTTTTATATCAATAGTGCCCACTGTTGGACTGGACGGGTTTCAGGCAAGCATCATACTTAGTTTCCTCTTGATTGGATTGTTGTAATGCACTCAGGTAATACATATAGGATTGCTCTGGAAGAACACTCAGAAGTTTTCAGAATATATAGAGAAAAGAAGGACTAGGGGTGACATGATAGCAGTATTCCAATATTTGAGGGGCTGCCACAAAGAAGAGGGGGTCAACTTGCTTTACAAAACAGTAGAAGGCAAGACAAGAAACAATGGATGGAAACTAAGCAAGAAGAGAAGCAACCTGAAACTATGGGGAAAAATGCCTAACAGTGAGAACAATTATTGCCTTCAGAAGTTGTGAATGTTCCATCACTGGAGACTTTTAAGAAGAGACTGGACAGTCACTTGTCTGAAATGGTATAAGGTCTCCAGTGGTGGGATTCAAAAAATTTACCAACCAGTTCTCTGCCCTAATGACCAGCTGGGTACGCGGCGCTTGGTGGTCATGCGATCATGTGGGCATAGCCAAGTCAATGTCACTCAGGTCGATGGGGACTTCACCTTAGTTGTTACAATGATAATAAAGGTTAATTGGAGAGGTAGTTTCTGTAAGCAGGGCAATGAAGATTAGACATTTTTTTACAGACATTTATTACGATTTATAGGCCGCCCTTCTCCCTGAGGGGACTCAGGGCGGCTTACAATCACGGGAGGGGAGTGCAATAATACAAAACAAACAGTGAGTAAACAAGATAAATTATAAAACACCAACTTGCATTCAACAGTCAAACAACACTCGGGCGGGTAATTTAAGAAAACTTATCCCCAGGCCTGCTGGGAGAGCCAGGTCTTAAGGGCTGTGCGGAAGGTCTGGATGGTGGTGAGGGTACGAATCTCAACGGGGAGATCGTTCCACAGGGTCAGAGCTGCAACAGAAAAGGCTCTCCTCCGTGTAGTCGCCAGTCGGCATTGACTGACGGATGGAATCCGGAGGAGGCCCAATCTGTGCGATCTTATCGGTCGAAGGGAGGTAATCGGCAGAAGGCGGTCTCTCAAGTACCCAGATCCACTACCATGGAGTGCTTTAAAGGTGGTCATCAATACCCTGAAGCGCACCGGAGATTGACAGGTAGCCAGTGCAGCTCGCGGAGGATAGGTGTAATGTGGGCGAACCGCGGTGCGCCCACTATCACTCGCGCGGCTGCATTCTGGACTAACTGTAGTCGCCGGATGCACTTCAAGGGCAACCCCATGTAGAGCCCATTGCAGTATTCCAGCCTAGAGATCACAAGGGCCCGAGTGACTGTTGTGAGAGCCTCCCGGTCCAGATAGGGCCGTAACTGGTGGACCAGGCGAACCTGGGCAAATGCCCCCCTGGTCACAGCCGACAACTGATGGTTAAAAGTCAGCTGTGGATCCAGGAGGACTCCCAGATTACGGACCCTATCTGAGGGGTATAAAATTTGCCCCCCCAGCCTGAGTGTTGGAATGTCAGCCAAATTGTTGGGAGGGAAACACAACAGCCACTCGGTCTTGTCCGGGTTGAGTACCAGTTTGTTAGCGCTCATCCAGACCTTAACGGCCTCAAGGCCCCGGTTCATCACGTCCACCGCTTCATTGAGTTGGCACGGGGCGGACAGATACAATTGTGTATCGTCCGCATATTGATGGTAATTAATCCCGTGCCTCCGGATGATCTCGCCCAGCGGTTTCATGTAAATGTTAAATAGTAGGGGGGATAAGACCGAACCCTGCGGCACCCCATATGTTAGGGGCCTCAGGGACGATCTCTGTCCCCCGACCAACACCGACTGCGACCTGTCCGAGAGGTAGGAGGAGAACCACTGCAAAACAGTGCCTCCCACCCCCACCTCCCGCAGTCTTCGCAGAAGGATACCATGGTCGATGGTATCGAAAGCCACTGAGAGGTCAAGGAGAACCAGGATGGACGCATGACCTCCATCTCTGGCCCTCCAGAGATCATCGGTCAATGCGACCAAAGCGGTTTCAGTGCTGTAACCGGGTCTGAAGCCGGACTGGAAGGGGTCAAGGTAGCTAGCTTCCTCCAAGGCCCGTTGAAGCTGGAAGGCCACCACCTTCTCAACAACCTTCCCAATAAAGGGGAGGTTGGAGACAGGACGATAGTTATTTAAAATGGCTGGATCCAAGGATGGTTTCTTCAGGAGGGGTCTCACCACCGCCGTCTTAAGTGCGGCGGGGAAGTACCCCTCCCGAAGAGAGGCGGTCACGACCGCCTGGATCCAGCCATGTGTCACCTCCCTGCTGTTGGCAACCAGTCAGGAGGGACACGGGTCCAGAATACAGGTGGAGGCACTTACAGCTCGAATGGCCTTGTCCACATCCCCAGAGGCAACATCCTGGAACTCAACCCAGAGATGGTTTGCCAAGTAATCCCCCTGTGTCTCGGCTGGATCTACGGCAGAGATGGAGTCCAAGTCCGAACGAAACCGAGCAACTTTGTCCGCCAAGAATTGGGCATAGTCCTCAGCCCTACCCTGCAAGGGGTCTCCCGCATCCCTCCTATTAAGGAGGGAGCGGGTGATCCTAAACAGGGCGGCTGGGCGTGACTCGGCGGACGCTACCAAGGCGGAGATGTGCGTTCTTTTGGCAACTCTTAGTGCCCGGATGTAATCCTTGGTGCAGGTAGTCAAAAGTGCTCGGTTCTCCTCAGACTTATCGGACCTCCACAGGTGCTCTAGGCGTCTCCTCCGGCGCTTCTTCTCCCGGAGCTCCTCGGTGAACCAAGGAGGTCTCCGGGATCCGCTGACCCGGAGGGGCCGTAGTGGCGCAATCCGGTCAAGAGACTCCGACGCCGCCGAATGCCAGGCGGCAACCAGAGTCTCCGCCGAACTGCGGGCGAGAGTGTCGGGAATTACCCCAAGCTCCGTCTGGAACCTCAAAGGGTCCATAAGTCGCCTGGGGCGGAACCACCTGGTCGGTTCCTCCTCCCTACGGTGGGGGTTTGGCCTCCGGAAGTCAAGCCTCAGTAGGCAGTGGTCTGACCACGACAGGGGTATGGTCTCATTACCCCTCAGACCAAGATCACGCATCCACTGCTCCAAGAGGAATACGAGGTCGAGCATGTGACCCGCTGTATGAGTTGGGCCCCGAATTACCTGGGTCAAGCCCATGGCTGTCATGGAAGCCATGAACTCCTGCGCCCCATCAGAGCGTTCACCGAGCGATGGCAAGTTGAAGTCCCCCAGAACTATAAGCCTGGGGAACTCAACTGCCAGCTCGGCTACTGACTCGAGGAGCGAGGGGAGGGATGCTGCAACGCAGTTGGGAGGCAGGTACATTAGCAGCAAACCCACTTGACCCTTGAGGTCCAACTTTATCAGCAGGGACTCACCCCCGGCAAGCTCCGGAGCAGGGACCCTACGAGGTAACAGAGACTCCCGGATAATAATAGCCACACCGCCACCCCTTCCCTGGGCTCTCGGCTGATGAAGCACCTGAAATCCCTCTGGGCACATCTCTACAAGGGGGACTCCTCCCTCTGGGCCCAGCCAGGTTTCAGTAATACATGCCAGGTCTGCCCTCTCGTCAACAATTAAGTCCCGGACGAGGGGAGCTTTGTGAACAACAGACCTGGCATTTAGCAACAGCAGCCTGAGACCAGGGTCCTGACTACTCGCGCCATCTGGTCTCGGAGTGGGACTCATAGGGCCGGAAGGAGGGATCTCTGTAATGTAGCGAACCCTCCTTCCCCGGTAATGGCTAGCCCTAAAGTCCCCGCCATATCTGCCCCTCCCTGTTATGACCGCAATGCTCCGACCCTCTCCTGTGGCCATGGTCCCCCCAACCACCCCGGTGACCCTTGCAAATCCCGGCAGGTCCTCCGAGTCAATCATACCCAAGCTCTCACACAAGCAGTCCTCACGAGTAATTAAAAACACAAATTACAACAATAATAATAATAAAAGTGAGATCATTCACACCATCCCAGACAATCCCATGCACTCAACATACCAGTTTAAAAATTAGAATTTAAAAATTAAAAAGTTGCGCAGGTTGGCAAGTCCGTACTAAGCTTGTGATAGTCCAAGGCGTCCTCCACCCTCCCCTAGGGGGGGAGGGGGGGGAGAGGTACTCCACTCCTCTCCCTTCCTCTGGCAATTAATTGGCAGGATGGTTAAAGGCCCAGTTCCAATCCACTGAAAATACATGGAGGGGGGAGGATAGTGCTTCTCTCCCTCTGGTAGGATTGAAAAGTCTAGGCTAGAAACAACACCAGAATGCTTCCTTCCTGCCTTCTTTATATGATTAGCCCTGTAAAGTGTGGGGGGGGGGGAAACAAAAGATTTCTTCCAACAACCAGTTCTCCTAATTGCTTAGAAAGTTACCAACTTGTTCTCCTGAATAGGCGTGAACTGGCTGAATCCCACCAATGAAGGTCTCCTGCTTGAACAGGGAGTTGAACTAGAAGATCTCTAAGGTTCCTTTCAACTCTATTCTGATTAATTGATTGAAGAATGCAGTGGCATGGGGAATAATGGAAGTGAGCTGTGCTGGTTGCCTTTGCTTTGCAAACTGGAGTCTAGTTGCCACTTGATTTGAATACAGTTCAAAGTGCTGAGTACAGGTCATAGATTATCTCCTATAAAGCTTTGTATGGTATAGGACCTGATTATTTGATGAACTGATTTCATATGTTTCATAAGTTTCCATATTAGTTTGAATGTGCACACTCCATGTCCCATCTATTAAATGGTGTCGACTTCTGGAATCTTGCCCCATGGACTCATACCCTGGATTTTTTAACTGCTTCCACTCCTCTGACTTTCTGAAAACTGAATAAAAATGTATTATTCTATTTGGTGTAAGATTGTTGTATTGGCTTAGTTTTGGGGGTTTAATCTCTGCCTCAAGCTTTTTTTTCTTCCTATATTTGATTTCCTTTTAATTTTTTACAGTAAGTCACTCAGGTCACTATGGAGTTAGGTAGCCTAAAACTGAAAGAGTAAATAAACAGTAAATTAATAACTTTTTATTTTACTTCTTTTCTTTTATTGACTATACATGAACACTCTTAGAAATGATAGCTAGATGTTAGGAATAAAATTGCATTAAGTAAGATAGCAAAATGTTCACATGAAAAAACATTGGAATAGGAATTTTGTTCAAATTGTAATGGAATTACCCTCTCAGATCTGTTGTTTATTGACCCATTTAGCACTTACAAAATCCAGAGATGATAAATAATGAAAGAGCAATTCTATGATACTACTATTTTTTGCATGTAAACTCCCCCAGGCTGACTGCCAACAATTCAGAATAATTAGTGGTACCAGCCCATTGGAAATGCACATCATTCTCACCCAATTGAGCTTTTGCTTCAATAGTAGCCATGCCAACTTTGAATGCAAGGCTCTAATAAATATACAGAAAAAAACAGCTATTAATTTTTTTTTGTTTGCACTGTTTCCAATGCTCTGTAATTTTACACATGGAAGCTTATTATTTGATAAGTGATGGCATATGTGATTCTCTACTTTTCCAAAAGAGACTGAGAATAGCTATAGTCTCCTCTGGGCATCCTTGAATGCATATTTTCTTTACGTCTGTGATTCTACTTACTTGAAATATAAGATTTTTAAAAGTCTAAGTTACTTAATTCTAAGACCATTTATTTTCCCACTGTGCTTAATTGGTTTCTTAATGAAGGCCATGCCTTTTGTTTTATGATAATTAATGTTTATTGATTACAGTAATGAGAAAGGGCTTATGCTGCTTAAAACCAGTTTGAGTAGGTAAGTGTATTGCCAAGTCAGGGTATAGAAGAATGGGAGAAGGACAGGGAACAGAAATCTACAGTAATGAAAATGTAATACTGTAGAACTGAGACATAGATTAAACTTGTATGAAAGTTGCATACATGAACATATGGCTATAAGCCCAACACTACATTTAAACTTCTATGAAACTGATGTACATGAGCAAGGGCCTTCATAACTAATATTAGTGCAAAAATATTATCTATCCATAAGAAATTTCATCATTTTTTCTTCTTTTTCAAAAAAAAAAAAAAACCATTTGAAAAGCAATTTATTTGAGTGCTATCGGTGAAAAAATACAAGGAAACAAAGAGAATTGTGAATCTAAATAAAGCAAAATTCCAAATTGTACATAAACTAAATACAGTTAACCCTTTAAAATATTCAGTATTGTTGAACATGTGATTGTTAAAATGTATAAACTTTTCTTGATGTATGAGACAAAACAAGAACAAGTGAATGAATGCATGATAGAATGGATTAAAAACTGTGATTAAAATATACAAATGAAAAATAGGAAACATATACTTATAGAATAAAATATTCATTATGTGCTAACCATTCTATCATTGGTGTTTGTCACTAAAATGTATAAAGGTGTTTTGAATCTTTGCTAGAACTGTAAACAACATGAAATAAACAAATTAGACAGGAATTTTTTAAATGACAGCCTTTCTTCTCCACAGGATAAAAACCAATACATATTCTGATAAAACCTGAACAACTTTGGAATGTATAAAAAAATTACCACATAACTTATAAGAATTGCCTTTGCTAAGTATTTAGATTTCATGTAGGATGCATATAGCCGAAAAGCATTAGTTTTTTTAAAAAATTATTCCATACATGGACATATTGATATTAAACAAGTTCATTTAAGAGATTTTAAAATTTGTATGTACTAGGTACTACTAATAGTATAAAACATGTCCTTTTCATTAGCATATGACCAGCTTTGTATTTTTTAAAAAGGTACATTTACCAAACCAGTTGACTAGGTTTTATAGATAAAATCATTGTTTTAAAAGATGCAAGGAATAGTACAACTGAATGCAAAATTGCAACCTAGAACAGGGGTGTCAAACTTGTGGCCTGCGACCCGGATTCGGAATGTGGTGGCCATGCCCACCCCCATTTTAGCAAAGGAGAAAAAGTTGAATACTTCATGTTACAACAACATGTCATTGCAAGTTTGACACCCCTGATCTAGAACTTCAATAAAAAGATCCACATTCAATGATGCTACGCATCAGAACCAACATATACTTTCAAAATGTGGCTATTCTTTCATATTTCATCTTACTGTCATAATTGGTTACTTCCCAACTGGACTATTAGTAAAAGATACAATCTGAGTTTGTCTCTGGAACCAAAGGTTTACTCTTCTGAGCTTTTGGAGTCATGTTGGAGCGCATCCTCAGTGGACGCCTCTCTACTGGAATATGTGTTTTGGGCTATTCTATGAATCATATTTATGTAGGTATTTATGAGTCATATTTATGTGGCCATTACTGCCCAATATTGCTTGTCCAGAAAAACATATTTGGGGAATTCACATTCCAAGCCTTTGATTATCATATATAAGCATATATTATATTATATTGTATTGTATTGTATTGTATTGTATTGTATTGTATTGTATTGTATTGTATTGTATTATATTATATTATATTATATTATATTATATTATATTATATTATATTATATTATATTATATTATATTATTTATTATATACATGTTATAAGATTTTTAAAAAATGACACCCACTTTGTGTAAACCTGAGCCACAACTTTATTAGATTTACACCAGCACTTTCTTATGAGAGCTAATATATTACAGGACTGCAATGATTCTCTATATATTCCACACATGTAGAGAGATGCTGAGGAATTTCAAAACTGGCATGCACCTTCTAGACAGTGGAGGCCTGATTTATGAAACTCCTTGCCTTTAATGCTCATATGAAGATATACATTTTGCCTATTGTAGCTATGTTCTTTCTGACTCAAAAGCAAACCTTTTTTATAAGCATGAGACTCACTATTTTGGGTGCAGACCATTAGTAACTTTCTAGCCAAAATCACTTGGGCTGCCATGCAATACAATTACAAATATGAATATAGAATAGACTTATTGGATGAGTTCCATCTACTGTAGTTAAAGCAATCATACAGTGGCTAATCAGATGTATGACATAGGAATGTTAGTATAGTTTTCGTGCAATAAGTGGGTGCCATCATAAAATATTTCTCAAATTCTTGCTCTGCTTATGAAAACAAAATGAAGAGGTCCTTCAGTGACAAAGGACTATGATTATGTTGTAAGATTGATGGATTATAGAGAAGAAATCTTCCAAAGACATAATTTCTATTTTTCTCTTATGATTGGTCACTACTTTCTGGTCATTTTATTCTATAGTTCATTCAGCCAAAGCACTTGGATTAAAAAGATCATACCCCATTGATTTCAAAGGGGTCTGAACTGGCTTATAGTCAAGTATTTTAGTTTAACTGCTTGTGGATGAAACAAGTAATGTTCCCCCTTAAATCCCAGAAGCAGAAGCATTATACAGAAAAAGCCATTAATGAGGATTTCAGATAAATCTGGTGAGGAGCAAAGTTGTGATAAAGCCAGAAGCTTATGACTTGCCAAACCAATCTGTAATCCTAAGCAATGCCTTTTCTAAAGGGACTTCATTGCTATAATACCACTAATATATTGAAGTTTAGGTTTCCTCTCTTTTTTTGAACGAAACTGTTCAAATGTTCTAATTAACTTCTGAATGACTTAGTATCGCCAAGTTTTGAGTTTTATTATTTGGTCCCTGTAAATGGAGTTTCTTATTGGTGTTGCATGATTAAAAAAACAATGTTCTGAAGAGTAATGTATGTCTAATTATGAGGTATTGTCAAAATGAAGAAAACTTTTATATCTTTATTATTTCTTTGTAAAATACAGTGTTCATAATTACATTAGAATCTGCAAACTAGTTTTAGTCATAGGTGTAGGAAATAAAAACATGTCAGATAAATCATTTTTTTTATTTTATGCATAGAAGAAGAGAAATATAAAATGATGGCATTATCACCCTGACCCAGACATCTGTGCATATTATATAATTAACACATGGACTATTTGTAAACTTATCTAATCACTTTAATAAATAAAGGAAAAGCCATTATGTATGCATAACAATAGCCATGAAATTGAAATAGTGCTTCTCTTTCAAATCGCTGTATCTCAAAAAACGAAGATGAGAATATGAGGGACAGGATTAGGAATGTAATGTATGTATATAATCTGATAACTATATTGCATTGTACTGTAAATGTTAAATATGAGCAAAATCAGCAAAAGGCATAGCTTCCAAAGAAGAAAGAAGAAAGGTTTGAAAGCGGCTCCTTCATTTGTACTCCATTCCTGCCCTTAAAAAAAATACTTTATGAGGGATGCAAATTTCTCATCAAACACTAGATGACAGCAAAGATGTTGATTTTTCTGTATCTCTTTGGTCAACTGGATTTTTGCTACTAAGATATAATAAACATGCGCACACACAACACACACACACACACCCAATGAACTTAAAAATTTTAAAAAGGAGGATAAGAAAGCTTATAGCAAAATTAAGTTTGGTAATTCAGTGTGAAAACCTTGAAAAAGACATTGGATTTAATGAATGCAATATTTAATCACAAGATCTGAAGGTTATAAAATGGGAATGGGTTAGGTTTTGTGTGATATTGTAAATTGGGGCTTTAAAAGTCTCTCCATGAGGTGCAATTGAACGCATATTATTAAAAGAAACAGAAAAGCATGTATTTCAATAATTAAAACCATGATTTCAGAAAGTGCTTATCTGCCTGCTGTGCAAGATTAGAAATGTTAGATGTTTACATGGATTCTAAAGCAATTTCTTCTTTAGTGATGATTGTTATATCTATTTAGAAAAAGGTAATAATACCTGATGAAATGTATTATTTATTTTGTTTATGTATTTCCCTTATTGATAGCCACTTAAGTAGGTGAGTATGTGTATGAAATCAATAGTGGGTAATAAGACATAGTGGAATATCCTTGAACATTCACCAGAAGGCTTGTTATTATTTTGTGTCTCTATGTACAAATCTTTATATGTTCATTGGGGTCCCCTTTTTATGCTTTGTTTATTATTTGGAAACTTTGGGGGACTTAACAATGGTTAACATGAAAACTATTATTTCTATTTATCTTGTTTATTAGTTATTATCTATATTATTTATTATTTATATACAATTATGAGTATTAGAAGGGAAATATATATACAAGAACTATATCAATTCCTGTATCTGTACAGTGTTTGTATGAATTAATTTACAAAGTAAAAATACATGGACACTGGTCCCTCAATTGAACTTGATCAAGTAAAATCACAGTTGGAATGTTTACAATATATTCTGACTTTTAGATTAGTTATTTAAATATATTTATTGTGTTTAAGGTATGCTTAATCATCAAAACATCATTTTTTGTTTGCTTTTGAAATTTTGTTTTATCATCAAGACAAAATTATCAGATCCAAGTCATATATACATACTTCAAAGGAGATTTGAATTATTATCAGGAGTGGGCTATCCTTTTCAGCTGAAGCATCAGATTTATTACCATGTGATTCCTCCACCAGAAATGAATATGGACAAAATCATAAGAATTCATGAACAAAATGAAAACAAAGCAAAAAGAAACAAGATAAAAATCAAGAAACAGTCTTTCATTCCTCCTTTCCTCTTCTGTATCTGCTTCTCTTTTCCCCCTCATTTCTTTTCAATCAAGATGATCCTGTCAGCATTATGCAAATGTTTGGTTATTAACAATTCTAGCTCTCAGAAAATGGCTATGGCCAATTCAATTTCTTAAACTCAAGAATATACCACATCATAAAAGGATTATGAAAAGTTTGATTCAATATGTCTAATCCAATCCAGAAAAAAAAACCCTACCTCCTGTTCCTTTAGGAATCTCCCATGTTTCTTCTATTTTCATGGCTGCGCCTAATATAAACCCTACCCAAAAATAAGCCCTTATCTTGTTGTAGGAGTTGGGTGCATTGCAGGTGTAAAAATCAAAATCAAGCTAGGGTGGGCGTTCAAACCAGTAGTGGATTTCAAATTTTTTTAGAACCTATTCTGTAGGTGTGGCCTGTTTTATAGGAGTGGCTCAGCAGTCATGTGACCATTGAGCTGATGAGAGCTAAATAGCTTGAAATAGATCTATACTAGTCTCCCTTTATTTATTTATCAGCATAAATATAACAAATGTAACAAAAAGGCAACAGTAAAAAATATTGGGTTTCTGTCTGGATGGTCTCTTGTGATGAGCCGAAGACAGAGAGTGGAAGTGTGACCTTCCTCCCATATTTGGGCATACCAGGGGTTGTGACTTTAAATATATACCTCTCACCCTGGCTGGCTGATAAGGAGTCAAGCTCTGTAGCTCAATGGTTAACACATCTGCCTAAGAGGCAATAGAGCACAGGTTCGATTCCCAGCATGGGTATGGCTAGCTGATGAGAGCTAAATAGCTTGAAATAGATCTATACTAGTCTCCCTTTATTTATTTATCAGCATAAATATAACAAATGTAACAAAAAGGCAACAGTAAAAAATATTGGGTTTCTGTCTGGATGGTCTCTTGTGACGAGCTGAAGACAGAGAGTGGAAGTGTGACCTTCCTCCCATATTTGGGCATACCAGGGGTTGTGACTTTAAATATATACCTCTCACCCTGGCTGGCTGATAAGGAGTCAAGCTCTGTAGCTCAATGGTTAACACATCTGCCTAAGAGGCAATAGAGCACAGGTTCGATTCCCAGCATGGGTATGGTTAGCTGATGAGAGCTAAATAGCTTGAAATAGATCTATACTAGTCTCCCTTTATTTATTTATCAGCATAAATATAACAAATGTAACAAAAAGGCAACAGTAAAAATATTGGGTTTCTGTCTGGATGGTCTCTTGTGACGAGCGAGAGAGTGGAAGTGTGACCTTCCTCCCATATTTGGGCATACCAGGGGTTGTGACTATATATATATATATATATATATATATATATATATATATATATATATATATATATATATATATATATGTGTGTGTGTGTGTGTGTGTGTGTGTGTGTGTGTGTGTGTGTGTGTGTGTGTGTGTGTGTGTGTGTGTGTGTGTGTGTGTCACTCACTCAATCACTCACTCTGTCTGTGTCTCCCTCTCTGTGTGTCTCTGTCTGTGTGTCTCTGTCTCCCTCCCTTCCTCCCCTCTCTGTCTCTGTGTGTGTCTGTCTGTCTCTTGACAGACAGACACACACCCTCCCTCCCTTTCTATCTCTCTCTCTCTCTCTCTGTGCCTCCCTCTGACTGCCTCTCTCTCTCTCTCTCTCTCTCTCTCTCTCTCTCACACACACACACACACACACACACACACACACACACACACACACACACAGTGCTCACCTTGTGTTCCAATCACAGGTTAAAAGGACATGGCAATGGTGTTTTTCTCTTCAGGGAGAGGTCCTTTTCAGAAGGACGAGGCCCCAATGGTCACCCTTCTGTTCCTTGTCTTCCGGCTGTGGCTCCACACCATGGAAAACCATGGTGGCTCCGCACCATGGAAAATATGCACAATTACAGCCTAGAGCAGGGCCAAAGCCCCTCTCCCAACTGTTTCTCATCTTTACAAAGTCTCTGAAATTTATGGGGTGTGCATACACACCTATGTTTTCTACAGTGTGGAGCTACAGCGAGGCTCTGTGCAGCTTGTGATGATTCTGGAACCCATCTGGAAAGATGAGGAATGCGAGGGGGACCCCTCCCCCACATATGGACTCCAGACCATCAGAACTTGTCCTTTTTAATCAGGAAGCTGTCAAGAGAGAAGAGGGCAGCAAATGCCACATGGGCTTGTGCAGCAGCTGAAGAACAGGAGACAAGGATTCGGCTGTTGCACAAGCCCATGGGCACATGCCACCCTCTTCTCTCTGACAGCTGCCTGGTTTGCTGAATCCGGCGTGGCAGTGGGAGAGCTTCGCTGGCAGCCGCTTCTTGCCATCGCTGCCAGTCTTTGGAAAGATCCTTCCCCTCCAGAGAGCCCATGCCGGGAGACAAAAGGGTTCAGGCTGGTTTGAATGCAGATGAGCAGGCGGTTTGGGGCCAGCACCTCCTTCACTCATTTGGCAGACAGAGAAAGAAAGGAGGCTTGAGATAAAGCACCCCTGCCACCAAGGGCGAATGGGAGCACTTCATCCTCAACTATTGCATGCTTTCTTTCTCTACCCACCCAAACTAGCAAAGAAGGCGGGTCACTAAACTGCCCGGTCAGCCACATTCAAACCAGCCTGCCTTCTCTCTTTTGGCATGGGCTCTCTGGAGGGGGATGGAAGTCTCTCCCAAGACCTGCTTCCCTTACCTCATGGCACAGTTCCAGAACACATTCGAGAAATGGGGAGGGCTTTCTCTCATGCCTTTGGACAAAAAAAGAAGGCATGCAAGAAAGTCTGACTGAACATTTGAATGAAGGAGGCTGCAGGCTCCTTTGCCCTCGGCTATGCGATCTCCTTTCATTCTCTGCTGCCCGTGAATGAGGCAGATGGCAAATGAAAGGAGATCACGTCAGGCAGGGGGGGGGGCGTGAGCCAAGCATTCCAACTGGTTCTAAATGGCATGGTAGATTTGTGGAACCTCTTATACCAAACCGGTTAGAACCTGCAGGATCCCACCCTGCCCTGCATCCACTTCCTTAGAACATCCACAGTAGGCCTCTTGTGCCCCAACATCTGTCATGCCATTTCCTGATTTCTTCTGCAGCCACTTGTGGCCACTCATGGCCAGATGTTGTGAAGCTTGTCAGACTGGTAGAGCTGCTCTGAGAATGATGCCATGAAGCTCATTGCACTGGTGGAGCTGGTCGTGTGCACAATGGCATAATGCACCATGCAGGATCCTGCCATGAGTAGTTGCACCAGCAATGAGCCTCGTTGCACCCGCCTTGAGAGCTGCTGCACTGGTGCAATGAGCCTCACAGCATCTTTGAAAGAGCAGTTCCACTGGCGCAGTAAACCTTACTCCAGGTTCCACACAGTGTTACAGACAGTTGGACAGATGGCAGGACTGTTTCAGCAGAGCTCCCACTCCTGTTGGTCTCCCCACTCACCACCTCCTGCACATAAAAAAAATTAAGACTTCCCCAAAAATAAGCTTCAATGCTTATTTCGGGGACCAAAAGAAAATAAGAATGGGTCTTATTTTCAGGGAAACGTGGTGATATATAGAAATACATTAATGACACTTTTAATGGCACATTAACAATATTACATACTAACAAATACAAATCAAACTTCTCTTAAAGGAGAAGATACACCATTTTGCACAACTAATGCACAATCTTGATAACGTGAGAAAAAATGCAACTTTTTTCCCAACATCTCTGGCTTTGGCAGCCAGGGTAACCTTTAGCCTCCCCATTTATTCAGATTTAGAACTAAATTCAGTAATGTAAGTTTAACTAAAATCTAAGGAAAAGAAAATGGTAATGTGATCAGAGGCAGCTTCAATAAAGCAAAAACAAAACAGCTTGATGTTCAGCAAAACAGGTGATTCCTGCTGAGTTATGAATTGAAAACCAAATTGTTTTGACCTGCTTAACTTAACAAATGAAATAAGGGGGAAATGGGCACTTGTCTCCTGAGCTACAACACAAACCTCTTAACACATTTAGATTTCATTATACACATCTGGATACTACAATACTTTTCTTTTTAAAATCTGTTTTTTGTCAGTTTCTTTAATGAAAATTACTGTCAAAATATTTAATTTAATAAATAGACCTAGTGACTTAAAAGAAATAATATATTGTGTTAATCCCCCCCCCATTATAAATATAAAAAACTACTGGAAAACAAGGTTTTTGTGACAATTAACTTCCAGGTGATAGAGTTTTCAATGGCCTAAACTGAAGACACTTGGGCAAGAAAGTTTTGTTTCCAAAACAAGAAGGAAATTGTATCTTCTTCAACAAATAAGGCAAGATCAATTGATTGATCTTGCCTTATTTGTTGATGTACTCTTAATGGTTGGTTTCCTCTTAATTTTATAACCTACCTGAAAAATGTTTGCACTTGTAACACAGTCTTCTCATTCACTAATAGTATTTTTGAGTGTTTGAGTGTTTCTAAGGATCTCAGGTAGTCAGGATAAAACAAGGATAAAATTGTGTAAGAAAGTAAGATGAGCATTTTCAAGTCTTTCCATCTTGTTTATTGAAGTTTATATCTAGACAGACTTACCTAATAGTGACTTTAATGTATTTTGCACACATTATAAGGAAATTAAATTACCTATGTGCCAGTACTTTTTTTTATTTTTCTCCGGACCTGTTGAAAGTTGATGTGATTTTAATATCTAATAAAACTGCTTAACGTTGATATTTTTTCCCTTAGTGTATGTTAATAAAAATAATCTACTCCCTTGGAAAACCCTTTTACAGATATACATAGAAAGTGTCATGTATAAAATTAATATTTAAATGTAATATATGAATAAATATTTAACATAGAAATGAGCATACTACTTTGACTTTTGGCAATATAATCAATATTGTCAATTGTTTTTAATTTTATAGGCAAAAAATGAATGACAAGATATGTACAAATAATATGCATTGTTTATTTTATAAATCTACATGTCTGCCCATCTCATATGCATGATTGGATGGCTAACAATTAAAATTGAATAAGAATAAACCTAATGTTAAAGATTTACAAATCAGTGAAATAACATAAAATATCACACTTGTTGAGAATCCTTGATAGATACAAGACAAAGAAATGGGGCCAGTCATACTATTAGGGCTTAGAGAGAAATGTGTAGAAAGAACAATATAAATTATATTTCATGTAATAACAAATATTCTTTCTTCATTTTTTTTCAAAATAAAACTGGTTTCATTTCAATCAAAATTCTGTGCTTAAGAAAGACAGCCACATAACAGTCAGCTGTTTCCAAGTTTTTATTATGAAGTTGATTTTCATTTTTATTTTCTTTAATTTTTATCTGCCTGAAACTGATATAATCATTTTTGACTGAATGCTGCCTTGTTTGCCAGCTTGTTATGCCATATTGATAGTTTAGTCCAATCATTGATGTTTCCTTTAAAAAAAACATTATTTTACATATATATTTATTGCTAGGCTGGACAAATACTATGGATTTGCCCATTTAAAATGCACAACACCAAACACAAAGGACATTGTTTAAAATTTGCTTCATTGAGAAAATATGAAATAAAGTGGTTAAGCATGTGGCTAAGGACTTCTTCCAAAGTTGCTGGTTAAATCTGGAACATGATGTGACTACTTTGACAACTTGAAAAGAGGTGTTTTGTCCTCAGTTCCACACATTCCAAAGCATCTTTGCCAATTGGGTTTGTGTGACTCTATTAGTGTATTTCCATACCCTGGAAGATAAAAGAAACACAAGTATTCAATTAAATTAAGTACACATAAAATATTTTATGGCTCACTATATTACTACTATTATTTTTCTTTACACCTTTGAAATGTATGGAAGTTGTAGAAAATAAATATTATCAGGGCCCATAAATAGTTTGATTCACTGCAGCTTGTAGGATTGAGAATCAATCAAAAGGATTTAAGTTAGTCATGACTTCCAATTATCTCAATGGATTTACTTTAAGTCCAGTTAAGAGTTGGATTCAATTTTTGTTTTACTCCAGTTACCACAGATTAATATTTGATTTATTATGTGCCATCAAGTCAGTATTAACTCTTAGCAACCATATATACAGACTTCTCCAAAATGATCTGTCCCTAGCTAAGCTTTCACATCTACCAGCAATACATCCATCATTACTCTAATCAAGTTCATCCAGTATATTTTTTGTAAATGTAAAAGGGAAAAAAAATATTTGTAAAAAATTCTAAAACAAATTTCTACATAAAAGCACTTTGTGTTTATTTTATACACAGAAAAATGAATACTTCATAGTATAGTTTCATGATCACATACTAGGAACTATTACAAAGCTAAAAAAATATTAGCTATGTTTTGCCATTTTTATTTCTATGAAAAAATTAAATACATTCCTATTTGGTTACTCTATATTTGGGGATCCTTAGCAGATGATAGCACTTGGTTGACTTCTCTAGACATGGAAGCTAAGTAGGGTTTATCCTGGTCAACACATTTATCAGTGATTTCCAGATAATACACAAATGATAGACTATTGATTAAAAAAATGATCACTGAATCTAGGAATATTCAAGTGCTAGATGAGTCTGGGAATTTATTCAAAATTTGAAGGCGATTTTTATAGAGTATATATGACTACTTTTAAGCTGTTTCCAGCTGCTATACCGTGTTGATATAAGAGATAATGAAAAAAAAGCTGAATTGAAGAGTGGCATTACATATATTGAAGCTTTATTTTTTTAAAAAAAATACACCTATTCTCAGTCTACCTCTATAGGATGTCTTTAGTGTTTGTGTATGAAGGAGAAAAAAAATCTACTTTTTTCAGAAAAATGAAGACTTCTGGAATTGCTAATGCCTTGACATTGTTATTCAATTCTATATCAATCCTTTTTAAAATTATTCCAATCAAGCATTTGTTTTTTTAAAACTAATGCTCTTAATGCTTTTATACATGTAAAGTACTCTAAAAGAACCAGTTTGGTGTAATGGTTAAGGCATTGGTATAGAAATGGGGAATTCTAGTCCATGTTAGCACAAAGCTGATTAGGTGACCTTGAGCCAGTCACTCACACTCAACCTAGGAAGCAGGCCAAGCAACTGCAAACACTTACCCAGGCACTCACTAGGAATCAACACTGGTTCAAAAGCATCTGCGCACCTGCCCAAATCTGCATGCGCACACTCACAAAGATTGCAATCTATTTGGTATATTTGTATTACACATTCACATTGATTGCAAATAAAATGAATGATTATGCTTGTACTTTACACACTTCCAGAAAATGTAATATACACTATCAAGAATGAAGCATGAATATGTTGCCTTTAAGATAGCCTGGAGTCAAAAATAGTAAGATCTATTCCATCTCATGAATTATCCTAAAAAGTTCCTGTCACAACATCCCTGCAATCCACAGTCTGAAATTTGCCAGCTTTCAGCTTTCATCAGCTCAAAATCCATCCAGTTCCAATTATATCCAGTTCCTTTAAAACAAACAAGAAAAGCTTAAATCATCAAAATTTTGCAGCTGCTACAATTTCCCAAGCTGGATGTATGCAGGTTAGCAAACATGTCAAGCCTTCTGTTGCTACAACGTTTTAATGCCACGAGGGATGAATATGCACAATCCCTATTTTTATTGTTGTCAGGATAGTTTAAAATCTCCATAAAACAGGTTATAGGATGTAAATCTTTTCATTTTTTTCATATCATTTGTAGAGCTTTGTGATGGATAGAAGACCTTCCCTAATGAGTCCAGCAATTTTCAATGATGCTGATGCAATATTCCACCACCAATGGCTACAAATATCTTCTGGACTACAAGTTAGCAGCAAAGACATTTAAAAAGTCCATTTACTTGCTGCCATGTAGAGCTTTTGTTGCTCAGATGTAGAAATAAGGCAAGGTGTCAGGTCAAAGAAAACTATGTTCCATAATCCACTTACAAACATCAGACCTTATAACACTAGATAGATTGAAACACATTCTTTGAACTTCATTTCATAACTGGCTTGTTCTTAGATGATCAAAGTAGCCTTCAGGATATGAGATTTCACTACTCTGCCTTTGTCTTTTAATCCCATTGAATCTTCATCTAGAACCTCCTGTGGCACCATCCTTGAATTATGCATCATCAGTCTGCTTCACTAAAGATTTACTAGGCATATAAATCACTGGTAAGGCTACTCAAGCTGATGATGAATTTGACTAATACATCATATGAACAAGAAGTTTAAGTGATAGATCACCGTAAAGAAGGCGTTATGCAGAAAAAAACCCAGGATCATATACCCTTGCTAAAAAGTGTGCTCATTTTTTTTAATTAATGGGCTTTTTAAAAAATTCATAAAATGAATCCTGGATATTTTAAAAAAGAAAGGCAAAAGCAAACATATATTTCAGTGATAGATGGATCACAATGTTTGAGTTAGGTAGGTATTCAAATGTAATAAATAAATAAAATAATTACATGATATTTATAGTTATGTTGTTACACTGTTTTCTCCATGTAATGTGTGTATCTATGGTATTAATGATAACATTGAAAGAAAAAAATATTCATAGCTCAGGCTTGAACTTGGGATCCTTGGTATTCTCCAAGCTTACTGGTTCTTTTGCAAACACTTTATTACCAAATTAGACAACATCATCAGTGCACAGTGATAAAACTAAAATAATTTGTTTTGCAAACAAATTTATATTTTAGCTGGACAAGCCATTCAAGCAGAGCTAAAACAATTTCTTAAGTTGACCAAACTTTTCCATGTTAACATCATAACATAGTAAAAAAATAAAACTGAGGCTCTCCTAGACATGATAAAGGGTTTGATTCTTAACAATTTTCTATATAAGATAATTCCTAGTTAAAGTTCTAATCAATTTCTTCATTTTATTTCAACTGTATATTGATAGACTCATGAGCTATATTTTGGGTAACTTGCTAGTGCTAAATTAGATGTGGTAAACTTGTGCTTCTGTAGATGTTGATCAGCATATCTCATAAACTATAGTTTATGTTGAATGATGGGAGTGTGGGTAGAGGGTAGAGTGTGGTGGCAATTGTGGATCAACTATAGTTCCTAATTGGATGTATTCTCTAATACGTGTGACCAAAAAATAGGGTTCATTATTTTCTGTGCTCAAAACTCTCCTATTATAAATAAACTAGTAACTGTTGTTTCAGAAAAATTCTTCTTAGTTCTAGGTTGGCTGGCTTCTTGATTAGTTTCTATATTACTTTTCATAATTATTTAAACATCTGATTTGGTGGATCTAGACATTTTGAAAAAAAACATGGATTTTAGATTCTCCCCTTTCATGGACAGAAATGGGAAGACATCAAAACCAAAAGCGGAATGGACTGGGGGAATTAGGGAACAAATAAAGCTATGCATTTAAAAAAACCCATATATAATTAATAGGAATGGCATCATTTCCTTAATTGTATTCTACTTGTTGTAATATAGCAATGACTACACACTATCAAAAATGCTATACCAAGATAATCAATATGACCATTTATAAGTAACAGGATATATTTTTTTCCTGTCAAATTACCATTATGTTAAAAAGAATTAAGTAAAAAAAATGGGTATACAATGGTTTTGTTATGGGTTTGACATTTGTATTTCCACAATATGAGAAGATCAATAAGTAGAAAGTTTAAAAGAGCTGAATTGTAGTAAAGAGATCAAAGGTTGATCCAATAGTTTTGAAAAAGATAGCCTTTTATGGAATAATACAATTTAAATTCAAGAGGTTGGTGCTTAATTCATTTTTACCCAACGAATCAAGTTGTTCATCCTTCGGTTCATCACTCTATATTTCCCCCTGAGTGCAATAGTTTTATGATTTTCCAGAGGATATTTCATTTAATTTCTATTGGGATTAGTTGGTTCTCTGGATTTGAATTTCAAGTTTAAAGGAAGCATTTGATGTTAATAACTTTTGTATGTAGAGCTCCATTGAGTTTGGATTTTTTGGATCCAGAAGTACTTTTCCATAAGATTATATTTTAGTAAATCCCTGTGTGTGGAAGTAAGATAAACACACATCACTGGGTTTGTAACTTCAATTAAATTATTGGTTTTTTTCTCTCTACACATCAAAATATATTTTGAGCACTGAATGCATGAAGAAGCTGGTTTTTTTCCCCTTATTGGTCATAAGCACTTTTCTAATACTTCAAGACCTGAAAATGGGTCTCTTTGTATTGTTAGATTTCAGAGAATATTAAAATACATTCATTTGAAAAAAATCAAATATACAGAACTCCAGGAAATAAAAAATACTTCAAAGGCAATGGCAAACCAAACTTTTACTGCATCCTTTTCTCTTCAGAAGCCTGTAGAAATGGTGGCTACTTAATGAATAGCAGAAGGGGATTCAGTCATGTGAGGCTCAATGCACTTTTGAATCATTTTTTGAAGCGTGCACAGCCCTAATAGGAAGTATAATGGCTTCTGTCTCTCTCAATAGATATTGTCCCTCTTCTTCTTTACTATATTTTCATTTATTTAATGAGAGCTATTATTAGCTGGTTCGTAAAGACATATATTTGAATTTGAAAATCCATACCAATAAAAGAATAAATTATTGATTTTCAGCTTCAATATCCCATCTATAAAATGGAAATAATGACCCAATTCACAGAATCATTGTGACAAACATATTTGTGAACTGTACTTCAAATACACTAATTCAATATCCACAATCGTCAGGCAGAAGCCATGATGATATCAGAAAGAAGTTTATATTCTGATGTTATTGTCTACATGATATAAATTACATACTTGCATTATTTTCTGACATCAGGGCATATGTGATGCCCTTTGCCTTTTCTATCATCTTGCCCCTTTTCCCCATGGATGTCCCCATGGATGTCCAGGTAACTACCATTGATTTACAAGGAATGAAGATGGGAAATTTCTAGGAGAAGCTTATTGTGTGAACATGTGGAGAAAGCTGAGTGGGGAAATCTGTACAGACATAGCCAAGTATGAAATCCTCTTGGTATTTTATGTGTAGGAAAAAAATTAAACTAAGTTAGACAAATAGTTTATTGTATTTCTCCATACTTTACTATCTTTGCAAACTTAAGTGCTTCTTCTCTGTCCATACACTTTTTCATCTATTGCCTTTGTTCTTTATTATATCTCACCTCTCTATTTGAGGACATCAAGTTTATGCAACCATTCTTCATTTTTATCTTGATCAGCCCACTTCCTTCATATATTTATCTTGCAATCCAGTTCTTATTCATTCACTCTGTATACCTAGCGCATCTAAATATATTTCTGTTTTGGGCACTCACATTCCTTTTCAATCTTTATTTATTTTTCATTCAATAGATTTGCTTCTATTTCTTCTCCTTTCAGTTCACATAGTTCTTATGTACTCTGTTCTTACTATGTTCAAATTAATTCTTATGTCTCCTGGCATAACTATATCTCATATTCATATAATATATTGTCTGCAAACATTTGGCTTCTTTTCACAAGTATTTATTTCTTCAATGGATCACATGCATTTTACTATCTTTCTGGAGTATACTTAAATCTCAAAATGTCTCTATTTTATTTTATTTTATTCATTTTTGTATACATCCTACCAGTATGTGAACATTTATATACTTCGTCTAATTTGTTTCTATTTATCTATGACATGAAATCATTTTTTTCCATTTTTTCTGGTGAATACAACTAGCTTGATCTTTGATTTTCATATCTATATTCTTATTGTGTTACATAATTTATCTAACATTCAACTACTCAGCAAACAGAACAGTACTGGTTGAATACTAAGTGAAAAAAATAATCTATTTATTTCCTGACTACTATACTTCTAACATCACCAGGATTATCTCTTTTAAATTCATCCATAAATATTTTAAACAGTAAAGAAGGAAGCACACATTATCTGTCCTGCTACCTGTTAGTTAAACCACTCACTAAGCCTTCTATTTATTTTCATACATGTTTTGCTTCAATGATATAGCTATTTTATCACATTCAACAACCAATACCCAAACTCTATATTTATACAATATGTGCCATAATTCCACACTCTTCATTTTTATCATAGGATTTACTTAAATCAACAAAAATGCAATATATTATGTCTTACATTTGTGTTTTTTCAATGACCTGCTGAACAGCAAATATATACTTTCTATGTTTTCTGCCCAGCTCTGTTTTCAGTTATTGCCTACTTGAAAAGTTTATTTCAAATGTTTTATTTTGATTTAGAAATATCCACTCAATTTAGCCCCAGTTAGACAAACAATAACTTTTTATACATGCACTATAAATGTACAGTCATTGATATCAATCAATTATGCTGAGTATTAAGATACTAGTTTAGTTTTCTATTGTACCGAATATTTTTAAATGGTTTTAAGGATTTTTTTTATTATTTATAGAATATCTTTTTAAAAAATATTTTAGGGAATTTTTATTTATTTATTGTTTATATGTTTATTACAAGAAATGTTATTACTTTTTGCAAATGTTTTATTTGTGATGCAACATGTTGCTTTTAAGTGTGCAGGTTGGTGCATGATTTATGTGGTTATCCACAGTTATCTAAACATTAATAAAGATCAAGTACTAATAATATTTCCTTATACATTTTAGTGACCTTTCCTTACATAATTGGTTTTTTCTTTCATACTTTTAGATTTCTAATTTCTGTTTCTGTTAGTTAGCAATTGATAAAACAAATCCTACGTGAAAAAGTAATTGAAGTCTTCTTGATTTTAATTGTCAATTTATTCATTCCTGAACATTCTAATATTTATTCATTTTCATATCTCTGTTTTTCCACTGTTGTGCAAACACAATTCCAGCAGCTGCTAATGTGTGTAAAATTAAATATATATTGTATATTCCCTTTCAAATATCCAATAAAATATTTCTGGTTTTAAATCCATATCTTGCTTTACCATTGCTTCTAACCACTAACTCTTGAATAGCTACTTGGACTTACCTAAGTACTGAACCTAATTCATATGTTCCTGTTTTTTGAACTGAGAACTAAATTTCAGAAAAAGAAATCTGTATTGCTCTGTGAATCTACCTATGACATTCATTCTTGATCTAACTTCTTGGATGAAAGATTATATCTTTCCTGTTTGATTATATCTTTCCTGTTTGTTGGGGGACATCCTTCCTGAAAATACTGTAAATTGTTGGGTGACAACAGAGGTCCCTTCTGTTACATGTAATCCTCAGCTTACAACCACAATTGAGTCCAATATTGTTTTATTTCTTTTGCAGTTAGTATTATTTAACAGAATGAAGAAGAGACAACAGAGTATGACCACTTTCTTTTCCCAAAAACCAAGAGCTGAGGAATCAGCTGATCCACAACAGTCACCAGCACCACAAGCACCAGCACCACCAGGACCACCACCACCACCATTAGCAGTACCACTAGCACAACCACTTCCACCACTTGAGGTCAGAGAAAGCAGGAAGTCCATCTCCTCCACTGAAGTTCCACAACTTCCTGACTGCTGGAGTTTGCAGCAATACAGACACTTCCAGGAGAAGTATGATGGACTGGCAGTATCCAACAAAAGTTAGGTAGTGAGTACTGTGCAAAACTCATGTTCTCATTAGAGAAAGGTATTCATGTTTCTAGAGAATGGAAACATTTCCAGGTTGTGCCAGCAGGGTCAACTAAGGAAAATCAACAAGCATCGCTCAGAAAAAAAAAAGAATATTTTCAATCAAAAGCACACCTTATTTGTTTAGACAGCAGTAAACAACGGGAGCAGGATGCTTTAACCAAATCCATAGATAACTGACAAACATTTATCCACTACTTGCAACATATTTTCTACTGTTTACGATCTGATGCAAAGATGGAAAGATTGTCAGACATCGAAACGCAGATAAATTTGCTAATTACGGTTGGAGTGGATGTGGGAGTTGGCTTGCATTCATGGAGATCCATAGTGAAAATGGTTGAATTCATTGCAAACAAAATCAAAACCACCGTGTTTTCCAGGATTATTGCAAGGAATCTAAAGGTGTGCCTAATAATCAATAAAGCCTCAAAACTTTCAATGAAAGCAGTGCTGATAGTTTTTGTTAGAGTTGAGGATCCAGAATGCCCAGCAACCATTTTTGTTGAGCTGTTAGAATTAGAGAAGCAAGATGTGGAGACCATATGTTCTGCATTGATGGGAAGCTTGCGTAAAGTTGGGTTTACCACCGAATATCTGCAGAAGAATTTAATCGCTTTCTGCTCCGATGGTGCCAACATTATGCTTGGAAGAAAATCTGGAGTCAGCACCAGAATAGCTCAAGACTTTCCAAATATTGTAATCTGGCACTGCTTGAACCACCACCTCCAACTTGTACTGGATGATGCAATAAGAGAAATAAAGCAACTCAACCATTTCAAGATCTTCCTTGATAAAATACACACCACCTTCCACAAATCCTGCAAGAGCCAGAATGACCTTTTCCAAATCTCTGAACAATTGGGCATTGAAATTGTGAAGATTGGCAGAGTTTTGGGACCAAGATCCAGCGCTACATCAGTTTTTTCTGGGCAATGAAAGATTCCCAGGCATAGCTTTCTGTTTTGAAAATCTAGATTTTTTTGAAGGATTTGGCCCTCATGATCGATATTCTAAATGAAATTTCTCTTCTGTCAAATGCCCTGCAGAGGAGAGACACAGATATCATTAAGGCTGAAAAGTTAGTATTGTGAACAATCAATGCTTTTGAAGAGTTTAGACAGAGAAATGGCAGATATGAAACAAACCTTGAAGCAATGCTACAAACACAAGCCTTCAAAAACATCAATTTAGCTCCAAATCAACAATCTGTTGCCCTTCCTCATGACAAGATTCTGTCAAGCATTATCACCAATTTGAAGAAAAGGCTGATGAATTGTGACCATCTAAAAACAGGTAGCCAATTGCCAGCTGCAAACAAGTTACACTTTATCACATATTTGGAGCAGATTACCGGAACATTGAAGATGTAGTCATTCCAAGGGCTGAGGCAGAGGCAGCATTGTTTGAATTTGGTGAAATTTTTAATTATGGAATTAATTTTTTGGAAAATATGCTCAAAAATCCAAACAAGTACAAAATTCCTGACGTTATCAGAAAAGCTAGAAATATTGTCAGGACAATTGCTGTTAGTTCAGCAGAGGCTGAAAGGGGCCTCGCAAAAATGAATCTCATATGTTCAGAGCAAAGAACCCGCCTAATTGTTCCAAACGTAAGTAATCTGATGGTGATAAGTGTTCTTGGCATGCCTGTTGAGAGATGGGACCCAATTCCTGCAGTGAAAAAGTGGCTCAGACAGCACTACACATGGCTGATGATCCACGAGTAAAGACCAAGAAAGCTGCAACTGAGGAGCCTGGAAGCCTAAGAACAATATGGGAATATCAGCAACCAGAAAACCAATAACACAAGTAAGTACTTGAGTGTATCTCTTTCATTGTGTTATTCTTATGTAAGATTTAAGTGCATGTTATTAAAGTCTTCCTTTCTGTGTCTCTATTTTGTGCAGGTTATTGGTGAGGGGTGTGTGCAGAAGACTAGCAAGGTAGTAATCTTTGTAAGTAGCTGTCTTTATTTTTTTGTGTGCTGGTTTCATCCTAATGCAGTGCATGCAATGAAAGAATTCATTTCTGTGTCTTTTCTTTGTGCAGGCCATTCATTGGGTCAGTAATACTGAAGACTGGCAAAGAAAGTCATCTTCCTTCTGTAAGTAGAGTTTTGTGTACTTATTTTAATCTTATTGTAGTTTATCCATTGTGGCAAAGAATTCAGTGACATCATCTTGGCCACTCCTGTCTGGTCACGACTGCCAAACCACTCCCATCTGGTCACATGACTGCCAAGCTACTCCCACTCAGTCACATGACTGCCAAGCCGCTCCCAACCAGTCACATGGCTGGCAAGCCACTCCCACCCGGCTACATAGCTGGCAAGCCACTCCCACAAAGCAGGCCACACTTACAGAAGAGATTTCAAAATTTTTTGAAACTCACCACTGATGTGTATTGATAGCAATTTACATAAGGGTTGTTTGTGCCATCCCACAAGGAAGTTTCCCAACACAACTGCACTTGAAGCCTTATTTATTTTTAATATTCTTAAATATTTTTAAATTATTTCTATCTGTGTGTTCTTTGATAGAGCACATAGAATTTCTTTATTTCAATTCTATCCCAAGTCATACTGTATATCACTTTTTTTAAAAAAAAATCCATTTATTCTGTTTTTTGTTTACATTATTCACTCACATTCAAGCTTTTTATTGTTTATTGTTGCAAGTCTGTATCATATCTAAGAAGCAATACATGCACTACCCTAATATTCTCAGGACACTTGCTTAAGCATTTTTATAGAAGAAAAATTTGTTGCCTGCATGTAAATTGAGATTTTAATAGAAAGCATCTCAAGGTTGCAGAGTAGGGCTCAATTTTTTCCATTAACACTAATTGCATCATGTATTGTATAAGTAAGTCTATCTCCCTTAGAACAAACAATCATCTTACCAACAAAATAAAATAAAATAAAAATGGCTCCATTTTCTCTGGATCCAAAAAAACCACAATCCATCTGGCAATCAAGAAGCAGATTATGAGAGATGTGATTCTGGAACTATTATGAGTAACATTCATTGTCAGTTCTTCATCAATTATCTTTTTTTACCACATCAAAGCCATCTTCCTTAACCTAAATGACATCCAGATTATGCAACCAAAGATGTTTTCAATTCCCAGCAGGCTCTGCTATGGCTGTGCTGGCTGGAAATTTTGGGAAATTAAATCTATACATTTGAAGGGAAGATGGAATAAGGGAAGCTTATATATTCATACATATATGAATAGCCACTTTTTATGGTAATTTTATGGTAATCCAATCCATAATTAATTTGGCTTTCAGTTCTAAATCTTTCATCATTCAGTGTTATTGGATAACTGAGAGTTCTAATATTAAAAAAGAGTAAGAAAAACTGTTCATCCCACTTCCTCCACATAATGCAGAATATTATAACCCTCCCAATAATATTTTCACTTCCTTTATATTTATGTTAAGCCCCATAACATATTTTGTCTCCTTCTTTCTCTGAATTGCCATACTGCTTGATGAAAATATTTTAACATGTAAATGCTGTTAATATATAGATAATATTTGGAAGCATCAATTATGTCTTCAAATTCCATCAACGATGTCTTCAAATTCTGACCCCATCCCAATATTTCAGCACAAAGTCCACCCCTCATAATAATAAACCATAGATTGCAATGAGAATCTTTTATTCCCTGCCAATGAGAAACAATCTGGAGAATTAAAAATTTAAGATATGACATTCAATTAGGAGAAAAAATATGTATATGAAAGACAAGTAGGTTTTTCATATCAACATAGCTTTAGATTTGATAGCATATGGTTATTGTGTTTTCCACGTGTTTTAAATATGAGTAGTTAACCACAATTGATTAAGATATTATATTTAGTTAGTTCCAACCTTGTACTGAACATGATTTCCATTGGGTTTTAATCTTGATGCCATCTTAAATTCCATATCTAGTTCACAGCATTTCCATTTAGGAAAACTAAGTCAAGTTAAATTCTGGCCAAGTTTTGAGAACATCCATTCTGGATTTCTCTGATTTTCAGGTTTCACACAAGATCTAAATTAGGTTGTAAATATTCTTCAATTGGATGTGCTTTATTTACATGAACTTTTGTTTATTCCTACTTTATCTGGTAGAGTTATAATTCAAGGGCAGCCATTTTTAACAGCTGATGATTTTTTCCTGTTATATTGTTCAATGGAACACCCCTTTATATGTTTGAATACACATATTCCACTCAAAGGTGTAAAATAACAGAACATACTCTTTCTCCAAAAGCATCTAGTTTCTTGGCTGTTTCCCCAGATATCACTGGCAGCTGTATATTAGTTTTCAAAGGAATCACTATGCATTTAATTTCCCATAGGCTCTTTGCTAAGTCCTTATATATACACAGCTATGTACATAGGAAATATCATAACCAAGTAATGAAAGATGAATTTTATAGTGTATTATGATGTTAAAACAAAATAAAAACAATTTGTAAGCCAATTGTCAGGCATTCACCTGTTAAAAGCTCATAATACTATGTTTTGTACCTCTTAATCTGAACATAGAGTATGTAAAATAGTGTGGAACAAATACTGAATGGACAGTTGTCAATTGGGTAATTTAGAGATTACAAATAAAGAGAGCTGAAAGATTATTTAGGTTAGCAATATTTTCATAGAGAATAAGACCATAAGCTATCTAACAGAAAGGGATTGAGTACACTTTCTCCTCAATAGGCATTTTTTTTTTATCAGACATTGGGGACTATGCTTAGAAAGCACAAATTCCTTTGGTTTTAGTAGTAATGTTAAGCCCAATGATAAATTTTAAAACTAAATCCACAAGTTCTAAAGGGCAACATTCCAAAACAACAGAAAAAGAAAGACAGAAAATACATTTTAACATTTCTTTCTTGATGGGGAGAATAATGGGACAATGGTAGAGGATATCACTGTTTTTATCCAAATGATCAAAGCAATAGCATGCATTGTGCCCAGGTTTTGCTTCTCAGCAATTAATGAGGCAATTTCCCATGGTCCCCGCAGTATCTGGGGGTGTTTTGGGTGGGTTGCAGCTGCATCTTTGATCCGAGTCAGGATCATGAAAACTTTCCTCCCTCTCTTCCACCTGGGCCTCTGCCTGCATTTTTTCCTATCTTCCATCCTTTCCTTCCCATTGTTCCCCCCACCCCAGCTTGCCCACTGGATTTAAGCACAGGCGGGGCCTCTGGATTGTAAAGTTGAATGCTTCAATTCCTTCTAGGAAACTTATGGCTTTTCCTGCTTGGCTGAGCACCTACATGACTACTGCTCAACTTACCCATTGTTGGAATTTAATAAAATCAAGCAGCTCCTCTGCTCCACCCAAAGGCCCAAAAATGTAATGCAAAAGTAGGAACCCAGGGTGGGGTTGGGGTGCCACTCAAAACTGCAGTACACAAGTGCACATGTGCAATCTGTACTCTGCAATTTCCCATGACCCCCACTGCACCTGGGGGTGTTTGGGGGGGGTTGAAGCCAATTTCTCCTCCCCTCTTGTCCTGAAGCAGGATGGGGTGAACTTTCCTGCCCCCCACCCTGTTTGCAAGTCCAGCACATCCGCCTGCATTTTTCCTATCTCCCACCCTTTACTTCCTGTTGTTCTCTCCCCTTACCCATTTTCCTGCAGGATTTATAAACACAGGCGTAGCCTCTGGGATGCAAAGTTGAATGCTTTGATTTATTTTAGAAAACCTATGGCTTTTCCGCATGCTAAATCATCCAGCAGCCTATTTTGGGGAGTTTTTTCCCTCTCTTTCCCTCCTCTTCCCTCTGCCAGAATCCCAAAAAATTTTCACCACTGCTTCAGAGGGCACAGCTTGGTGGGGGGGGGGGGTTCATGTGACTGAATGTGTGTAATGTCAAGTTGGCCAGGCCACTCAGTCACATGCCCTCCACTTAGCCACACCTACAGAGCTGGTAGTAAATAATTTTAGAACCCACCACTGGAAGGAAGACTACAAAAATCACCCAATGAATACAATTTGGAAGCATGTTGAAAGGATGATTCCAAGATGAAGATCTGAGAATCAATAGCTTAGCAAGAAACAACTGTGCCCCGGGTATTTGCAGTGGGGTATTAGGAAAATGAATAAAGTAAGAATAAATAAAGTAACATATAAAACTAAAAGTGAATATCATTTGAAAAACATTGGATTATATTTCAATGCTGGGCTTTGTTTGCTTTTGATATACTCTTGAGTAGCAATGCTCAGATTTCCAGTTCTGCCTCTTGTTATCAGCAATTTTTCTGTTTTGAGCCACTCCCCCTAATCAAGTGGTGAAAGAAGAACATGAAATCAATAAAGGAAAACATATTTTAAAGAAGGGGTTCAAGTTTAGCAAATCATTTTTGGTGGGAACATCTTTCATAGTTCTTTTTTTAAAAAAAATTAGATCACTATGTCAATCTATAGTGAATTAAATCCTCATTTAGCTCAGGCCAGGAGAAGACATAATTTTCAGTAGATTCAGTGTTTGCCTTTGAAAATTTGTTGTTGTTGTTGTTTCACTTTGACTAGGTTGTAAAATCCAAAGTTGGATTTATATCATGGCTTTATCTTTAAGGTGATATGAATATAAGCCTTGAAAATATATTTTGCTTTAAATAACCCTCAAATATTATTGTTAGATACCAGCTTCAGTTATAGTGGTTTCCACCAAGGTCCTCTGTTCCGGCGGGAACAGAGATTCAATCTCATTGGTCAAAGCGTCTGACAGTTCCCTATAAAAGGGCTGCTGTCAGACTCAACCTTTGCTGGATTGTTCTGTTACAATAAAGAGCTATTGTTGCCTTTAGCCTTGTGTGCCTTTCCATTACCCGATCTAACACTGGTAACGAGGGTGTGATTGGAAGGCAACTAGCTGAACCAAAAAGAGCATAGCAATCCAGCAAGTAAATCCAGAGCTCAGCGCAGCATCGAGCAGCCATTTTTGAGCGGCAAACTCAAAACGCTCTCAGAAAACAAAATGGCCATGCATGTCCCACCAACTCCATGACTCCCAATCACTGAGCACTGGGACTCATATATGCTGAGGTTCGACTGCTTCTTTGAAGCCAACAGCCTCATGGGCTTTTCTGAAGGCCGCAAGAAGAACATGTTCCTCAGTTACTATGGATGGGAAGTGTTCAAAACTTCCAAAGACCTGTCAGAGCCAATGCTACTACAATCGGTCATTTAGTCCATGCTCCAGCAGATGCTGTGGACTCACTATGCTCCCAAGCTGTTTAAGCATGTCCGCCGGCACAAATTTAATATTCACAACCAGAAGGAAGGCGAATCAATCAATGAATATGTTGTGGCACTATGAAAGGCTGCAGCGTACTGTGAGTTCCAAGACCTTGATGAGCTTATTCTTGATCGCATCATATGTTGTGTGTGAGACATTAATTTACAGAGGAGGTTACTCGCCAAATCTAACCTCACTCTACAAATTGCCTTGGACGAAGCCAGGGCATCAGAATTGGCCATCAAGTCAACAGAAACCCTGCAGCGCCAAAGCACTCCACAAGACATGCGAAAGCATACACCAGTACATCACGAGACTGCAGAGTCCAAAAGCTCAGAAGGCAAAGAAGATGACAGCTGCCACATGCGCAATAACCATACCAAGCCTGCGCGCAAATTCAAACCACAATTCCTGCCTTGCACTAGCTGTGGAGGAGACAATGCATGATCGGCTTGCCGTTTCTGCGACACTATCTGACAGTGCTGTGAGCGAAAGGGGCACATCGTCAAAGTTTGCAGAAGCGACAACCCCACGATGACCTGGCAGTCAAGAATCCAAGCTAACTGCCAGCAGAGGCCCAATCAAGGAGCATGGCAGAAGCCATCACAGCATTCAGAGGGTGACATCAGAGTCACCTACCACACCTCAATCGGTCAAGTCCGCACTAGGTGACCAAAAAAACTGGAGGTCACAGTCCTCATTGAGGGCTCTCCATGCAAAATGGAGATTGATACAGGATCATCACTGACCATCATGCCATGGTCCATGCTGCAGTGGGCTATCCCTAGCCAGAAGAAGCAGCATCACCGCGCCCCTGACATCCGCCTTCACAATTACCAGGGGAACCGAGTCCCCATCATAGGCCAGGGCACCTTCTGAGTGCAATTCAAGAAATACAGCAGCCAGCTCCCAGTGACAGTGGTCAGTGGCAACCTGCAGAGCCTCCTGGGGCTTGACTGGTTTGAAGCTCTGAGCCTAGAAGTGACTGGTATCAATGCCTTGAAAGATGAGAGCGCTGAAGCAATTTTTAAGGAGTTCGATGACGTCTTCAGCACCGGTCTGGGTAAGTATGTGTGGGCTCCAATCTCTTTTAATTTGTACCCCAACATAGCCCCAATAAGGCTAAAACCCAGGAGAGTACCTTTTGCTCTCTGCCCAAAAATTGATCTAAAAATTGACTAACTCATAGGCCAGGGAATCCTAGAGCCAGTTGATGACATATGTTGGGAGATCCTTATAGTGACGCCTGTCAAATCTGACGGGTCTGTCCACATCTGCGCAGACTACAAATGCACAATCAATAAAGCGTTACAACAAACACTTACCCTGTACCCATTGGACAGCATTTATTACATTCTTTAGGCCCCGATAAAGTATTTGCTAAATTGGACATGGCTCATGGATACCAACAATTGCCTGTAGATGGCACTACGGTGGAGGCCCAAACCATTGTGATGCACAAGGCTGCAAATGAGGTGCTTTTCAAACATTTGCGACCTGTTTTGACCAGAATTCGAGGCAAGGGCCTCCATCTCAAAAAAGAAAAATGCCAAATTAACGTGCCAAGGGTTGAATTCTTAGGGTACCTAATTGACGGCTCTGGGATTCACCCGACCACTAAAAAAATTCAAGCAATTCAGGACATCCCTACACCTCACAATCAAACCGAGCTGCAGGTATTCTTCGGGCTCCTTAATTTCTACAGCATCTTTCTTAAACAGAAAGCCACCATTGCTGAGCCCTTACATCATCTCCTGGTGAAGAATATGAAGTGGCCCTGGGGCAGAGCCGAGGCTGCCGCATTTGCCACAGTAAAAAGACTTCTCTCAGCAGACATGTTCCTGGTACAGTACAGCCAGACCCTGCCACTGGTGCTGACCTGCAACACTTCCCCATTTAGCGTCGGAGTCGTCCTCAGCCACCACATGCCCAAAAGAACTGAGGCTCCCATAGCCTTTTCCTCTAGGACCTTGTCCACTGCCGAGTGGAACTATAGCCAGCCTGACCATGAGGCTTTGGCTGCAGTGACCGGAGTAAAAAGGTTCCATGAGTACCAGTACGGCCATGATTTTGAACCAATTACAGACCCTAAACCTCTACTGGGCTTGCTGGATGGGGACCGACCTACTCCTGTGTCATTATCACTGCGGATGACCAGATGGACCATTTTCTTAGCTGCCTACTCCTACCGCCTCATCTACCAACCAGGCTCCACTTTAGGGCATGCTGAGACTTTGACCCGCTGCCCGCTACCAGAACTTCTTGCTGCCCCTGCCCCCGAGATGCCAGTTCTTCTCATTGACTGCTTAGAGACAGGCCCTGTCTCGTCTAGTGACATTGCCCACCACTCTGCAAAAGACTCTACCATCAAACAAATTTTGAACTGGGTGTGAAGGGGGTGGCCCAAGGGGCCTGTTGGGTCTGAATTCAAAATGTACCATTGTAAGTGTGATGAGTTGTCTGTTGTTAATGGCTGCTTGCTGTGGGGGGACCGGGTCGTTGTTCCACCCAAACTATGCATTGCAATATTAGAGGATTTACACATAGGGCATCCTGAAATTGTCAGGATGAAGTCTTTGGCCAGGAGTTCCGTGTGGTAGCCTTACATGGACAGGGAGAGTGATGAATGGGTGGCTACCTGCATTCCATGCCAGGAGTCCAGACCAGCTCCCCCAGAGGCACCTGCTAAGGAGTGGGAGCATCTTCAAGCATCGTGGTCTAGGGTGCACATTGATTTTACTGGCCCTGTTCATGGCCAGACAATCCTTGTAGTTGTGGATGATTACTCAAAATGGCTAGAGGTAGTCCTGATGACCTCCACTATGGCAGAAGTGATCATCAAGGTACTATGGACACTTTTCTCCACACACGGCCTGCCTGATGTCCTGGTCTCTATCAATGGACCCCAATTCACATCCATGCAATTCTAGGCTTTCTTAGCAGCTCGGGGAATCAGACATACCCTGGTCGCGCCATTCCATCCGGCCTCCAATGGTCAGGCAGAGAGAATGGTGATATCTGCAAAAGAGGCCCTATCCAGGATGGGCCCGGGAGATTGGCAAACATGGATTGACCACTACTTGTTAATTCAGCACATCACACCCAGTGCCACTACAGGGAGAAGCCCCTCCAAGCTTCTCATGGGTCGCCGTCAAAGGGTCTGACAGCTCCCTATAAAAGGACTGCTGTCATATTCAACCTTCGCTGGATTGTACATATTTGTTCTGTTACAATAAAGAGCTGTTGTTGCCTTTAGCCTTGTGTACCTTTCCATTACCCGATCTAACAACTATCTTTATAATAAAAACAAATGACAGAATTTATAACATAAACAATACATTTTAGATGATGAACACCCTGGATTTGGTTTGTACCACTATTGTGGGTCTGTCTTAATCAAGCTAGATCTGTTATCCCTTGCTCTAATCTTTGCCTATTTCTTTAGTATTTATGTTAACATATCTCTGTTCTTCTGGCAGATATCTCTCCTGACATTTCATATGTATTGGCAAAAAGTAGCTTCAGCTAGCAGAAGTTACTTATGCCTCCTTTAAATTCTATCCTTCTAGCATATATTTTAGGCAGGATCTGCCATTCTTCATACCCTAATGATTCTACATTTGCTAAGGACAAAAATTTATGCCGTTTCTATCCAATGCAGCAAGGAATGTCATTTATTTCCAAACAAGAATGGAAGCAATTTTATGCTATAAAGGAACAGTAATGCTTAATTTTAATCCATGTTTTTAAACCAATAGCCCTCAGATATATTGATTTTACTGGTCCCAATTAACTTGTATATGTTCCATTTGACTAATAACCTTTTGGGCTAAATAAAGCAGCAATTGATACTACTACTACTACTACTACTACTACTACTACTACTACTACTACTACTACTACTACTACTACTACACTATTTAGATATTTAAATTCCTCTATCTGAAGATGATGAAACAAAAAATAAAATTGAATAGATCACTGATCATCATCTACAAAAAAAATCTTATAAAATTGTTTGCTTAGTTTTCAGAGCAATTAACCAAACCAATGAAAATTAACAAAATTTACTGCACATTTCCATGGGATGTTTTATATTTTGTGTATGTATATGCACATACATTGTACATACTTACATATACTGCATATATAAATACACACACACAAACACATCTTATTGCTGATAAACCCATCCAAGAAAAGATAAAATAATTAAAGATGCAATCCAATTTTAAATGCTTTGCCTGGAATGTTGAAAAAGTGAACTTGCATATAATTAAGATATCAAATGTTCTATCCATTCTTGGATCATTGTAATCTTGTTGCTGTATTTCAAATAGTTAACATTTACAGTGCTGGGGATTCCTTTTATACGTCGTTAAATACCTTCCTCTCTTCAATTTTGAGTTGGTTGGTTGACTTGTTTAAGTATTATCAGCACTTATGGACAAAAGTTTTTCTCAACATTTTATAACTTAAAAGATGTAGTAAAATCCCACCATTTCTGCTGTGAAACATGTCCATCTTGTGTTAATGGTGCAGCTCACTTGATGCTATGAAATAATAAAAAGGGGAAATAAATCATATGCCTTTGCACAATAGTGCATTTTCATTCTACATCTTTTCTAAAACAATGGAAATTCTTAGTGTTCTCCATTACTTAAATCACGATCATTTTCCAAGTGTGTGCTTCTTGGAACCAAGAAGCAGAAATATATAAACACTGAGGCCATAGTTCTCTTTGTTCAACTTCTAAAGCCATCTAGTTCAACCAAATGACTATGGATGGCTTAGAATTCTAAAATTCTAAAAAACCTAAACATCAAAATGATATTTTATCATAATAAAATAAAATAAGCAACCTAGAATTAAGGACAAACTTCCTGACAGTGAGGACAATTAACCAGTGGAACAGCTTGACTTCAAAAGTTGTGGGTGCTTCATCACTGGAAGTTTTAAAGAAGTGACTGGACAGTTACTTGTCTGAAATGGTATTGGGTTTCCTGCTTGAGCAGGGGGTTGGATTAGAAAAGGTCCTTTCCAGCTCTATTCTGATTGATTAACTGACTGACTGACTGACTGATTGATTACTTATGTAATTAAGTATAAAGAGCAGTCATGATGCTTAATCAACTAATAATAAAGCCAAGTAATGGAGCACTTAACTCATTCTGAGTTAAAGGTCTGGATACATAGTCAAGTTTTTAAAGCTTTGTGAAAAGCTGATAGGAATTGTGCCATTTAAATGCCCGAGGATAAAATATTTCATAAGGCAGAGAATAACAGAAAAAAGTCCATATTTTGATTCCTACCAATTGACACTCTTTCGCTAATGGAATCTGCAGCATGCCTAATTGTATGGGCAGAAACTGTTGGAAAAAGGTGGTCCTTCAGGTAACATGGTTCCAAGCCTTATATGGCTTTAAAGGTACAATCAGCACCTTGCTGAAGCAACCAGTGCAGTACATTGGCTAGTGGTGTTACATGTGCTGTGTAGCAAAAAACAGTCTGTCTGTCTGTCTGTCTGTCTGTCTGTCTGTCTGTCATATAGCCAGAAAGGCTAAGAATGTCTATACAACAACAACACTACTCCATGACATTCATGCCTCTTTTATCCTTGGATGTATCAGCCAAAGTACAAACATTGGTAATGAAAAGGTTGACTAATTCATATAAGAAAAATGTTAGTGTTTTCTAACCAATGATGATTGTTGTGGCCCAGCAGGATCCGGTTGAGTTGCTGATGGACTCGGATAGCGAGGAACCATATGAGTGTGCCATGGAAGATGTGGACAATCCTTTACAGGGTTCAGACTCAAAGCAAGGACCAGAGAGGTTGGTTGGCCACCAGGAGGCGCCTGAGGCATGGAGCAGTGGGGAGGATCAAAGGCAGTTTGTCCCTGATGCTAGATTGAGAAGGGCTGAAAAATGGAAGAAGCAACTCTGTAGGCAGACTCATAGAAGATACTTAAGCACAAGTGGTTGCAGATTAGCCCCTCCCAAGAGAGTTTATAAGTGAGGCATTGGGAGGGGACATTTGCAGGAAACAACCATTTGAATTAGTAGTAAAGAAAATCTGTCTGTATTCTAGCCATGTCTGTTCGTTTGGATTTTCTGCGTTGCTTCATTTGAACTATCTGGGTTGCTGCCGAGCTATTCAGTTGAATGTGAGTTGTCTGGGCCCTCAGCCAAAGGATTTGATATCTCAGTAATTAAATAGTGGCAAACAGCCAAGACTGTGTTCTGGTTTATTCACAGGCCGGGGTGGGGAGGTGGGGGGGGGGGTCAGAACATATGACCATATGCAAGTCAGAAAAGATATGAATTACATTTCTTCTGGCAGATCTAAAAATAACAATACTTTATTAAACATTCAATTATTAAATCTACTGCCTTAAAAAAACAGTAGAAATTGTTAAATTCAACTATTTTTATTGCTATGCAAATACAGTCCTCATAGACAATAGATAAGCATGTGCTGAAAATTGTGTTTTCATAAAGAGGCTCAGCTTGCAGCAAAGGAAAAAAAGCAACAATAAAACATTCTCACTCTGATTTTACTATCATGTTTAGAGTCTCAGAGCAGCCCTTCATTTAAGTATTTACTTTGTAGGGTACTTCAAATTGATGCATGGTTTGATGTTAACAACATTACTCAATAAGCATTTATTAATATTTATCAGAAAAGTGAAGTATTATGTATGATCTCTGAAGGAGTGAAACATTTCTGGCATATAAATAAAGAAAGGAGTATTTTCTGCTTGTGGCCTAACCAACTAAGATTCAAACATCTGATATTAACTATTTAATATGAAATTGATGACTTTTTATTCTATTTAATATGAAATTGATGACTTTTTATTCACCCTAGAGGTACCATCTTAGTCTTTGATCTGTACTGAATTCCCCAAAATTTAGGCATCAGACTCATTTGGTATTTTGAGGTTATGTTGGAATATTTTCATGAAATGGCTATAATAATACATTTGGCTAGTCATCACCCTTTAAAGTTTTTGAATTCCTGTGTCATTTTGTGGGGAACGAGTAGTTGCTTTCTTTTCCTGAACAGAATATAGGTTATATTTTCTGTTCCTTTCTATATATTTTTTAAAAAGGCTATGTAGGATCCAAAAATTAAGGTTATATGTGAGGCTGTCACTTTGCATGCTCTTAGCTTTTTAATTAAAATAATTCACAAAATTCAAAAGGGACATCATGAACCAATTTGGTCTAACAGTTAAGGCATCAAAAACCAGGAGACTGTGAGTTCTAGTGCAGATTTAGGCATGAAAATTAGCTAGGTGACTTTTGGCTAACCGGTCTTTATCAGCCTAAGTTACTTCACAAGGTTGTTGTTGTGAGGAAAATAAGAGAATGAAGAATAATTAGGTGTATTTGATACGTTGATGTATTTATAAAAATACTAAAGATGGGACAAAAACAATTTAAAATGTGTAGATTTCAAAGGACATATTCATGTCTATTCTGGCACCATTTTCAGGAATCCATATACTATTGACTTTTTCTTTCAAGAGTTTCAATTTGAAAATCTTTCATTCTTTGAAAAGAAAATGGCTGGGATAATCTGCATTATAAAGACAATTATGTATGTTTCAGCCTCCTTCAAGTTGGGCTGTGCTCTGTGCAAGGCTGTCTTTGAGAAGAGCTTTAGATTATAACACCAAGGAACATGTTTTTGGAGCCTATTTGAGCCACACGCGAGCACGCACGCATGCGCGCACACACACACACACCTCTACCTTTCAACTTCAGACCAATAATCAAGTAAGCAATATCCCAATCAAGAAACTGCCATTAAAGCCAACAGCAAACAACTCAACCAAAGAATCCTTAAAACTGCCCCCAGGCAAGACACTAGAATATAAACTGACAGCAAACAGCAAGCTCAGAAAACACCAAGGATCCCTCACATCTGTCTGTCTGTATCATTTATCAATATATCATCAACAAGTAATCTTCTATCTACAACCATTTGTTTAATGACCGTTTAATGACGTTACAAAGGCAGTGAAAGAAATGATTTATGACATACAGCATCCCCACATGGACATGTGAACAAAATTCCAATACTTGGCAAGTGGGTCATAATTGTGACAATTACGCAAGGTCCCAGCGTTATGTCAAATCAACTGTGACTTTCTGACAAACAAAGTCAATGGGGAAGCCACATTCACTCTACAACCATTGTTACTAAAATATCAACTGCAGTGATTCCCTTAACAACTGCAAGAAAGTTTGTTGTAAAGTGGGGAAACTCACTTAACAAATGTCTTGCTTAGCAGTGGAAATTTGGGGCTTAATTGTGGTCATACATTGAGGACTACCTGTATTTAAATTTATTAGAGCCACCCAACCCAAATGAACTTAGTGCAATGAAATGTTAAAAATCATATTTCTTACACAACCTTTGACTGACGTTGCATTCAAATGCAGGTAATCCTTGACGACAACCACAAGTGAGCCTAGCATTTCTGTTGCTAAGTGAAACATTTGTTAAGTGAGTTTTGATCCATTTTATGATCTTTGTTGCCACAGTTGTCAAGTGAATCATTACAGTTGGCAAGTTAGTCACACAGTGGTTAAATGAATTTGTCTTTCTCATTGACTTTGCTTGTCAGAAAATCACAAAAAGTCATCACATGATCCCAGGACACTGCAACTGTCATAAATATGAACCAATTGCACCTGAATTTTGCCCATGAAGATGTTGCAACAGTTGTTAGTGTTAAAAAATGGCCATAAGACATTTTTTTCAGTAGCTTTGAACAGTCACTAAATGAATGGTTGTAAATCCTGGACTACCTGTAGTGATAGTGAGAGACAGCCACCTTAAACCCCATTTCTCCCATTCCTTCAAAAATCCTGATTGTGCAGCTCCTCAAAAGCAGAGGAAGAGGTATAGTAGGAATGAGTGATGCCACTGCCTTACAATCATTTCTTTCTCCACTACAATTCCTGAATCAGCAAGTTCTGTTACCAGATTCCTCTTCCCTTCTTCTCAGCTGGAAAGAGGATACAATTCAGTGGTAAGGAAAAGTGAACTGTGGAGTTAAGGCTTACTTAGGTGTCAATAGGAAAAAAAGATAGAGATATCATTGTATCAATATGCAAAGTTCTTTGGTAAATAAAGTAAAATGCTAGTAAATCATGGAAGCAAAAAAAAACATTATAAAATCGTCTAAATGTATTATAAGATTGAATAGATTTGCAGTTCTAATCTTAAATATTCATTGATTTCTGATTTTCTGGAGTAAATATCAATCTGAACTGATAAGTCACAATAGGTTTATACAAACAAGAGATCTATAAATCTGTTCAATTATGTACAGTAATAAATTGAAACCAAGATTTTAAAAATATAGACAAAATTAAATTAACTAAGCTGATACTGTTTTCTGCTTTGGGAAAAAGCATTCAATTAACACAAAAGAGATGAAATTAAAAGTATAACGTTAGCTAACTGATTTAAATTAAAATCACAGTTGTCGCATTTAGAAAGCAACATATTTATTACATTTTACTATACCAGCATGCATTAATAGAAATTAACCATTTTAACATGTTTTTAATGTTTCAACACCAATTTTGTTGGAAGTGCCAAAAAAAATAAATGTATGCTTAATTTTATCAACAATTTACATTTTTATTCCTGTGAGTGGTTGTCATAGGGGCCCAAGTACTCTGCTTTCCTGGGGCCCATAATGCTGTTAAGATGGCCTTGAATACCCCCTCAAAAAAAAAATATCCCGCTTGAATCTTGAAAGGAAAATGAAAATTTCATGATGGAATATAGAATTAAATCCAAATCTTTTTAAAACTAACATGGTACAATCCCTTATTGACTTTTGAGGTTTTTATTGAGTTTTGTTTTTTTTTAAAAAAAAGTTTCACATGTTTCCTAAATGGAGGCATGTTGTTAATAAATCAAGAATTTTTTGAAAGGAATGTGCCAGATTTCAGTGAAGATTTGATTCACTTTCAGTTTTTTTGATGTAAATCAAAATGTTGGAGAGGAGAGGAAAGAAAAAGTTCTCTCATATCTTCCGATACATATGTTATGCTGAAGGGTATAGAAATATCTATTCAATTGCAGCTATTAATAACAATTATTCATAATTTCAGCCTTTTCATATTTAATAACAGTTCTTTTTCTCACCAGATCTATTTTAAAGCAAGAAATTGATCTGAATATAAGAGTAGTGGGTGTCAAAACGCAAATAGTAGGTTTAAAATCTTGCTTATTCACCATAGATTTGTATCTTTCTACCACAGTAGGTTCTGATTAATCTCAGAAAATGAAATGGGAAGCATTTCATGAATTCTTTTCCTTTTTCAAATCCTGAGTAGCATCATACTCAATTGCTCATTTTGTATTTTCCTGCTGCTCATCTATAATTATAGATTCATTGCAAAACTGTGATGTCGGTCCTCATTACTCTAATCCCTTATCACAAGCATAAGTAGTTTTAAAACTTCCATCTCAAATCATGAGAGCTTGGTAGTTTTTCTGGAAGAAATTATGTGTGGATCATCTTTATAGTAATTTCTTGATGGCAACTTCAAATAAAGTTTGATAAAGAGAGATAAAGGGAGAAAAGGTAGACCTTTCAAATGGAATAAACAGTAGAGCAGACAAAGTTCCATTTTAACATAATTAGGGATGAATTTATTGATACGTATGACAGATGTTAATTGTGCAAGCAGAAATATAAGGCAAAGAAAAAAATTCAACAGATTCATACAGTAAGTAAAGCTTAGTTGAAAAGAACTCTTTTGAAAGGAGAAAAAACCATGAAAAATGGGACAGAGCAAACAGATCAGATGAGCAATTAGTTGATCTGGATCTGAAGCAGTGAAACTAAATATTTACAACCAGGAACTGAAATTGATACTTTGGTTCTCACTTCATTAATATGGTGATGAATATCTGAAGAGGAGCAGGAGTTCAAGAGCTATGTATTCCTTGTAGGGTTTTCTTTTCTGTTTTGCTTTAAGATATTTATCTTAGTATATTCAGAAGTTAATAACAGCTTTAGTGTATATCAGCAGTTCCCAGACTAATGTTCTATACAGAGCATTGGAGAATAACTGCAAGAATTTTTCAGTGAGTTCTTGAGCTAACAGTCCAAACAGATCTAAATATGTACTTTTAATAAAAAAAAGTTTATTTTATTATGTATATTGTATTTTATAATATAATTTATTTCTTTATTTTAAATAAATAAAACCCCATAAAGTGAAATAGAAATTTCACAAATCTATAGTAGAAGAGAAGTAGTCCCAATTATTTTAGAGTTCACCAAATTGTGAAAATGCAGGACACTTGGAATATTGTCCAAGTGCGAAGAAGAGCAATAAAGATGATTAGGAAACTGGTTGCTAAAACAATTGTTTCAGGAATTTGGTATGTCTAATTAAATGAAAAGAAGAACTAGGGGTGGCATGGTAACAGTGTTCCAATATTTGAGGGGCTGCCACAAGAAAGAGGGAGTCAATCTAATTTCCAAAGCACCTGAAGGCAGGACCAGAAGTAATGGATAAAAAGTAATCAAGGAAAGAAGCAACCTAGAACTAAGAAGAAATTTACTGACAGAACAATTAATTAGTGGAACTACCTTCCTCTGGACATTGTAAAGACTCCAACACTGGAGATTTTTAAGAAGAGAATGGACATTCATTTATCTGAAATGGTATAAGGCAGTGATGGCACACTATGCCACACATACCAGAGGTGGCACACAGAGACCTCTCTGTAAGCATACACACTATTATCAGTTGTTCTTCTGGTTTCTGGTGTGTGCATGTGCACTGGCCAGCTGGCCTTTGCACATGCCAGAGCATTGGAAACCTGAAGACGAGGTGGTCAATGCACAAATGTGCACCAGCCACCTGGTCTTCAGGTTTCCAGGGCTCAAGCACATGCAAAGATCAGCTGGCCGGAGCACATGCAGAAAATCAGAAGACCTGGTGGCCAGCGTGCTCATGAACCCTGGCCAGCTGGCCTTTGAGTTTTTAGGGTACTAGCTCATGTGCACACACATGCGTTCTGATTTGGGTACTCAATACTGAAAAGGTTCGCCATCACTGGTATAAGATTTCCTGTTTGTAAAGGGAATTGTACTAAACCTCATAGTCCCTTCCTTCTCTGATATTCTGTTACCCTCTATAAGGAGCAACAATGCAACAATTAGACTGGGCTATAAGATGGGCAGCAAATAAACATAATAAAAAATAAATAAATAAATTTATAAAAATATCCATGGACCCATATAGAAGTAGATATTGTTACACGTACAATTACTTTATATTCATTTAATGAAACTTCAAATGAATTGTGATATCTGGCGTACAAAGAATTCAATAAAAGTAAAAGGAGATCTTGTGTGCCACAAACCCTCTTTGGGAGACAAGGTATCATTATAAGCAACACAATTTCTCCCTATGTTACTTTCTTCCATTTCCAGCATCTCTTAGGATTTTGAACTTTGCTTTCTTACTTGCAACTCCCATCTCTAGATGTAAAAGAAAATGAGCTCCCCAAAGAGATTTCAAAATCTTCTGTGTATGTAGGTTTTCATGATTTATCTCTCACCTGAGCAGAATAAGACTATCAGGACCAGTTAAGATTATGACCGCCATGCAATATATTCCTTAAATTATTTTTCTGAAACTGATTTATGAGACTGTGTGCCAATGAAGGACAAATCTGAAGTCCTTTATATAAGAAAGCTGCCAGTTTCATTTGGCCCATTGTATTCTCCTCTAAAGCATTAACTTAAAGCATTGCCATCACCTTTCCACCTTTCCTTGTCTATTCTAGTTGATGCTGTCAGGTCCATGTTCTCAGCACATTAGAATTTCTCTTCTGGTTTAATATACTTTTCCGTGTCTCAGTGATAGTGAGAAAAGGACAGCAACTGAGCCAGAAAGAAGCAACTGTATAGCCTGGCTGCTTTAATAAGGGTAAAGAGAAGTATTCTTGAAGGGAGAAACAGATTCATATTCTCATTATTCAGCTTGCCAGGGTAATATGAGAGACTAACCACAGCTGTGGAAGCAGTATTGTAATTACAGAAATAGTTTGAAAAGATTTCCCCTCCCCGATTTTTTTATGTTCGGATAAAAATACTACACATTTCCCCTCATGTTGAAAAAAATGGCTGAATAGTGTAAGCTTGGGATTTTTTTACTAGCATGAAAAAAAATACAGAAAAGTGCTGATTTAACAGAGTTGAATTTATGTCCAAATCTGTTCTCTGCCTTTGAAAGAATGGTCGCTTCCCAATCTTTATTCCCAACTCTGTGGGCTATGAATCTTTAGCATTCTCTCTCTCTCTCTCTCTCTCTCTCTCTCTCTCTCTCTCTCTCTCTCTCTCTCTCTCTCTCTCTCTCTCTCTCTCTCTCTCTCTCTCTCTCCCCATGTGTGTGTGTGTGTGTGTAAGCAGAAGGATTTAGAGATGTCAAATAATTATGATTAATTCTTTGGGAATGGTTTATGGAATTTCTTTCTTTCCTTTCTTCTCTTTCTCAAACAAGAAGATAAATTTGGAAGGATATTTTTTTCCCTGTTTTTCATTATCTTGGTTAGGGAAGAAAAATAACTTAATTGTCAAAACTTTAGCCTCGTGTAGACATTTGACCACCATAAAACAATAGGCTTCAAAGTATCAAAGGTTATAAGTGTTTATGTAAGATCCACTTCACAGTGTTCTGTGCACTGATTTTCCTTCTAGGTCCTAGATTCTTCTAGATCTGGTTCAGACAGCTTAAAATATTTATGAAAGTGGGTTTGGATAACTACAGAATTCCTGTGATTTCCATCAAAGAAAACAAAACTTACCCCATCTTTTCATGTTTATTATAGAACTATTTGGATATTTGGGAGTACAGGGTTTATGGACCACTCTATTTGTATATAAATGAGTATGTCTCTCAAACATCTGAGGTTAAAAGAAAGCAGGAAAAGTATCATCCTAAAATCCCTACTACTGTCACTATGTGTTTAGTTGAGTTTTTTATTTTCTTAACTACAGATACCTTTCATTGTCATGCCTTACTCCTTAATAGTTGTTTAGAACCATGCTTTATTTTGCCTCTTTATCATTGTGACTTGCTAATTAGCTCTCTTATGGCTGGTAAGTGTATTTACAACAAAAACATTCCTCAAGCCATTAACCTACAATTAATGTGCTGTTGTAAAATGCCGGTTTCTAAATTTGAGCATTCCATTTTGATAGTACAGATTGGTTCTTTCAAGTCTTTTTTTTTCCTCCAAAATTTTATACTTACTCTTTAAATACTGTGTTTCCCTAAAAATAAGATAAGGGTCTTATTTTTTTTTGACCCTCGAAATAAGCACTTGGCCTTATTTTTGGGGAGGTCTTATTATTTTTGAGGTGCAGGAGGTGGCAAGCATGATCACCTCATGGCTGCTCCTGTGTTGCAATAGTTACAGGGAGGGTTTATTTTTGGGGAAACAGGGTAATACATATTCTTTAAAGTAAATAATTACCCTTAAACACTGCCTTTGATTGCAATCTCAATTGCCATTTTAGACCTCCATTGTGTAATCTAATGTCACATTAGGTTTTTATTAAAACTGACAACCTGATTCTGCCCTCCCTTGTTGAGATGTTCTCATAGAGCCGAGGTGGCGCAGTGGTTAAATGCAGCACTGCAGGCTATTGCTAGATCAGCAGTTCAGCGGTTCAAATCTCACCGGCTCAGAGTTGACTCAGCCTTCCATCCTTCCGAGGTGGGTAAAATGAGGACCCAGATTGTTGGGGGCAATATGCTGACTCTCTGTAAACCGCTTAGAGAGGGCTGAAAGCCCTATGAAGCGGTATATAAGTCTACTGCTATTGCTATTACTGCTATTTCCTGTGCTATATCCACAAGAAATACTCATTAAATGGGTAGATTCTCTATTGTACAGATCACACTGTGGACACCATCTTGAATTTTTAAAAAAACATATTCTGCAGATGCTCCTGAACCCAAACATTTTTATTGCATATAAGCTAGAAGCTGGTTACTTCGATCTACTGTTTACGTTTACACTCTTTGAACTAAACTACATAGAATAATATGTAGTATACAGTATCAGGGAGTATGATGGCTTTCTGAGGGCATTGGATAGTTTCAGCATGTGCTCATTTTCACACAGTTTATTTCAAAGTCTCTTAGCAATTGACAACTTATAGGCTGGGCATTTTGATTGCCAAAAAGGGACTCAGCCTGGAGCCATGTATTTACTCCCCTCTGGTGGCTTGGTTGTGCAATCTCACAAAGAGCAATGGATTAAGAATAATAACTGGTGAACAATGGCAAAAGTAGTTGACAAAAATGTAAAAAAGCTTTTGAAGCTTTTACAGAATATCACAGTTCCAGTTTTCTCCTGAAGCTATTTACTTGATTTCCGTAAGGAACAAACAAAAGGTTCTGTTTATAAAGGGGGAAAAAAAATCTTGCATGCATATATTTGATAGACTTTTCAGGGGTCATCATCATCAACCATTCAGTCATGTGCAACATTGGGCCAGTTTTTAGATCAGCACCAGGGGTGAAATCAACTTACCTTTGCTATCGGTTTGCAAATGTGAGTGCATCTGCATAACCTTCCGCGCATGCACAGACCATCAAAAACGGGAGACTCCTACCACCCCCACTACCAGTACGCCCAAACCGGATAGAATTGGCTGAATAGCACCACTGATCAGCACTCTCAATACCCCTCTGCTTTGTACTGTGTTACTCTGTCTTCTACTATCTCCTTCAGATTTGCCACATTGATTCGCCACATTTTTAGTGTTACCATATACTAGGACGACCCTTCTCCTTTTTCTGCTGATCACACCCAGCATGACTGTTTTTTGGATGAGTCAATTTCCAAAGTATGATAGCCTTTGTTTGGCAATCATGGCTTCAAATGATATTTTTTATGAGACTTGGTCTAGGACTTCTTTGTGATTTTTCTTTTGCAGACAATGAGATACGTAATAATCATCTCCAGCACTACAATTCCAAGGCATCCTCCCTTCTCTTTTCTGTCTTTTTCAGAGTCCAAGTTTCACAGTCATAAGTAGCAATTGGAAAAATTATTGTGTTGACTGATCTGCATTTGGTTGGGAGGCTGATATCATTACTTTTCCAAATGCTATTCATGCCAGACATTACAGGCCTTCCAAGTGCTATATGCCTTCTGATCTCAGGCCTGCAGTCACTACTTTTGTCAATTTTAGAACCCAGGAAAATTAATTCCTTTATTATTTTGTTGGCCTCTTTGTTGATCTACACTCTGATCTGTGTATTCTCTACAATTATCATTATGTTTTTTCATGATATCAAAGTTTAATAGTATTTTTTCACTTTCATCTTTGACTCTCAGAACTAGCCAATCCAGATCTTCTTTGCTTTCCATGAGCAATGTTGTATCATTTGTATATCAGAAGTTGTTGATATTCCTACTGCTAATTTTAACTTGACATTTTATATATATTTATTTGAATTTCATTTGGCCTATTATTTGTATTAACCTGCATTTAGCATATATAGCTTGTTGCATTTTGTTTTTAATCAAGGAAAATAATTATAAGTTTGTATGCTAAAATTGGTATATTATTTTTAAATGGATATATAATTTCAGAACTATAGGGCAAATATTTGGGTAAAAAAAATCACAATTGCATTGACTAAAACTAGAATCTGTTACAAAATTAGCAATGGGCTTAATCAAACTGAGCTTTGCTTTAGATCCACCAAAAAGACATCATGTAGAAACATTAATTTAAGTTTTCTCAATGGGAATAATCTGGTGACCTCTCAATATTATTCTGTAGGCTAAATATCCACTCCATGTCATTTCAGTGAGATGGAAAAACAATCTGCATGATTGCCTATAATGCCTCTCATAGTGAATAAAGAGTGGTTGGGTAAACCCCTTAAAAAGACCAACTTGTCCAAAACTATTGTAAAGGAAACATTGATGGGGCATTTAAAGATAATGTTTTTCCCATGCTTTATTTCATTTGTTTCAGTTTTTGTCCCTACTCCTCTTTATCCCAAGGGTAAGCATTAAGATGCAGTTTTATATTAGCTGTTACTGAATTTAAATGGAAAAACAATATTAGAACCAATAGACCCTTAGCTGTATAATAATACTGCAGGGGCTAGCATACACATTTCTCAATACAAAAGAAAAAAAATATAACAATTCAAATGTATGAATCCACATACCAAATGTGCAATCTCTTATTATTTATAAATGTGCATATATGCACACCTGTATCCTTAGTCTATACTGTAGCATTATCTAAATACTTATAATAATATTAGAATTTTCAGTTTTTTATTCAAATATTGCATCGGATGCATTCTCTATCTTTCAAATAAAAGATACTTAAATTTGTATTTTAAGGTTTTAAGAATTAGGTCATTCTATTACACACATCTAATATTCATTATAGTTTGATGCTCATAAATATGTTTATTAAAAAAATAAATATTATTTTGTTCATAAGCATATTGTTTATCATACCACTTTTAGGAGTGGTAAACCCTTTGACATAGAACAAATTAAGAAACAGGCAGCACAAGGTTTTCAAGACTGTGGCTTAATTATAGTAAGTTAAAATAATACAATTGTGAAGCCTGCCAGGTTTTGCCCTGCTTATTCTTATAGTGAGAAACTCAAGACAGCTTCATATGCTTATTTCAACCTCTGGACTACTCAGTCAATCATTATTTATTTTGGTCAATAATCAGCATAAAACAATGATAGAACCTCTAGATCAAGGGTATCAAACTTTTGACCCATGGGCCGGATGCATCACACTGGCCACGCCACTGTTTTAGTAAATTGGAAAACGTCGCAATACGTCACGTGATGACAATGTGAGACCTTTGCTCTAGTTTATGTTATTGCATTTTCATGTCCCTCTTTAATGGTTCTTTTATACTGATATTATTTTTTAACAAAAGCTAAGCATAAGATTTAGTGATTAAGGCATTAAATTAGAAACTGGGAGACTGTAAATTTTGCCTTAGGCACAAAGTCAATTGGGTGACCTTAAGCCGGTAAATGCTTCTCAAGTAAATACTGAAATTTTAGGAATTTTGTCATTTTACTGCATTAAAAATTACAGGATTATCATAATTTTGGCAATAACATGAGCCATATCTTGTGACCCCACTTGATATTGAAATCTTGAGAAGTGTGGCTTGCCCTTGTGTTCGAAGGACTACTTAGTAGTATACACATTTTCCCTTAAGCTTTATCATGCAACCCATAAGAAACTATTTCATACTCAGTAGGACCATCAGTTAATTGGTACTCTTGTCTCAGTACTATTTGCATTAATTGGTAGCATAGTCATGGATTAATGGATATTTCTCTCCCTATTCCAGAAAATATAGGTGAATTATAAAGACTGCATATATGAAACATTAAGCTCTCATTAAATGAGAAACATAGTTTTCATTCTGGTCAACTTTTAAAAGTAAGCTTTTATTTCCTGCCTTAGTTAGGTTGAAATAATACGAAATAGTTTTCACCTTGAAAAGAAATATCTAGCACTTACTTTTTATTTTTGTTTTGTAAAGGCAAAACTGGCAGCTGTATAGCAGTAGGAACACAGGAAAACAGAATTAAAAATAGCTAGTTTTATTAAGGCACTTCCATTACAGGTGAAAGCACACCAGGATAAAATTGCTATCTTATTGACTACACATTGCATTAAAGTTCTCTCCTCCAGAGATATGATGAAATGGATGTCAACAGCCACTGCAAACAGCTGTAAAACCAAAAATGGATATTGGAAAAAATCCCAAGGAAAGAAATGTGACATTGTAGCTTGTGCATTTAAAAGGTATTTGGAAGAAATTCAAGTTTTTTAAACAACATGACTGTTTTGTGTGCTAAAGTCTGTGATGAACACACTCAGTGGATTGGATTCAAACTAATGCTATTGATAAGAGGATTTTTAAAAATTCTTCACTATATTTATAGGCAAGTTATATGAGTTGTAATGTTTCTGAATTTCTCTATGTGAGTGACAAATTCTTGGAGACAAAACTGCTCTTAAGAGAGACTATGGTCTCATTACTGAAACAAAGGGAAATGGAGGAGGAAAAAGAACAGAAATAATGTCTCACAGTAACATCCCTTTATATTTAATGTTAATTTGGAAATCCAAGAAGATTGCTGATTTCTGAAGTGATGTTGAAAGACAGGACAATTCATTTACCTTTTAATTTCCAATTTATTACAGTAAAAAAGTTCTTTTGAAGAAAACAAATATTTAAATCAAATTATTGTTGAGTTATTCCAAATTACATTTTTTTGCCAGCACTAATCCAAATAAAGAACTCATATGCCTGATTCAACAATGATAATTGGAAACAGTTAGAATGATTCACTATTGCCTTTAAAATATAATTTGGTTACTGACACAAATTCTCCTGTCATGCTGCAATTGAGTTCTCCCACTTTGGGTTGATTTGTGAGCACATGGACATTATACATACATACATACATACATACATACATACATACATACATACATACATACATAGTGTGTGTGTGCGTGTGTGTGTGGTGTGTGTGTGTGAGGGGTGCCATTTAGAACTGGTTCCAGCTCCCTCCCCCCTGCCCATCTGCACATCATCAAGATGAAGAACGAGAGGAGGAATTCTGGGAGTTGAAGTCCACAAGTCTTAAAGCTGTCAAGTTTGAACACCCCTGGGGTTTTTTTCTAAAGGATTAGGGGTGCAAGAGTCTTGTAACTTGACAGCTTTAAGACTTGCGTGCTTCAAATGCCAGAGTTTCTGAGCCAACATTTTGTTTGCTAAGCAAGAGCGTTGTTAAGTGAGTTTCACCACATTTTACAATTTGTCAACTCCCCCGGTCACATGGCTGGCAAGCCACTCCCACCCAGTCACATGCCTGGCATGCCACTCCCACCCAGCCACATGACCGGCAAGCCACTCTCACAAAGCAGGCCACACCTACAGAAGAGGTTCTAAAAAATTTTGAAACCCACCACTGGTATGTATGTGTGTATGTATGTATGTATGTATGTATGTATGTATGCATGCATGCATGCATGCATGCATGCATGCATGCATGCATATATATATATATATATATATATATATATATATATATATATATATATATGTATGTACACACACACACTTGTGTGTATAATGTCGCTGTGTGTGTGTGTGTGTGTGTGTGTGTGTGTATCCAACTCAGATCTTCCAAATTCACACCAATTATTTTCTTTGTATTCTGCATTTTCAGAACTGAATAATTAGCTACGTAGCTGACACAGCTAATTTCCCTTCATTATATTTTTACATTTTTAATTCACTAACTTTTTCAAATTTCTATGCATAAAGCCTACTGCTGATAAAACATATTTATTTTTATATGTGGAACAATCTGCATGAAAGTTTTGTTGATAGTATTTCCGGACATTCTGCCTTGGCTAGTTCTAATGGCCTCAAAATTAGCGATGTAAGGAACAGTTAAACATATGTGGTCGATAGTGTTATAGCCCAGCAACAGCCTGTGTTGCGTTCTAATTGGTCGGGCGAAGCACAGCCTGTGATTGGTGGTTGTAATGACAGTTAAATGACAGTTGGTACCTGAGAGTATAAATACTGTGACAGTTGTAACACATTCTGAATCGCTTGTCACCTACTAATAAACATCTTACTCTCTGATTCCATGGCTCCTGCATCTTTCCCTCACAACACAAACATATACAACACTGGTGACGAGGATGGGATTGCGATTCCACAGAGCCTGGAATAAGAATAAACTAAACAATAAGCCAGTCGCAACGCAACCAAGCAAACGCGAATGGAAAATACTTTGAAGACCTGTCAGAGCTGCAGCAGCAATTGCCACTGCCTCAGGTTTCGCCTCCGATCAAGCCAACCTGAGTAGATCCACAGGCACGGACTCCTTCAGTCAAAGGGATGTCGCCTCTGCTCAGGGACGAGTTATGAATCACGTTGGCTCAACCGTGGCTGAAGCTGCCTGTCTGCCTGCCTCTCTGCTGCGAAGATCTACCAGACACAACTCTAGAGACTGTCCGGTCTACTGTTTGCTACTGTTACAAACATTAGTGTTGCAATACACAGATACTGTTGCCTAAGAAGCCTCTGACTCTTCATACAGCTTTCCAAAGAAGAAGCTTCCGACAAGCCTGCTCTTCCTCCAAAGCCAGCAGCCTACTACCAGCCTGTCAGAAGCCTGCTACATGCATTACAAAGCTGCCTGCCTCCCAAGGAGCAACTCTGGCCACTCAAAAGCCTGCCTGCTGCCGTCCTAACGAGCCAGGAACAACTCAGCCACCTCCAGGGCCGGTCTCCGCGCTCTAACAGAAGCCTCCACAGCCGTTTCAGAAGCCTACCATTCTCTGCAGCAAAAGTCAGCAGAAATCCTGTCAGCTAAAACTTCCAGCAACAGCGGAACCCTGCCTGCATGCCGATCGAACAAAGCCCAAACAGAAAAGTTACCAACAGGACTTCTTGAGTTTCCCTACATGTAAGCTCTCCAGCCTCCATGATTTGTGAGCATGCGCAGAGCTTGAATATGCAAATTTAAATATGCAAATGTGAATATGCAAATGTGCCAAATAACTGGGGGGAAGGAGAGTTTGTAAAAGAGTTTGTAAATGTTGGTGTTGAACATGAACACAAAAATGCAAATAAATAAACAGATAACACAAAAATGCAAACAAATAACACGCAAATTGACAATACGGAAAATGCAAATTAAATACATGTATGCAAATAACTGGGGGGAAGGAGTGTTATAGTCCAGCAACAGCCTGTGTTGCGTTCTAATTGGTCGGGCGAAGCACAGCCTGTGATTGGTGGTTGTAATGACAGTTAAATGACAGTTGGTACCTGAGAGTATAAATACTGTGACAGTTGTAACACATTCTGAATCGCTTGTCACCTACTAATAAACATCTTACTCTCTGATTCCATGGCTCCTGCGTCTTTCCCTCACAACACACAATATACAACAGATAACAGTGTTGCAAATATTAGCTTTATCATTTTTTACCTGTGATGTAAAAATATATTAGCAATAGCAATAGCAATAGCAATAGCAGTTAGACTTATATATCGCTTCATAGGGCTTTCATCCCTCTCTGAGCGGTTTACAGAGTCAGCATATTGCCCCCAACAACAATCCGGGTCCTCATTTTACCCACCTCGGAAGGATGGAAGGCTGAGTCAATCCTGAGCCGGTGAGATTTGAATAGCCGAACTGCAGAACTGCAGTCAGCTGAAGTAGCCTGCAGTGCTGCATTTAACCACTGCGCCACCTTATCTCTACTCTTATTGAAAATCAATATTCATTGTTATGTTTGACTATGTTTTACAGTGCATTCAGAAAGTATTCAGACACCCATCATTTCTGCCAATTTTATTATACTACAGTCTGATTCTACAGCGGTTGAAAATCATTTTTTTTTTCATTAATCTACACTCAGTACTCCTTAATGACAAAGTGGAAACAAAATTTTAGAAATATCTAAAAATTTATTACAAAGTAAAAATTGAAATATTCAGACCCTTCACTCAGTACTTTATTGAAGCACCTTTGGCAGCAATTACAGCCTCGAGTCTTTTGGGGCATGATGTGACGGGCTTTGCACAACTGGATTGGCAGATTTTCTGCTATTCTTTCTTGCAAATCCTCTCAAACTCAGTCGGGTTGATGACCATTGGTGGCCAGCCATTTTCAGGTCTGTCCAAGATGTTCAATAGGGCCAGGGGTGAAATCCTGCCAGTTCAGGCTGGTTTGCCTGAACCGGTAGTAAAAAAATGTTTAACAAAGTAAAAAAAAGTTCTGACAATCAGCTGTGCTGTGTGATGGTAGAAACTTTTTTTTAAACTTATTTTTAGCATTTGGGGTCCATTTTTGTTCCCAGGAGGTTTCCCTGAGGCTTCCTGTTTCTAGGAGGTTTTGGCTAGGCCAAAAATGGGGGTGGTGTCCATTTTTACTGCCAAGAGGCTTCCCTGAGGCCTGCTAGGCAAAAAATGGCAGGCTGTGAAAGAAAGAAAGAAAGAAAGAAAGAAAGAAAGAAAGAAAGAAAGAAAGAAGGAAGGAAGGAAGGAAGGAAGGAAGGAAGGAAGGAAGGAAGGAAGGAAGGAAGGAAGGAAGGAAGGAAAAGAGAGGGAGGAAGGACTACAAACCTGGCACTAGATGCAGCTTCAGCAGATACCTTGAAAGAGCACACTAATCCAGGGCTAGAAGGGACATGGAGGTCATCTAGTCTAACCCCCTGCACCAGCAAGACATTATTAAAGTGAGTTTCTGTATTTTGACCTCCCCAGTCACCTGACTACATAGCCATGCCCACCCAGTCACATGACTTCCACCAAGCTACGCCAACAGAACCAATAGGAAAAAAAAATAGATTTAACCACTGAATAGGGATCAAGTCAGGGCTCTGGCTGAGCCATTCTAGAACATTCACAGAGTTGTCCCTAAGCAATTCCTGTGTTGTCTTTGCTGTGTTTTTAAGATCATTGTCATTTTGGAAAGTGAACCTAGAGCCCAGACTGAAGTGCTCAGCACTGTGGAACAGGTAGGTTATCCCTGTACTTTGCTCCATTAAGCTTTCCCTCAACCCAGCCTAGTCTCCCAATCCCTGCTGTTGTCAGTATGGGGTACTGAGTGTAGATTAATGAGAAAAAAATGAATTTTGAACCCAGTTTTCTGTAATGTAAAAGTTTTGCATACAAAGTTTGCATATGCTTTTTCAAAGAAACCACCCAAAATAGGCATGTTGGCTTCTCATATTTTACAAATAAACAATTTGTTGTGTAAGCTTTTGAAAATAAAATATTCAATGCCAACAGATTCAATTCCTTTCTATTGTTTTTCCATTTTGGCAGATTATACCGTTTTATGCCAGTTGAAAGCCAATTGATTTTTCTCCCTTTCCAGCATAGACAATCTAAAAATAAATCTAATGCAACAAGAACAATAATGCAATGTTTTCTCCCCAAATCAGATTTAATGGAAATTATCTTGAGTCTTCTGATGTGTGTAATAATTATAGTTCAAATGCATTATTACATTGTTTATATGATATCCCTATGCAGACTTGTATTTTTCTAGGGAAAAGTATTTTGTCTATGCAATTGAATCCTTTTATAGAAAAAAGAAAATTACATTGTCTTTTTGGTCTATAAATTGGACAGGCTTGATCCAACCTAAAAAAATACTAGTTGAGCTTGACATTACAGTTCCTCAAATTTGCAGTTAGTTTGTTTGCTGAAAATTTGGAAGTTTCAACTTCCATCAGAAAGGGTGGTAGGTTGGGGTAAACAGCATTAAACAAAAATCTACTGAAGAACACAATTTTAATTCCTAAAGCCTAGAAAATATGACTGCCTTTGCTTGCCATCTCATACAATCTCATGGAAATTAAACAAGCCATCTTTCTTTGTGTGTCTGTGTATAAATCTAATTCTGGAGAAGATTGGATGGTGTTTAGTGGGATTGTGGATTTTCCATTGCTTTTGGGTACTGTGTTGTCAATCTTTGTAATATGCAGTCTGCTTTTCTTTTTTGCTGATTTTCAATGAACTTGATCCATCTTCACAAGATTTATTAAAAAGTTGTCAATCCTTGTAATATGCAGTCGCTTGCTGATTTTCTTTCTTTTTTTTTTTTGCTGATTTTTCAATGAACTTGAACCATCTTCACAAGATTTATTAAAAACTTGGAGTAAATTAACAAATATATAGCAATCAGACATTTTCATCTTGAACTCATTTGAACTGGCTGGTTTTTATTTTGAATCAGGCTGCAAGCTATTGAAATCTATGTTCTGATACAATTGGCATTAGATTTACTGATCATAATCTACCTGATTTCATTTAAACTATTATATGTTTCTGGGGTTCTGCTTGGCATTGCTCAGAATCATTGCTTGATGTCCACAGTCGACATTTATAGATTAGTCTTCAATGGGAGGCAAAAACCAGAATAATTATAATATTGACAACTAATTTTCAGAATTTGTTATTGTTATTAATCAGACATTAGCAAACATTTACAGGTTTGTGTCAATTCTAAAGTTTGCATTATTATATATTTTGAGAGTAAGGTATAGGATGTAATACATAAAATTTTAATGGGATTTTATGTATTTTCAGATACTGTTATTAGACTCAATGTTTCAATGAGGGAATGGTAATAAGATTTATATATATGAAGAATGTAAAATCAAATTAAATATAGTGTTAGCAAGTCAGAATTAAAACATGAAACACCCAAATTGTAGTGTGCATGTATTGCGCAAGCTTTTGGCAATAGCCTGAACACATTGCTTTGATACTCTCTTGTTATTATGCTAATGCTTTTATTTCTGGCGTGAAGAAAAAAATTAAGTGAACATATCCTGTTTATGGAGCTCGAGGAATCACATTAGTTCAATTGATTTCCTTTTCCATGCCAACTCCTCTATGTAAGAATCTAAGGTTCAATCTACTTTTATCTTTTAAAAAAATAACCACAATGCAGGAGGATGCACTTTCACATTTCACATCATCACTAAGAAATACAGAGCTCTGACATGTAAGATAAATGAACAGCAAGCTGAAAAGCTTGGTGGAAGGGTCAATCCATTTGATTCATGGGCAACTGTTGAGAATGAGGGCTGGTTCAATCTTTTTTCCTCTTCTAAATCTCTTACCACATTGTAAGAGGTTTTTTGAATATTTTCCTAATTATAAATCAAAGAAATCTCTCTCTCTTTTTGTGTGTGCATCTCTGTGTGTAAGAAACTGAACAGTGTAAATTCTTAGCAGCAAAAAAGAACTAGGAAAGTTGAAACAGAGTACCTGTGCTCATTAATTTGCTGATTTCCTTGGTGATATTTGATTAATTTGCTAACATTCCCAAAAGCTGCAAGTGATCGGTTTGAACCTCCATTTGGTTCTCCCATTATTTTGCCACATTTATATAATCCAGGTCTTTAGAATTGTTTTATGATTCCTGCAGCAAATCATTTGAATAGAAAGCACCCAGTTCCTAGATGTATTTGAGTGGTTTACGCAGAAAAGAATTGTACATTAAATCTTTAACAATTTAATTAAAAACAATAACAATAACAATACTATTAGAGTCTTAATATATATTGTGGTTTTGGTCTATTCAGGTCTTTTTCTGTGTAAGATTGAGAGTATCTTGTCGACGTTTCGATGAAGTCCCACTCGTCATCTTCAGGTTTCAGCTTCATGCCTGTACAAGCAAAGTGTGATCGGAGCTGTTGTCCCTCTATAAATACTGGTTGGGGTGCGTGGAGTGCTGGCTCTGTTGCTGCAAGCAGATTGGTTGGCTGTGTTGTAACATCTTGATTAGTTGAAGAAGATGTTTGCAGATTAGTCAGTTGTTTTGTAACCTCCTGTGTGGCTGAGGTACTGGCTGTGTGCCTATTGTTCTTTTGTGTTGTAATGACCTGGATAATGGGCTGTGTGATGACATCCTGAGCATTATTGTAGTGATATCCTGAGTCCTGTACTGCAACCTCCTGGGAGGTTGGCTGCATTGTAACATCCTGAGCCTTTGTGTTGTAACCTCCTGAGTTCTATAATGTAATGTCCTGAGCAGATGGTTGAGGTGTAACATCCTGGGCTTTGGTTTGGCTCCGAGTTTGTGGTCTGGCCATGTGTTCATGGCATGTCAGTTTGCTTTGTGTGGGGGTCGGAGCGGTTGGTGATGCTGCCGTGGTTTGGCTTCTGGATGGTGGTTGTATTGGTCTATGGGATGGGTTTGGGTTTGAGTCTGGTGAAGGTGATTGGTGGTTGCGTCCTGTCTTGTTCTGAGTCTGGTGTCGGTTTTGTGGCTGGGACTCGTTGACTAGGACTAGTTTCCAGATGTCTGGTAGGTGGGAGGTATCGTCATGTTTATTCATGCTGTGGGGGTGTTTCTCTATTTCTATGGCTTCCATAATTATTCTCTTGTTGAAGTGTTCAGTTTTGGAGATTAATTTGGTTCTTTCAAAATCAATTTCATGTCCTGTGCTTTAAGGTGCTGGAAGAGGGAGGAAATTTTTTTGTCTTTTCTGACTGCGTTCTTGCGATGCGTGCATTTCTTCTCCTATTAGTTTGTCCAATATATGTGGCTGGGCAGATTTGGCATGGTAGTTGATAGACTCTCTGGTTTTCTAGCTGGATCTTGTCTTAAGATGTGGGCTATTTTTTGGTCAGTGCCGAAGGCTGTCTTGATATTATGTTTGTGAAGAATTTTGCTGATTTTATCTGTGGTGCCTTTGATGTAAGGGAAGAGGGCAATGCTGTTGTCCTGTTCTGTGTCTCGATTCTTAGGGGGTGTCTCCTTTTGGATTAGGTTGGTAATTGAGTATGTGTGTGTGTATGTGTATGTATGTGCATATATGTATGTGTGTGTGTGTGTATGTATGTATGTATGTATGTATGTATGTATGTGTATGTATGTGTATGTATGTGTATGTATGTGTATGTATATATATATATATATATATATATATATATATATATATATATATATATATATATATATATATATATATATATATATATATATATATATATATATATATATATATGTTATATTTATGCTGATAAATAAATAAAGGGAGACTATATATATACATACACACACACATTACATACACACACACATACACACACACATACATACATACATATATGTGCGCGCGCGCATGCACACACACATTATATATATATATATATATATATATATATATATATATATATATATATATATATATATATATATATATATATATATATATATATATATATATATATATGTTATATTTGTGCTGATAAATAAATAAAGGGAGACTAGTATAGATCTTTTTCAAGCTATTTAGCTCTCATCAGTTCAATTCTCAGAAGGGTATGGCTAGCTGATGAGAGCTAAATAGCTTGAAATAGATCTATACTAGTCTCCCTTTATTTATTTATCAGCACAAATGCAACACACACACACACACACAAATATGCATGCATGCATGCATGCATGCATGCATGCATGCATGCATTCAGGCAGGTTTTGGTTTATTCGGGTCTTTTCCGGTGTAATATTGAGAGTGTCTTGGTGATATTTCGACGAGATTCCACTTGTCATCCTCAGGCTGGTTCCTTCTGCCTCGTTCCTGTGCGAGCAAAGTGTGATTGGAGCTGCCGTCCTTCTATAAATACTGCTTAGTGTGTTTGGACTGCTGGCTCTGTTGCTTCAAGCAGATTGGTTGGCTGTGTTGTAACATCTTGATTAGTTGACGGAGTTGATGTTTTCAGATTAGTCAGCTGTTTTGTAACATCCTCTCAATCTTACATGGGAAAAGACCTGAATTCACCAAAACCTGCATACCTGTACCCATGAAAATCTACGAAAACAAATATATATATATATATATATATATATATATATATATATATATATATATATATATATATGTATGTATGTATGTATGTATGTATGTATGTATGTATGTATGTATGTATGTATGTATGTATGTATGTTTTCGTAGATTTTGTGTTGCATCTGTGCTGATAAATAAATAAAGGGAGACTAGTATAGATCTATTTCAAGGCTGTTTTACATGTTAGGCAATTGTATTAGCAACTAAGCCACAAGCTCTCCTGCCCTAGCTGAGCCTAGGTTCAAATCCCAGTAAGGCTATGGCTAGCTGATGAGAGTTAAATAGCTTGAAACAGATCTGTACTAGTCTCCCTTTATTTATTTATTAGCACAAATGCAACACAAAAATGGTTTCCTGCCTGGAAGGCTTCTAGGGTGGAGCTGAAAGGCAAAAGTGAAGCAGTATGCTCCCTTCCATATTTGGGCATACCAGATGCTGGACGTGCAGTCAGGGGGAGGCAGGGGAGGCAGAGCCTCACCACTGTCATCATGAAAAGAAAAAAATGTAAAAGGTAAAAGGCAAGAGCTGAGGTCAGGCTGAGCTAGTTGCTGCCAGAGTCACCGTGGATGACTGCTTAACTGTTTTAAAAAGCCTCTAAAAAAGTGCCCTCTATACTAGGAAGGAGAATGACGTGCCCCATCTAGTCTGACTTTAGGCATTTTATGATCATTCGAGCAGAGTTAAGCAAGGGTTAAAAGTCTAAAAATTCCTGACATAGGTGAGGCACGTCATTCTCCTTCCTTCTACTGTAGAGGGCGCTTTTTTAGAGACTTTAAACAATTAAGCAGAGTCATCCACGATGACTGACAGCAACTAGCGCAGCCTGACTTTAGCTCTTCCCTTTTTCCTTTTACATTTTTTTTCCTTTTCATGATGACAGGCAAGAGCAGAGTTGAAATCCTCTCTGAAACAGCTGGAAAAGGTATGTGTGGGTTGGAGGGAGGGGGAAGAATTCAAACTTCATCCTCAAGTGTAGATCCCTTCCCAAGTGTAGTTTGATTGCAGGCAGAGCCATGTTGCCTTTTCAAACACACACACACACACACACAGACCTGGATAAAACCATATAAGCCCAGCTTCACTGATTACAAGTTTGAAAAAGCAACGTGGCTCCGCCTGCAATCAAGGGCTCGGATTGGCTCCCCTCCGGCTTCTCTGCCTCTTCTCTCACCTCAGCCTGCAAGCAGGAGGTGAATGGGTGGGTGGGATTTATTGCGTTTCAGGCATTTCCCTCCCAGACAGCAGGCTGCATTTGCAATGGTGGAGGAGAATGAGGGGGGTATGGCAGAGGAGCTGCTTTCAAGCCATTGGAAAATATATCCAATCCATCTTCTGTGTTTGTGTTTGTTTGAGAGAGAGTGAGTGAAAGAGGGTAGGGGGTAGGAGAGATAGTCCAATCCAAGTTCTCTGTGTGTGTGACTGTTTGAGAGAGGGGGGAGGGAGGGAGAGAGGGAAGAAGAGGGGGGAGGGAGAAGAAAAAGAATGAAGGAAACTTTTTCGCAAAGGAGAAAAACAAATGCTGTCGCTTTAAATCTGAACTGAGCATGCCTGGCTGTGGAATTCTGGGAGTTGAAATCTGCAAGTCTAAAAAAATTTGAAACCCACCACTGTGTCAGTGCCTCATCAACCATAAACCTCACCGCACGTCACTTGCAGGTGCTTTGACAACACACACACACACACACACACACACACACACACACACACACACACACACTCGATGTTGTCATACATCCAGCATATTTTTATGGGTAAATTATGAATGTTCAGAAAACTTTACAAATTATTAATATACATATGGTAGTTATGGTGTGTGAATCAATTCTAATGTTAGATTTGGCTATATCAAAGAGCAGGGTAAGAACAAGAGAAATAATAGATGCTATATAGTTATCAGAGTTATTAAATAACCAGAACCTGGATGCATCTGGATGATTAAGAAAAAGGAACAGATGTTTTTCTTTTGTGAATAGATGTGTGTGAGAGACAAAGAGAAAGGGAGGGAGGAAGGAGGGAGGAAGTCAAGAGGTAATGAATATGTAGGTGATGGTTAAATGAAAATAAACACATAAAAGAGTAAGTTGAGGGGAAGAGGTTATCTGTGCATCCAATCGTTTAATCGTTACTACTATTTGTTGCACCACTTTTCCATTAGAAACAATTCTTCTACTACTGATCCCAATATTAGAAAATGGTCAAAGATCTTTGAATTTAAAGTAGTAAAGTATCTGAATAAGAATAAAGCCTTAAGTTTTATATCTGTTGAGGGGAACAAGCTATTTTTTTAAATGATAAAGCTCGCTCAATTGTATTACAGTTGTATAGCAGTTCCCATTGTCCTGAAACAAACCAGGTTTTTAGACTTAATTGCTAAATGTTTCCTTTTTTGTTTATGAAACATGTAATGACTTTTAACATCTCTTATTGTGTGCACCCAATGAAAATAACATATATTTGGGCAATATAAATAAAACTTCTTGTTGTCACTTACCTCCTTGTGAGATCTGTGGGAGTGTGTACATTTTAATCTGGCTTCCTGCTGGCTTCTTGGCTTTCTTTGTAACCACAAATAGTTATTACTGAGCATGCTTTTTGACATTTTCTTTCACTCGTCTTCTCAGCATTACTATAATAATTATAACATCTCAATCAAGGGAATGGAGTAGTTTCCTATTATAGTTGCAATGCTAATTCATAGCCCTGTGCTATAGAAATGAAAAACACAACAAATCCTAAAAACAAAACAGAGATGGACATCCAAAACTGCCTTATCATGGAATTAGAAGCAGTATTGATTTTTTTTTTAGTTTTCTTTTTCAATCATAGATTGGAGTGATAATAAAACACACTAAAGTTATATATTCAAACAACCAGAAACAATTTCTTTAGGAACAGTCTTCAAAATGCCTATTTTAGAAAGCATCAAATAAGAGTCATCTATCTATCTATCTATCTATCTATCTATCTATCTATCTATCTATCTATCTATCTATCTATCTATCTAATTTTTTGAGCATACACTAGAGTACACTAGAGCATACACTAAGTATAAACATGGACATGGACATGAACAAGGAATGAGTACAAGTAAATGGGGAACAGTAGGACAGGAACAGTAAGCACAATGGTGCACTTATCGCTCCGTTTTATGGACCTCTTAGGAATGGGGTGAGGTCCACGGTAGACAGATTAAGGTTAAAGCTGTGGGGGTTAGAAGATGTAACAATGGAGTCAGTTAGAGAATGTCAGGCCACTGACATCCATTGACCACTCTATTGCTGAAGTCATATTTTCTGCAATCAAGTTTGGAGTGGTTTACCATGAGTTTGTATCTATTCTTTACCTGTGTATTATTGAGGTTGAAGCTGAAGAAGCCATTGACAGGTAGGATTTTGCAGCAGACAAGTTTGTGTACTACACTTAGGTCTAGGTGAGATGGGCACAATGTGGGATTCATTTTTTTATTATTGGTTCTATGGATATGACTTGATGGGCATGGCTTGGTGGGCGTGGCAGGGGAAGCATATTGTAAAATCTCCATTCCCACTCCAGGGGAAAAAAGTTCCTCCCAATCAGCTGAGACTTGGAAGGCAGAGAATAGGTGGGGATAGGGCCAGTCAGAGGTGGTATTTACCTGTTTTCCAAACTACTCAAAATTTCCGCTGTTGGTTCTCCAGAACTGGTCATAACCTGCTGAATACCTCCTCTGGATGGGCAGTATAGAAATGTGAAAAATAAGTAAAATTAAAATAAATAAAAGCAGCCCCAGCCTCGTCTATGAAACTTCTTCAAACATGTGGCCCACATGTTCCTGGGGTGCTTTATTCATCTCAAATTGGCATGTCATCTATAGGATTTAGTACAGTGTTTCCAAACTGGGAACCTTAAGATCTGTGGATTTCCCCAGCATGGTGACTAGGAAATTCTGGGACTTGAAGTTTACATATTTAAAGTTGACAGATTTGAAAAGCATCAACTTAGTCTCACTTTATGTATGAATAGGAGCCACTTAAAGATTCTAATAATATTCATTGGCAAGATATTAAAAATTCGTAAAATCTAAAATCAAACAAATTCTTCTTTACAGAGCTGTATGTGTGGTTCCCTGCATATTGTGTAGTTCACTTGTTTATGTATACTTATAGATACTATTCAGTCTAAATGCCCAGTGGTTTCACATAAGAGGCCTCATCTTAAAGTTTTGAAGATTAAAATATGGCATTACCCATTTAAAACTTCACCTTTTTTGAATTTTAAGTTTCAGTAAAAAACAGTAAAACATAGAAAATCAGGAAAATAGAAGAGACAGGAATGAAACAAGATGTCAAAAAGAAAAAAGAAAAAAAAATAGAAAAGGAGTAGCTTGGTATAGATACAATTATAAAATATAGTGATCATTTTGCTCTAAGTTTAACAATGGAATACAGTATGTTTATAATAATTAACAATTATATTAATCAAATCCCAAATTTAAAGTTTCATTTCTTTCCATTTTTTTCAAAGACAGACAAATTAATTATTTTGATTTTTTTTTAAAAGACTATCAAGCTTTGTTTCTACCTAGCTTTCCCCAGATCCACAAACTCCTTTTAAAGTTTAAAACACATCTGGATCCGCCCCCCCCCCCCCCGGTAAATCAATCCATTGATGGGGTCGTTGCTTTCTTATCTAAATTTTCCCACAATTTTTCAAAACCTTGTATTCTTTTCTAGTCTAATAGTTAACTGCTATGTGGCAAGAGACAGTCAATTAGTCTTCCTTTTCCTATCCACTCTGTCCCCCATTATATATTCCTATCCCCTCTGTCCCCCCATTATATATTAGTCAGAATGCTAACAATCATGCAAATAAATATTTCTTTTTAAGCAAAAAAAATATTAAATTTACACACAAGATTAAATATAGAAAACAATAAAGTATTAAAAAGAAAAAATATAGCAACAGAGGGAGATGCAAAGGAATAAGGAAAGAAGAAAGGAAACAGAGAAACAATAATTACCAACTTTCTTCAATACAATTACAAATATAAAATGCATTAACTTTTTTGTCTAAAATTCAATATTACGGTAGTTTTATAATAATAAACAAGTCTTATTGTCAAATTAGCAACAATTATATAATATTTCTTTTAGTTTCTAGAAAAATGTCCAAAAATAGTTTTAAAAAAAATACAGCCAAAACTTTTCTTCAATCAAGGTTAATTTTGCCATCTAAGTCAGTTCAGCATCCAGGACATTCACGAAGGGCCTGGTGGTGGTGGCGGTGCTCCTCAGGTGCAGGCCAATACGATTGCGATGTGGCCTGGATGGCATCATCTTCTCCAGTCCTCTTCCAGACAACAAGCTGTGTGGGACCTCCGCATCTCCATGTGGACCCTCAGAATTCGTGGTCCTCTCTCAACTTGGAGTAGAGTCGTCTTGCTCTTTCCCCAGAATCAGTCTCCTGAGGACAGTGATAGACATCATGCATGTCAGGTTTTCCTGCCCCAGGACAGAGTGGAGGCTCCACGATCTCTGGCGTACATATTGCTACGTGCAAGGCAGGTCCCTGTAATTCTCTTCACAGTTGCTGGGGAAATAGATTTGTGCCTGTCGATCGTTCCCTGGGCCCGTCTATACTCCATGACGCTGCAGTGGCACCTCCTGCCACGCCTGAGGGCCAACAGAAGCGACTCAACCCAACTGATTCCCGTGCCCCTGACCGTAAAATGGTCCCTCCGATGTGGGCCTCATCAACTGTCCTCAAGGGGCACCTCTTCAGGGAGCACAACGGGGTCGTCGTCACCCCTGTTACCTGTCTCTCCGGCTGGGGAGCGCACCTGGGTCTCCTTGTGGTCCGCATCAGAATCTCGTCGCAGCATCAATCTTCTGGAACTAAGGGCAGTGAGGTCAGCTATTCATCTGTTCACCACTGTCACGTCCTCCTGAGGTCAGACAATGTGATCATCGAGGTGCTCATCATCCGCCAGGGTGGTGCCTGATTCCAACCTACTGATGGCGGAGGCGGAGGCCCTGGGCTGCTGGGCGGAACGTCACCTGAAATCCATGCGCTCCGACCACATCTTGGGTGTAGACAACACCCAAGCAGACTGTCTCAGCAGGCCCACCATAGATCCTGCCGAGTGGTATCTTGATCCTGCACTCTTCCATCGCCTCTTCCACAAGTTTGGTCCGCCGCCGGTGGGCCTCTTCGCCACCAGGGAGAACACTCAGCTCAGGTGATCCCTTTCTGCTGCCTGTCTCCAAGGGCAGAAGGAACGGACGCTCTGTGGTGCCGCTGGCCCAGAGACTCCTTTCGCCTTCCATCCTCTCCCTCTTTTACCGCAAGTCCCTTCCAGGAGCATAGCGGGAGCGGAGGTGTTCCTCGTGACTCCCTGTGGACCCGGGGATCGTGGCTCGCTGCCCTGGTCAGCCTGTCGGTGTCCCCTCCCTGTGGCGGGTTCCCCCAGATCAGGTCTCCCTCTGCCGGAGGGCTGTTGCCCATCCAGGCACTTGTGGCTCCGGTTGGCTTCCTGGCCCCTGAGGGGGACCTGCTCAGGAACTAAGGCTTGTCAGAGGAGGTGGTGCGCACCTTTCAAGCTGTTTAACCTTCCTTCACGACGAGAATCTACGATGCCGCCTGGCCATCCCTTCCGGCTGGTGTGAGACCCTTCTCATTGCCCCAGGCTCAGCACCGGTGGACCACGTGTTGGATTTCTTGCAGGGGGGTCTTGGGAATAGCCTGTTCCTGAACACACTGCAGTGCCAGGTAGCGGCCTTGTCCGCTGTCTGGTTCGGGGATCCTCCCTTGTCGTTCAGTAGGATTCCCAGGGTACATTGTTTCCTGAAGGACGTCTCCATCCTTCGTCCTCCCACAGTGCATCGTTGTCCTGCCTGGCTACTATCTGCGGTGCCACAGGCTTTCACCTCTCTGCCCTTCGGGCTGCTACGCTCGGTCTTCCTCCAACATCTTACGCTGTAGATGACGTTCCTGATGGCCTTCATATCTGCCCGCCATATTTCTGGGTTGGCAGTCGTGTCGGTCCACTAGGACCTGTGCATCATTCCTCCCGACAGGGTCGCTTTGAACCTGGCCCTTCCTTCATTCCGAAGGTCACCACCTGGTTCCACAAGGCGCAAGAGGTAATCTTGCAGCTTATTTGACCTCGCCTTTCTCGCGCTCAGGAACGTTCCTGGCATGAGCTGATTGTGTGACACGCTCTAAAAATCTACCTGCTCCAGTCCTCAGACTTCCGTACGTCCGGGGCCCTGTTTGTATTCTTCCAGTCCGGCTCCTTCGGCAAGGAGGTCCCCTTCTCCACCATTGGCAGATGGTTGAGGGTGTGCATCGCCTCTGCCTACAAGAGTCAGTCTAGGGCAGCTCCGCGCCACTCTACTACACTCTCTACGGGTACCATGGCCACCGTTGCAGCCTGGGCCGTCCAATATTCCGTCATGGAGGTTTGTGGGGCAGCCACATGGTTGTCACCATCGCCCTTCGTCAGACTCTGCAGATTGGACGGTTTTGCCTCAGCTGAGGCGCCCTTTGGCAGGAGGGTACTCCAGGCAGTTTTTCCTTCGACCGACTCCCGGGATGCTACTTCTACCCGCCCAGATGGACAGTAACTTGGGTATGTCCCATTGCTTGGACTCTCCAAGCGGTGCACAGGAGAAAGACCATTGGCTTACCTGAAGGGTCCTTCTCTGTGCACCAACCCACCCAGATCCGTCCCGGGATGGGTGCTCTCCGTGTCAGCTAAATTGGTCATTGGACTCTTCTTGACCATCCTCTCGGCCAGACCTTTCTATTTTTTCTGGAGAATGGAGCCACGCCAGGAGGCGTGGCCAGGGAAAAGATTTTCTGAGTCCAGGGCAAGCAGACTGAAATCTGTATTACTGAAACCTGGCTGGGCCATGAGGAAGGAGTCCCCCTCTCAGAAATGTGCCCAGAAGGGTTTCAGGTACTCCACCAGCCATGACACCAGAGAAAGGGGTGGGGGAGTCACAGTTATTATCCGAGAGTCATTAGCTCCTCGCAAGATCCCTGCTCCAGAGATTGTCAGGTGTGAGTCCCTCCTTGTGAAGTTGGACCTAGGGGGTCAAGTGGGCTTGTTTCTGACGTGCCTACCTCCCAGCTGCATCACAACAGCCCTGCCTGTGCTCCTAGAGTAAGTAGCCGGACTGGCGATTGAATTCCCCAGACTTATAGTACTGGGGGAATTCAACCTGCCATCTCTTGGCGAACACTCGATCGGGGCCAGGAGTTCATGGCCTCCATGACAACCATGGACTTGACCCGGGTAATTCAGGGTCCGACTCACGTGGCGGGACACACACTCGACCTTGTGTTTCTCTTGGAGCAGTGGAGACGTGATCTGGAACTAAAGGGGATAGAGATCTCACCCTTGCCATGGTCAGATCACTTCCTGCTGAGGCTTGATTTTCGGATGGTACTCCCCCACTGCAGGGAGGTGGAGCCGATTAAATGGTTCCGCCCCAGGCACCTGATGGACCCATTGGGATTTCAGACGGAGCTTGGGAAGATACCTGACTCCCTTGCCCACAATCTGACTGAGTCCTTGGTCGCTGCCTGGAATACAGCGGCGGCTGGGGCATTAGATCAGATTGCGCCTTTGCGGCCTCTCCGCAGCAGTGGATCCAGGAGGGCACCTTGGTTTACGGAGGAACTCCAGGAGATGAAGCACCAAAAGAGATGCCTAGAGCAACGCTGGAGGGCTAGTAACTCCGAATCTGACCGAACACTACTAAGAGCCTTTATTAGGACTTATTTAGAGGCGATATGGGTGGCAAAATGTGCTCATTTTTCCGCTCTTATTGCGTCCGCAGAATCTCGCCTGGCTGCCCTGTTTAGGATAACCCGCTCCCTCCTGAAAGGGAGGGATGCGAGTGAACCCTTACAGGGAAGAGCTGAGGAATTTGTTCAGTTTCTGTCGGACAAAGTCACTCAGATTCAGACGGACCTAGACTCCACTTGGACAGTGCCAGCAGAGATGCCAAGGGAGGGCCTTGGTCAAATTTTGTGGAGTGAGTTCCAGCTTGTCACTCCTGAGGAAGTGGACAAGGCCATGGGAGCGATGAGTGCCGCCACCTGTTTACTGGACCCATGTCCCTCCTGGTTGGTCTCGACTAGCAGGGAGGTGACACAAGGCTGGATCCAGAGGATTGTGAACACCTCTCTTCAGGAGGGGTCTTTCCCGCAACCTTTGAAGGAAGTGGTGGTGATACCCCTCCTTAAGAAGCCTTCTCTGGACCCAGCTGTCCTTAAAAACTATCGTCCAGTCTCCAACCTCCCTTTCTTAGGGAAGGTTGTTGAGAAGGTGGTGGCCTTCCAACTCCAACGGACCTTGGATTAAATGGATTACCTGGATCCCTTTCCGTCTGGTTTCAGGCCTGGTTACTGCACCGAAACCACTTTGGTTGCGCTGATCGATGATCTCTGGCGAGCCAGGGATAGAGGACATTCCTCTATCCTGGTGCTCCTTGACCTCTCAGCGGCCTTCAATACCATCGATCATGGTATCCTTCTGCGGCGGCTGGAAGAGGTGGGAGTGAGAGGCACTGTTTTACGGTGGTTCTCCTCTTACCTCTCTCGCAGGTCGCAGTCGGTGTTGTTCGGAGGATAGAGGTCGACCACTAGCCCCTTTAAATATGGGATGCTGCAGGGCTTGGTCCTGTCCCCCCTCCTATTTAATATCTACATGAAGCAGCTGGGTGAGATCATTCGCCAATACGTGATTAAATACCACCAGTATGCGGACGATACCCAGTTGTATCTGTCCGCCCTGTGCCAACTCAGTGAAGCGCTGGAAGTGATGTGCCAGTGCCTGGAAGCTGTCAGGGTCTGGATGGGAATGAACAGGTTTGCACTCAACCCTGAGAAGACCGAGTGGCTATGGATGCTGCCCCCCAAAGCTAGTCCAGATATTCCATCTCTAAACCTGGGGGGTGAAATCTTACACCCCTCAGAGAGGGCCCGCAACTTGGGTGTTCTCCTGGATCCGCAGCTGACACTAAAACACCATTTGTCAGCTGTGACCAGGGGAGCTTTTGCCCAAGTTCACTTGGTGCACCAGTTGTGGCCCTACCTGGAACAGGAGGCACTCCAAATGGTCACTCATGCGCTCGTCACCTCAAGACTCGACTACTGTAATGCGCTCTACCCTTGAAAAGTGTTTGGAGACTACAATTGGTCTAGAATGCAGCCGCGTGAGCGATACTGGGTGTACTGAGATACACCCATGTTACACCTAGCCTCCGTGAGCTGCACTGGCTCCCTATTGGTCTCCGAACGCGCTTCAAGGTGCTGGTTATCACCTTTAAAGCCCTACATGGCCTAGGACCTGGATATCTCTGTGACCACCTCCTGCCACATACCTCCCAGTGTCCGATAAGATCTCCCAGGATGGGCCTTCTTCGGGTGCCATCGACTACACAATGTCATCTGGCGGCTCCTCGGGGGAGAGCCTTCTCTGTAGCTGCCCCGGCCCTGTGGAATGATCTTTCCCCTGAGATCCGGACTCTTCCCACTCTCTCGGCCTTCCGGAAGTCTACTAAGACCTGGCTGTTCCGGCAGGCCTGGGGCTGTTGATCCTTGATTGAGTTCCAGCCCCACTAAGATTGAGTGCATGTTGTGTTCTTTTAACTGCTTTGTCTTTGTATTTTAAATCCTTTTAATATTTTAAACTTGTTTTTATGTAAGCCGCCTGGAGTCCTTCGGGATTGGGCGGCATACAAATCCATTAAATCTTAATCTTCATCTTAGACCACCAAAGGTAATATAAAGTTCCTTCTGGGTGATTACATTTCCAACGTATGTTTGACACATTATTGTATGTCTGTGACCATTTATCATATTTAACATCTTGCATATTCATTTTCAATAAAAGTATATACATCTTAGCCCAACAGATGAAAGGACTACATTCATAGGATGCATGCATGCATTTCCAATTTCACAGTGGTTGTCTAGTAGCTACTCAAGGCTGTGTGTAAATATTTATATGAAGGAAGGAAGTCATGTTGGCTTCCACATGAAGAAGTCCATGATCGCATCTCTTTTATACACTGACACAATTGATAGGTCAAAATATCTCAATGTGTGTTTCTTCCAGACATTTTCACATGAGGATTCTGCACTCATTTTAAAGCAGAACCTGCTCTCTGAGTGAAGGAATTCCCTTCTAAAGATAGGGGAACTGATTTGAACTAAAGGTAGGGAAACCACTTTGGTGTGGTGCAGACATGGAAACCAAAGGATGGAAGAGTTTAAAGATTTGGCTTTATTCCTGCACCCTGAAGGAACTTTTTTCTGAGCATGGAGGGAAGCTGAATATTCAGCAGATAGGAATCAAAATCTCTGAAAAGAGAAGATCAACACAGTAAAGTAAGGACTGCTAGATACTTTAGACAGGTTTTTTTTTGTTCAGGGGCAGAAAATCCTACTTTTTCATCAGTTTAACTCCTGACCAGAGACTCCCAGAGTGTCCCCCATCTTCCTAAGGCACCTTAGCATTCCTTACCTGGGATTCAATTGACATGATCACTTTATAACTACAATAGTTAGAGCTGGGATTGCAATCATTAAGCAAAGCACTAACATGGACAGTCATGTGATTCTTATTTAATAATCACTTTGCTCAAAGCCTGAGATTGTAATCCTAACTGTGGTTGTAAATCAAGGACTACTTGGTATATCAGAATCGGCAATATTGCACGTCTTTCTTTCTTAAAGTTGTTATTTTTATGACATACATACATACATACATACATACATGTGTGTGTGTATGTTTGTGTGTGTGTGTCTGTCTCTCTGTCTGTCTCTCTGTCTGTCTGTCTCTGTGTGTGTGTGTCTGTGTGTTTGTGTCTGTGTGTGTTTATTTGTGCATATATATATATATATGTTTTCTGAGGTTTTCGCGGGTGTTAGTATGTAGGTCTCTAGTTGTTCGGGTTTTCTCCCGTGTAGAATTGGAGATGTCTTGGCGACGTTTCGACGAAGTCACATTCGTCATCTTCAGGCTGCTGCTGACTACTATATATATATATATATATATATATATATATATATATATATATATATATATATATATATATATATATATATATATATATATATATATATATATATATATATATATATATATATATATATATATATATATATATATATCATAGAAGTTGACAATTTCTGTCAACTGTATGTGTGTGTATATGCATGTGTGCATATACACACCATAATTGTCTTTTTAACAGACAAGGATTCAAGACAAAAATCTCATTCACTATATTTCTTAAGATAAATCATCCCAATATATTCAGATTTGATATTCATTTAAATCCCATGGCCTTATTATTCATAGCATCCCAAAGCCCATCTTATATGGAATGAGTGAATATTTATCACACAAATCTATATGAGGTTAACATTTAAGTCAGATATGAAATGAGTATGACTTTCTCCAAACATTTTCAGCTGTCATCTTCACACAACCATTAGAACTGAAACAGAAGAGCAATGTTTGATTACACACATGTATGTGCACGCACACAGAAAGAATTGTCTCTGCTGAAGGAAGAACAGCTGTTGGGAACCTTTGGCATAAACAGGTGTGGAAAGCACTAAAGAGAGAACAGACTCCATTTTATACAATCCCTTTCCATCTGTCTCAGGTTTTAAAAATCTTAAAGATAATTTTCCGAGCTGCCTTCAATCTCCTTTATTTAGATATAATTGCAATCTATTTCTGCTTGTTACATTGTTGTCCATGCCATGCAATTGTAGAACAGAAGAGTAATAATAACAAAACCCAAAGGTAATTAGTATCACACTGTAACAAAATGATGGACAGGAGAAATCAGATCTCTTTCTCTCTTAGGTGATGGGAAACTCCAATTCTTCTAATTTAGGTATTCAGTCTAAAATTAAAATGACTACTTTCTGAAAGGTCTGTGCATGATTGTAGACAGCCTATATGCTATGAAAATCAAAGAAGTCATAGACATATTCCATGATATTAAATTAGCCGCAGTTGGCAGAGAAGGGGCAACATTCTATTTGGTTTGGTTGCAGAAAGCAGTTCACCCTACACTAACTGAACATAATTCACTTGCCTTGTTTCTCAACTGTAATACCAATAGTAGCTAACCAGGGGAGTGGATTAAGGAGCATGTACTGTATATAATAGCACAGATTGATGGTTTCATCACCATCATCAGAAAATTTATTCTTATTTTATTAAGTGCAAGAGGACCTCTCTTTTGATCTCTCTAGATCAAAAGATACACACTAATTGAAAAACATGTTTGAGTTCAGCTATTTGTCAGAAGTAAAAGTCTTAATTATTAGTTCTGGTTCATTTTGACTGGGGTAGAAGTTAAGTAGGGTCTAGACCAGGAGTGGTTTCATTCAGTACAGACTGGTATGGGCATACTGGTTGGTGAAATTTAGCATGCATTCCCATACCCATTATTCCGGAGGCCCTGTATCAGAACACTCACTCCCCTTGCCTGCCCCCCCGCTCACTCCCCCCTGCCCATCCAGTTGCCACTCGCTCACCCCGCCTGTCTGCACTAGGCTTGCCCCACCCACCCACTTCCTTTGCCTGAGCGGAGGATTGGGAGAAGCTCACATGGCGCTCACTCCCTTCTCTTTGATAGTCACCTTGTTTCCAATGAAAGGGGTGGGGAATCCATGCAGAGGGAAGAAATCACCTAGATTCCCCACTCCCTTCATTGGAAACGAGGCAGCTGTCAAAGAGAAGGGAGAAGTGCGCAACATGTGGGCTTGTCCAACAGCTGAATCTTTGCCTCCTGTTACTTCTTTGACTGTTGGACATATGGCATGCACTGGTCTCTCTGTCACACACACACACACACACACACACACACACACACACACACACACACACACACACACACTCTGCTGCAGCACTGCTGCAACAGGCCATGGTAAATGAAGAGAGTGCTGGCCAGCCTCCCTGCCTCCTTCCTTTGTGGTCCCCCCTTGCTGCTTTCCCGGCCAGACACCCAGCCAGGCAGAGCTGCAGCTGGCAGGCCATGGTAAATGAAGAGAGTGTCCACCATCTCCGCCACATTCCTTTGCCATCCGGGAGCTGAGAAACAGAGGCAACAAAGGAAACAGGGGCAACTAACGAAGGAGGCGGGGATGCTGGCCAGCGCTCTCTTCATTTACTGCAGGCCACTGGCTGCAGCCCAACCTGGCTGGGAAAGCAATGAGGGGGAGCATAGGCCATCATCCCCGGCTCCTTTGTGAGCTGTGGCAGCGGAGAAAGAGAGGCTTCTTTTTTTGCCAACTTCTCAGCTGATTCAGTCCCTCTTAAACATGTGCCTTGCATTGCGACAAGTATGGTGTGTGTTTATGTGTGTGTGGCGTGTATGCCTTCCATGGCATGCCCAACACCTTTGGACACCCACCAGGTCATCCGCCAAGCAGCAGAGAAATCGGGCTTCAGCAAAAGGAAAAAAAGCCGTTTGAAATTAGCCTTCTCTGCCGCTCTGCTAAAAAGGTGGGAACCAAGGCTAAGACATAACAGGACAACTAACTATATTCGGTTAACCCCCAGAGCAGTAAGAGACTGAATTGGGAGCTCTGTGAATTGGTTTGTAGGACACAGAATGCTGTAATCATAGGATTTATTTGGCACTGGTTTTAGTTCATAGAATATATCTACGAATATAATTGGAAGGGGTGTATGTGTGAGAGAGAGATGGGGGAGAGAGAGAAAGAGAGAAAATAAGAGATGAAGGAAAGAAGGAAGGAAGTGGGAGAGATACACATAAGAAAGGAAGGAAGGAAGGAAGGAAGGAAGGAAGGAAGGAAGGAAGGAAGGAAGGAAGGAAGGAAGGGAGGGAGGGAGGGAGGGTGAGAGAAAAAAGAGAGAGACAAAGATAGAAAGAGAGAAAGTAGGAGAAAGAGATAAAAGAAAGAAAGAAAGAAAGAAAGAAAGAAAGAAAGAAAGAAAGAAAGAAAGAAAGAAAGAAAGAAAGAAAGAAAAAGAGAACTTATGACCACAATTTAGCCCAAAATTTTAGTTGCTAAGCAAGAGTGTTGTTAAGTGAGTTCTCCATAGTGGTGGAGGTAGCATCCAGGCTGGGTTGACCTTCATCCACTCATTGCGAGGACTGAGCCTAACAGTTGATGAAACCACGCCCCTGTCGCTAGGCAAAGCCCAGTTCTGACTCAGTCCCTCAATGAGGATAGATATATCATTGCTTCATTCCAGTCTGAGAGGAATTTTCCATCTTTCTAAATATTGGATTTGTGAATTATTTACATTCAATTGACTTAGATTGTGACTTGGCTTTGGATTGTCTCTGACAGCGACTCTGACTGGCGAAAGCTCATGGCAGGAGCAGCTTGCCTTGCGGGTCTTAGCCTATAAGCCCTTTCAGAGCGTAAAGGCTTACAGAGAAAGGAGTTTTGAAGTGTTTCGCGGTAATCCCTGAAACTCCTGTAGCTTGCCAATCAGTGTCTGACACCACCGCGCTTTCCTCTCGCCATCTGCCTCACGTTACATTCCTTCTTGTTTGGAGAAGCTTCGCATGGGCAGCGCTCTGCCGCTCCTGTCATCAGTTGAGCAGCGAACCACAGCAGCTTCAACATAGACGCTTTCTCGGCTGCTGTGGAGTGACCCATGCTCTTGGAGTGGTGATCGGGGAGTTAGATAAGGAGCAGCATTCTAGCCTAGCTGCCAATTTCTCCTAAAGAGCCTAGCCATTGTTAAAAAGGTTGTGAAACACTTTTTTTCATTTTTGTGCCTTTTCTCCATTTTAAATGGTGGCCGCCGTTTCTTCTGAACCAACGTTCACAGCGGAGCCCTCTAGAGAACCTGAATGTCCCCAGTTGGTTGAAGGGGAATTGGCTACTCAATCTCCTCCCAGGCTCTCAACCTCTGCCACCTCAGAGGCAGCTAAAATAGGCAAGAAAAACCCAAAAGCCTCAGTGAAGACTACTATGCAGGTCCTTCAGGTCCATGGGTTTTTGATTAATATACCCAAGAGCCATCTTCATCCAACTACCAGGTTAGTGCACCTCGGTGCCTTAATTGATACCATTGAATGCAGGGTGTTCTTGTCACGGGAGTGTCAGGAATCCCTTATGTCATTAGCAATCCAGGTTGCCAAGAGACACAGGGATTCCTTAACCACACTTTCAAAATTCCTGGGCACCATGGTGTCTGCCATTGGGATAATTCCTTGGGCATGCTTGTATTCCTGACAGCTCCAATTGTTTCTCTTTCCATTTCAGAGGAGACTCTTAAGCTGTTCCCTGGCCAACCTCCGCATCCCAACGGAGGTTTTCTGTTCCCTCCTTTGGTGAACGTCTCAGGCAATCAGCAAGGGCCATCTACTCAAGGACCAGGACTCGCTGAGTTTCTGAAGTGGGGCATGGGAGGAGTCACACATGAGTATTAACACAGCCCTTTTGCCATGGAGATTGAGGTAAATCTTGAGGCCACACTTCCATTCCTCCACTGACCTCCCAGATTAACCTCAGTCTCCGGCCCAGAAGGAGTGTTTTATCTGACTGTCCCTCACTTCGTAGATTTCTAGGTTTTTCTAGGGTTTTTCCCAGTTTTTTCTAAGTTTTTTCTCCAAGCCTTTAAGATTTTTCCATTTTTTTGCTCTACCTTCGGATCTGCTCCTCTCTCCACCCATGCTCATTGCTTCTGGCAGGCAAGCCTCGCTGTGGTCCAGCGCATTTCCCAAGCGGCCAGATGGCCGCATAAGAGGGAAAAGAAGCCACTGCACCATGAGGCCTGCTGGGACAGCTGCAGGCCATCCAGGAGACCTCTGCAAGGCACCAGCGATCGAGGAACCATCCAGGGCCTTCCTCCAATGTTCCTGAGCCTCGGAGGAGATCGGGTCGCAGATCGGTGGCCATTTTGGATTCCACCATTTTAAGAGCACTTGGGAGAGCATGTGACCCTCCTTCGGAGGTTGAGAGCACTCAAAAGACACTGCAGTAGCTGGAAGAGGCTACAGAAAGAGGCCTCACTCTGCCGGCAATCTAGGGAGGGCCCAGAAGCAGCGGTGAGCTGGCAATTGAGCTGCGGCAATCGTTGGGAAAGTGTGGTGCCTGAAAGATAGAGGCACATAGAGAGAAGAGGCCGGCAGGGAGAGAGGAAGTGGTACAGAAACTGTGAGTACTATGGCGGAGGCAGCGAGGAGCAGGGGTGCCAGGCCTAGGTCCCCAGAGGATTCGGATCCAGATGAGGGACCTCCTGGGGGTTCCCCCAGTTTCCAGAGGGAGGTGGCCCACCAAGAAGGGCATCCCCATAGGAAGGGAACATCTGGGTTCGAGTTACCAGGGCCTCTGCAAGAACGTTCAGGGCCACCATCAGCCCTTCTCCTTCCAGATCTCGCTCCCCCCGTAGGCTCCCTGTTCTGGAAGTGACCAGGGGGACTTCCCCAGGTTCCCCAAGGGGCTCAGGCAGAGGGCACAGCTCCCTATTGCTCTCCATTTCACCTGCCCACCTATCTGAGGCTAGGGAAGTCCCATTTGGGTACAGGGCACCCAGCCCTGCCAGACACTGACTGGCACCGCAATCCCCTGAACTTAGGGAATTTTTGCAACCCCCAGAACTGCACCCCTCTCTTCCAGAGCTTCCTGAAAGCTTCTAGGAGGTGCTAGCCAGGGCCATAGCCCAAGGGATTGCTTCAGGGATGAAACACCAGTCACAGGGTTCCAGGAGTAGGTCTTCCCGGGACCAGTCCAGGGATCACCTGGATCGCTCCAGGGCCTCTACTACCAGACGGCCCAGGTCTCCCTCCCCCTCCACTGCCAGTGAGGCTTTGGATTTAGAGAAAGGGGAGTTGAAGGAGGTGAGATTTTCTGAGGATGAGGGCACCCATGCCCCTGAGGCCCCCAACATCACCGGGCTTTTTCCCCCCTCCTTGTTTAGCTCCTTACTTTGTAAGGCCAGGGCTACAGCAGACCTGGATACCCCTCCAGAACCCAGTCCTGCCACTGCCATGCCAGGTACCAGTGGGGGTAACAAGAAAGGGCCCTTCCATAGACCCCCAGTGGAGAAAGAGGAGATTCCCACTCCAGAGATGTTCCTAGAAGTGCTTAAATCCCAGTGGTTTAAGCCAGGGTCGAGGAGGGGGCAGCCGTCCATTCCACAGGTTCAAGTGATCTGAGTGCGGATCACCCCATCGGCAGTCACCTCTCCCTATTTGCGGATGCCTGGGAGCACGTCACTTCGGATGAATGCGTCTTCCAGACGGTTAAGCTCATGCTCTGGCTGGAGTTTCTGATCGTAGCACCTGAATAGATTCCGCACTTTTGCCTCCTCCACAGATCCGGCCAAATGGGCCCTTAAGGTTGTCCATCAATCACCTGCTAGACATCAGGGCCATAGAGAAAGTCCCAGAGGGGAGAGGGGTTCCGGGTTCTATTCGAACCTGTTCCTGGTCCCCAAGAGTTCAGGGGAGTGGAGAGCCATCCTCGATCTTAAGCTACTCAATTCCAGGGTGGTCTACCATAGATTCAAGATGTCTTCCCTGAGATCCATCTTAGAAAGCATTTGACAGGGTGATTTCCATCGACCTCACTGAGGCCTACCTACACATCAGAATCACACCTGAACATCGTAGGTTCCTCAGATTTTCCCACGAGGGCAGTCACTTCCAATATAGGGCCCTTCCCTATGGGCTGGCTTCAGCCCACAGGACCTTTACCAAGGTGCTGGCCACGGCCAATGGTCACCTTTGTTCCATCCCAGTCCGACTCCACTGTTACCTGGATGACATCCTCGTCCTAGCCAGGTCCCCAGACACTGCCAGGCAGGACCTGGGGCTCACCATCAACACTCTCAGGTCCCTGGGCTTCTCGATCAATCTCGAGAAGAGCCACCTAGTCCCATCTACCAGACTACAACACCTAGGGACCATTATAGATTCGGTGTCTGGAGAAGTTTTTCTTTCCCAGGAACATAGGGACAGCATTGTGCAGCTGGTTCATGAGATACGCAAATTATGCTCTTTCTCTGTAGTTCTTCTTTCCAGGCTCCTTGGGAAATTCATTTCTTGTATAGGGATTGTGCCTTGGGCTCACCTATACGCCGGGGAGCTTCAGTGGTTTCTACTTCCATACCAGAGAGCCGGGACGAGTGATACCAGCTTCAAAGTTCAAGTGTCACCCCAGGTGCTGTTCTCCCCCTGCTGGTGGCTGACCCCGGCATTAGACAAGGAATCCCTTTTCAAGGAACCATCGAAGAAGGTACTCACAATGGACGCGAACCTGTTTGGCTGGGGAGTGCACCTGGAGGCCCAGATAGCCTGGGGCTGCTGGACTCCAACAGACCTGTGCAACAACATAAACTAGTTGGAGCTCAGGGCCATTCATCTGGCCCTACATCACTTCAAGACCACTGTGACCGGTCACCATGTCCTGGTCCTGACAGACAACGTGGTAGCCAAGGCCCACGTGCACAGGCAGGGGGGTACACATTCCAAGGCCCTTCGCGACGAGGCCCTCCAGTTGGGGAACTGGGCAGAGAGGCATCTCCAGTCCATCAGAGCAGAACACATCTCCGGGACAGAGAACCAGCAAGCGGATTGGCTCAGCAGGGAGATGGTCGACAACAGAGAGTGGCAGCTCCATCCCAGTGTCTTCCTACAGATCTGCGAGAGGTTCGGGCACCCGACAGTGGATCTCTTCACAACCCCAGCGAATGCCCAGCTGCCGAGCTTTGTATCGAGGTTCTTGTCCAGGGGAACCATGGACATGGCTGCCCTTTGCTGCAGATGGCCACCAGTTATTCTCTACGCCTTTCCTCCCTTCCCCTCAATCCCGGGGTTCTGAGGAAGTTAGTGTCAGAGGGAGCAGAGATGATACTAATGGCTCCCTTCTGACCACGTCACCCCTGGCTAGCAGACCTGGTGGAGCTGTCCTCAGCTCCTCACTGGAGGATTCCCCTGGGGAGGTGTCCCTGCACCAGGGGTCTCTGGAACATCCAGATGCGGAGTGGCTCCATCTGATCGCCTGGCAATTGAGCGGGATCAGTTAAGTGGGGCCCATTTCTCTGCAAAGTTCATTAAGACCATCAAGGCATCCAGGTGGCAGTCCACCACCCACATCTACAACGCCTCCTGGGTTGCTTTCGCGGACTGTTGCCAAGCAAGGGACATTGTTCCAGCTTTGGCCTCCGTACCCCAGGTTCTGGACTTTCTATAGGAAAGGCTGTAGCAAGGTTTGGCTCCCAGCACTCTTAGGAGACAAGTCTCTGCCCTCTCCATGGTCCTGGGGGTGGTGGTGGATTCACCACCTTTGTCTCAACTTCCGGTCCTAAGGCGCTTCCTTAAGGGAGCGGCAAATCTGAACCCCCAGTGGTCCATCGATTCTCTACCTGGGACCTGCCCATGGTCCTCCATGCATTGATGGAGGCACCTTTCGAACCCTTGAGGGAGGTTTCCCTACAATTTCTGACCCTTAAGGTCGTCTTCCTGGTTGCCATCACTTCAGCCAAGAGAGTATCTGAGCTTTATGCTCTTTCCAGCAGAGTGGATCTCTGCACCTTTCTGGAGAACTGGGTTGTCCCCAGACTGGACCCCGCATTCATGCCCAAGGTCAATTTTCCCTTCCACAGGGCATTAGAGATAGTCCTGCCCACAGCGCTCCAGGGATAGGGAAACATCATGGCACTGGCTGGACATTAGAAGAGCCCTGCACATCTATCTGAAGTGCAAGGTGCCCTTTAGAGGTTCATAGGCCTTCTTCGCCTCCTTTCAGGCATCTATCTGGGGAGCCAAGGTTTCCCCGGCCACCATTAGCATGTGGATCAGAGCGGCCATCTCGAAGGCCTATGAGGCACAGGGACTTCAGGTCCCAGAGGGCATCACAGCACACTCCACCAGAAGTGCGGCCACCTCAGCAGCCTGGGCTACCCAGGCTCCCATAGAAGAGATTTGCAGGGCTGCCGCTTGGTCCTCTCACTCACCTTTCATCAGGCATTACCGGCTAGATGCTTATGCCTCCACGGAAGCGGCCTTTGGGATGAGGGTTCTCCAGGGAGTCCTAGACTCTCGGGCTTAGGCCCATTGATCCTTCCCAAGGACATCTAGCTTTGGTATGTCCAAAGCTTAATCAAGATCAGCTCTCATTACTGCATGAGAGCAGAAGTGAATACCCAGACTGAAGCCTAGTTTAGGAAATCAAATCACAGGCACAAGCACACAAAACATTAGCAAATTACTCCTATATTGCTGCCAAGAAATCATATGTGTTGAGATTCCTATAGGCATGCTTCCTTTTCCCCAGCCTCTGGCACTGGCTTTCATGGGCATTTCAATAAAGGCTGCTAGAGAATAACCAGATTTTGAGTTTCTGTCATGAAATCTGCCTGTGGAAATCATCTTCAGGTTATAAACTCTCATTTGGTCTTTTTCATGGACTCGTTATATTTTCTGATATGTAGGGCTTGCAGTATAGAAGCTTAATAAACCTGTTATTAAAGGCAGATTCAGCCATCTGAAGCCAAAATACACTGTCTATTTAAAAGTGGGGAAAATGTGTCCCCTAGAAGAGAAACAAGGCCAGGGAAGTCTCCTAATTATTGCTTTCATCCAACAGTCTTATGTTATCTGACAACCAGAATATAAAGACAGCATCCCTCACAAGTCTTATTAATGATTCACATAAGAGCTTCACCATCAGGGCAGTGCAAATAATGCCAGGATATTTCTCTGCTGACTTGGGGATTGGAAAAATGCATATTAATGTGACTGAATGGAAGAGCATGTTGTGTTGACATTTATTATGATCATCAGCAAAATCCTGTTGCTTTATCATTAATCTGCATTCTTCTTTTTGGATCTTTATAACTTCTAAACTTTCATTCATAAAACTACCATTTCTGTAATGACAGGATGGGATGGAGTCAAGAAAATAAATCTATTGCTATAATGAATTGCATTAATGAACAAGCAAAGAGAATGATTAAACTATCTTTTGCAGAGAACTAACAAAATAAAGGTGTAATCTGAAAAAGAGCACTTGATTTAAGATGTGTAAAAACTACATTTTACTTTCAATGAATCTTTCATTTAACTTTTGTTGATTAGAAAACCATTATTATTCCTTTTTTGCAGGTAGCAGGGCAAAGTGGTTGATACCTCCAGTATGAGATATAGATTGACATTTTGTTTGGTAGCAGTCATGAATGAGTTATTCCAATCTGCACTACCTCCACATGTCTGAAAAAATTACCTCCACATGTCTGAAATTCCATTTCAGAAGCTGTCATGATACACTATGCTGTACCTGGTTCATCATGAACTAGAGCATTAGCAACGTATTTCCTGAGATTTCTGCAGTCACTAAAAAAAACCATGAAAGCAAATTCTCAAAAGAAAAAAAAAGAAGTTGGAATCAGAGCGTTAAACCCAACAAATAAAGTTTTCTATATCAATACACACAGGCAAACACACAATTCAAAGGAATGTATGAATATAGGTATAAAGCAAGACAATATTTTGATTCTCTTCTGCTTTTAAGCACTAACATATTTTTCCTCATTTCACATAAGCATTCTGGTTTATTTTTAGGACAGTTAAAGATTCATCCAACAGGCTTTGATACTTAAAAGCAATTAGGTATCAGTTATAGAATGTAGCTATTTTTTGTTTTCCTGTCTTCAAGTTATTCTTAACCTCTGGGGATTGCCTGGAGAAGTTTGTCATTGCCTGCTTTCTGGAGATGAAAGAGAATGATTGGTTAATGGTAACCCATCAAGCTTTGTATCTAAAGCAGGACTTCTGGTTTCTAAACTATAATCACTACATCAAATTGTTCACATTTAAATGTTCTTGAGTTTATTTACTCTAACAATACATTGAGTTCTAAATAAGATCACAACTTCTCTATGCATCTGGAAAAATCTAAACTTTGTCTCCCATATTTGTTTCTTTCCAATTTCCTCTTCTAGAACGACAATATCTAGCATGAAACAGACTGGATTATAATCACATGGAAATTACATATGGTTTCTTATGTGGCATTATTTACATTTTGCAATCTCAATATTAAAAGGAGTGGAAAATAACCCTTACTGGAAAATATTGAAATTATTTAGAAAAATAAAAAAGAACAACTCCTTAGTGTGAAGGAGCTAAAACATGGAACATGGAACATATAATAATAGAGTCGGAAGGAACTTTGGAGAGATCTTATAGTCCAACACCCTGCTCAGGCAGGAGCCCCTTACCATTTCAGACAAATGGCTCTTCAGGCAAGAATAGAATAGAATATATCTTTATTACGGTCATAGACCAGCAATAGACATCACCTTTTACAATATATTAAAAAAATAGTATTGACATTAATAGTGGGTAATAACATTTCTGTTAAGAAAATACATGTTCTCAAATTGTTATCCAGGCAAACTATTGGTTGATTGCCATTGGTTAATTGCCCTCACCATTAGAAATTTTCTCCTTAGTTCTAGGTTGCTTCTTTCATTAGTTAGTTTCCACCCATTGTTTCTGGTCTTGCCGTTTGGTGTTTTTCAAAATAGTTTGACCCTTCCTCATCTTTCTAGAAGCCCCTCAAATATTGGAAAACTGCTAAGATATCTACCCTATTCCTTTTTTTTCTTCATTAGATAGATATGCCCAATTCCTGTAACTATTCTTCATGTGTATTAGACTCAAGCCGCCAATCATTCTTGCTGCTCTTCTCTGCACTCTTTCCAGAGTCTCAACATCCTTTTTATGTTGTGGTGACAAAAACTAGATGCATTATTCCAAATGTGGTCTTACTAAGGTTTTGTAAAGCAGTAAAACTCTGGGGAACAGGAAGATGGACCAGAAACAAAACAAATATGAAACTAATTTACTATAGTCTTTGATTAACAACTGCATTGAGCCCGAAATTTCTATTGCTAAGCAAGACAGTTGTTAAGAGCCAAGGTGGCGCAGTGGTTAAATGCAGCACTGCAGGCTACTGCTAGATCAGCAGGTCAGCGGTTCAAATCTCACCGGCTCAGGGTTGACTCAGCCTTCCATCCTTCCGAGGTGGGTAAAATGAGGACCCAGATTGTTGGGGGCAATATGCTGACTCTCTGTAAACCGCTTAGAGAGGCCTGAAAGGCCTATGAAGCGGTATATAAGTCTACTGCTATTGCTATTGCTACTGCTATTATGACATTTGTTGCTACAGTTGTTAAATAAATCACCAGAGCTGTTAAGTTGGTGACACAGTTGCTAAATGAATCTAGCTTTCTCATTGATTTTGTTCATTAGAGGTTCTGCAAAGGTGATCATGTGACTTTGTTACATGACGGGACACTGTAACCAAATACTGTATATGACAGTTGCTAAGTGTCTGAAGTTTGATGACATGACCACAGTATGCAGCAATGGTTGTAATTGTGGAAAACGGTTATTAATATTTTTTCAGTACTGTTGTTAACTTTGAACAGTCACTAAATAAATGGTTATCAATTGAGGGTACCTCTAACTCTTTTTTTTTTTTACTCCTAATCTGAGGTGGTAGTTTCTATGGCTGCTGCAGAATAAAATCGGGATTACAAATGAGTTAGATAGCTAAAATTAATATGTAGTAGGATCCTTAAATATGTTTACATGCCAACACACTAAAGCATGATGTATTTAACTTGCTGAATAAATTTGCTACATTCAGATAGCACAGGAAGCGAGAGAGATACTTTATAAGCAATAGTAATTGGGTTCACACAATGCATTACTCATCCTTAGAGAAAATTATTATTTATGGCTACACGAGACATTGTGTATCATGTAACTGAGAAAATTTTTAGCTGTGAAGCAGCCTCTCTTCCAATTTTTCTGTGCATCTTCTGTTGTGAGCTATTAGCTAGAAAAGGGGGAAAAAATTCTCTGTTGTTCTTCATAGGTCTGCACAATCCGTGCAATCCTTTTCTTACTCTTAAAATATACATTTTTTCCACTAATCACCTCACTCCTGCTGTGATTCATTTTGTTTCTTTGCCCATTCTTTGTATATAAAATACCAGAATAAGAAAACTTTTGATTCATTCTGATTTGGCTTCTGAAGGGATCTATTAGCCAGTTCTCATTGGCTACCTTAGTAAGAAACCAAATTAAAATGAAGATAATGAGTATTAGTCTTCTACCAAGACCTCAAAAGATTTTAATTGACAATATACAACACTTTTATTCACACTGGCATTTTTGGGATTATTCTAATTATTATTGTTTATTGCCTGCCTTATTAATACTTTATTCATGTTTATATGTTACCTCCATGATGGTGAACCTTTGGTATGCATGCCAGAGTTGGCACGCAGAGACATTTCTCTGGGCACACATGCCATTGCCAGCTGCTCTTCTGGTTTCTGGTGCAGGCATGCACACCATCCAGCTAGTTTTTGCATGTGCTGGAGCCCTGGAAACCCAAAGACCAGCTGGCCTGCATGCATGCAAGACCAGCTTACTGTCACGCACGCTGGTCTTGCATGTGTTTTCGGCACTCTGGCTTGAGTGAAACCAGCTGGCTAGCATGCATGTATGCATGCCAGAAATCCAAAGACCACCTGGCCAGCACATTTTATATCCTGAAATATCTTTTCAAAGATCCTGTGCTGTTACAAATTTAGCAACTGTTGAACAATAATTGTTTTTTATGGGTTGACTTTATCTTATCTTATATTTTCATTACCTTGATTGTATTTTTTGTGCTTTATTACCGTATATACTCGAGTATAAGCCGAGTTTTTCAGCCCACTTTTTGGGCTGAAAAAAGCCGGCTCGGCTTATACTCGAGTCTACAACTGGATCCGGCAGTGCTGTTGCCTGTTGGAGGAGGAGGGGATTCCTTCCTGCGAGACCCCATCCAGAAAAATGCGGGGAGCGGCATTTGTGGGAACTCCGGCCGCTGCCCACCCGTGGGGAGAGAGGGAAGAGCCCCGAGCAAGCCGCCTCGGTTTGGCAACCAAACCCATCCAGCATTTTACCTCCCGTCCCCCCGCCCGCCCGCTCGCAGCCCCCTCCCCGGGCTGGCGCCAACTCCTCCCCGTGCCCGGCCTCCAGCCGAGGCAAGTCGGTGTCTCTTTAAGCTAGAGAGAGGAGGGGAGGGAAGGCAGGGACCAGCCGGCTGACAATGGGCCGGAGCGGCTGAGTTGGAGCAAATTCCACGGCGGAGGCGGCGTCCCAGCTCCAGCGGCTCCGAGGCGAGCGGCTTGGCCCTTCCGCTGGGCGCTCGGAGATGAAGGCGCGCTGGCGCTGAGTTGAGCGGCGAGCTTGCCGAGCGCACGGCTCCGGGAAGCCCCCCTTCTCCTCCCTGCTGGAAGCCGAGCCCTGCCGCCCCAGGGCTCCGGGAGGCAGGACCCGGAGGCAGCCCAGCCCTGCCGCCGCCCCGCGCCCTCCACCCGCTGCGCGAGAGGGGACCCCGCTTTCCCCTTGCCGGATGCGTCCCTGGCGGAGCTGAGCCATGCGGCGGAGGCTCCCGCTCTGGTTCCGGAGCTTGCTGTGCCTCTGGCCGGTCCTGGTGGGACCCGCGGCAGGTAAGAGGCGCCGTCGAGCGCCTCGTACAATGATTTATGTATGAGGTTTAAGTGACTGAGACACACTCCTGGCTACGCAGCAATGTTATTTCTGACTTAGTATACTATGAAATCCCCCAAATCCTCCCCACTCCAGGGGAAGGATACTATGAAATCCCCCAAATCCTCCCCACTCCAGGGGAAGGATACTATGAAATCCCCCAAATCCTCCCCACTCCAGGGGAAGGATACTATGAAATCCCCCAAATCCTCCCCACTCCAGGGGAAGGATACTATGAAATCTACATTCCTCCCCACTCCAGGGGAAGGATACTATGAAATCCCCCAAATCCTCCCCACTCCAGGGGTAGGATACTATGAAATCCACATTCCCTCCCCACTACAGGGGTAGGATACTATGAAATCCCCCAAATCCTCCCCACTCCAGGGGAAGGATACTATGAAATCCACATTTCCTCCCCACTCCAGGGGAAGGATACTATGAAATCCCCCAAATCCTCCCCACTCCAGGGGTAGGATACTATGAAATCCACATTCCCTCCCCACTACAGGGGTAGGATACTGCAAAATCCCCAATTCCTCCCCACTCCAGGGGAAGGATACTATGAAATCCCCAATTCCTCCCCACTCCAGGGGAGGAAATAAATATTCAAAAACATTATTGGTATCTATTTTTATTTTTGAAATTTACCGGTAGCTGCTGCATTTCCCATCCTAGGCTTATACTCGAGTCAATAACTTTTCCAGGTTTTTGTGGTAAAATTAGGTGCCTCGGCTTATATTCGGGTCGGCCTATACTCGAGTATATACGGTATATTAATTGTCTTGGAACCATTACTTTTGAGAAAGTATATAAATGAATAATCAATAAACGCCAAGGAACCTGATGGAAGCAAGTTCAATTCTATGGCCACTGAGATGACTTTAGTTATCCCTCCTCCTAAGGTTAAAGTAAGTTCTCTGATTTCAGAGAAAGAAATCTAATATTTTCTCTTCAATTTTTCTGCCAGTGTATGAAGCTGGCTATTTCCAAGATTTTAAAATCCAGGGGAAATATGACAATGGTAATTTATGGAATCCTTGTTGTTCCCCAAATTTCATTGTTTGCTTGAAGACATTTCATTACCCAACTAGTAAGTATTTTGTGCATTGGCAGACTTTTAACATATAAAAAGTTTATAAACAGGAAAGCATACTTTGATACTGTAGAAAATTCAAACATATTAAAGTGTTTTCTGAAATTTCACAGAGAAAAGGCTGAAGCTGGTGACCATTAGAATTACTGCTTCACAGCAAAAGTCAATTTTTGATGCTTCCCTTCAAGGCTTGTTGAGGGAAAAAATATTTCAAAGCACAGATGTCTCATCTCAATTTAAATTCTATTCCAAAAACCTAATAATATTTTATTGTTATATTGTTGTACTGGAAGCTTGTGTTCAGATATATATACATATATATTTTACAGCAGTGTTTACTGTTTACCATACTAGTAATATGTACAGGTGTATATAAACTAAAAATCGGCCCACAAAAAAATTGAGTTATAAAAAAGAATATTTCATTTAAGACCTACAATAATGATAACAACAGAGATTTTGGTAAAGAGGTTGATTTTAGTGTTGATTCATTCAAGAAAATGTTCAAATCTCAGATAAAAAATGATTGTTTATTTTAAATGCTTTTGTAGTAGACCTGTATATATAGTCATGGAAGTAAGAGTGACAGATTTTACAAAATTGTTAATAAGAGAACTATAGAACAGCAATGATATGGGTGATAATTGCTGGCCCCATCTCCACAGGCAGAGAATAACTCTTTTGGCATTAGAAATGTCTAGTCTTGTTGATATGATATGATAGCTTTATTGATTATCCTATAGGCCATATCAAAGCACAAAGTTCAAACACATATCGCCAATAAAATCTTATACAAACAATTTAAAATAGGAAAAAGGTAAAATAGAAATAATTATAGGATAAGATGCAATATAATTTAATACATAAATATATAAAATAGAATAAAATTATATAAAATTATATTTTGGTGTCACCCTTACAATCTACCACACAGCATGTGTGCAGACCAAACCATTTTGTTCAATTATTGTGCTATGTTAAATGTTATTTTCAGGTTCTGGCCTCACATAAAGTAAGTTGTTTTTATATGGGGATCTCAATGGGTCATTTGTTTGGTATATGGACCAAGGTACCTGTCTCTCACCCCTTTATACAAGTAACAATCAAATAGGATGTAAGCCAGTTTAAGCTTAAACATCTTTCCAGCAGTCAAGGTTGTTCTACAGTAGTCATCCAAATATAGCTTGGGACCTAAATCTCTCAATGTCATGATCTTATATACTCTTACACTTATAGTTCCACAGATGCCCAATTCTTCTTTTCTCAACTTTCTCTCAGTGATTCACTGTAGAATGTTGATTTTTACTTCTATTAAGAAAACAAACATAGTAAATTAAAGAAAACATGTAAACTGAAGCTCGGTGTGCACTTGATTATGTAATTGCCTTGTATCTGAGCTTAAACATTCAAGTCATGCAGTGAGATTATTCTTTAAGAGATTAATCCTCTACACATGTTTTTCTCAAAACTGAGTTACAATAAATAAGGCATACATTAGCAGGAGTCATCAAATATATGATAGTAGCAGCTAATGATATAAACCAATCTATTGGAAATACAGTGACTTGACACTTCTGTGTGTACTGTAATTTGCAACTCAACTCTATTAATAAAAAAAGCACATGGAATAATCCCATTATAATTGCTTTCAGTGAATGTATTTATTTATTTAGTATTATGTGTACGGCAAATAAAGGGATTTATAGTGGTTCAAATGTTAATGTCCAGTCCACCCAGCCATTCAAGGGCAGGATGGTTTATGTTGAAAAATCAGACAGCTTTCAGTGAAATTTATAGTGGACTGGAGAGGCAAGAAAGCATTATAGCCAGCTAGAGGACACATTGGAAATTATACATTGGAAAGACTATCTTGTTGCAGATCACTTCTGAGGAAACATATGATATTTTCATGCTTCTGATTTAGTTCATCAGCTTCAACAGTACTTCCTGACAAGTCATGGCCAACCAAGTCCAAGTTCCTCACTCAATTTCACCTGAGGAATATGTCAAGGAAGAGACTAACCAGCCCCTCTACATTGCTCCACGGGGTGGCAAGATATTTCCCTATGATGGACCTTCTACACCTGACCTTCAGTTCCCAGGGAGGGGAGGACAGGAAATCTCTAATGATATTTTACTGCTACAGCATCTGCTAACGGACTTTTTCAAATGACGGGGAGGCATATGTCTTTCCTATTGCTTCCATTCCACCCTTGCCAAGTTTCCATAAGAACTCAGACTTTGAAGATACAATGCAGGAGGGGGAGAGCAGCAAAGAAGAACCCATGGAAAAGGCTTCTTTTGTGATAAAAGAATGCAAGCAGGATCTTAAGAGTGGTGTATACAATCAACTCTTCTGAGTCTATTCAGTTCATATTTCTTTCCAACAGACCTTCTGCTTTCAAATCACATTCATTCTGTGAATCTAATTTACTCAAGAGTTGCATGCATCTGAATATTTTCCACAGCCATTATTATTATTATTATTTTTAAAAAGAGCTTTCAACTAAGGATTGCATGTTACCAAACAGGATATTTTCAGATATATTTTGCTTGTCTGTAAGCTGATACTTTGTTGCTCTATATAATTTAAGAATAGCAAATAAGAGAACACTGAATCAAAGTGAAGAAATTTAAAAAAAAGAAACAGAATATATTTTCTGAATGTTTTAATCCAAAATTAAAAGAAAAAAAATTAAAAATAAGATCCAAATATTTGCAAATTAAAAAATTGAAAAAATTCCAGGATCACTCTTAGTTACTACTATTGAATCAGGTACCACCAATACTACACCTGTGCATTTGGTTTTTCTTGCCTTCATTATTGAATTTCATTTTGTTAGATAGGCCACAATTTTTAAGTCTGTCAAGATCTCTCTGTATCTTAAGCCTATCTTCTGGAGTGTTGGCTATTCCTGCCAGTGTTGTGCCATCTGCAAATTTGATGAGTTCCCATCTATCCTCCCATTCAAATCATTGATTAAGATATTGAAGAGTACTGGTCCTAAAATAGAGCCTGCATACTTCTCTTGATGTAAATGCAGTTCCATTGAGGACTACATGTTGAATGTGGTTGATCAGCCAGTTATGATCCATCTGATAGTTATTTATTTTATTTAGCATACGGAAAACACATGGACTTATAGTGTTCAAATATTAATGTCCAGTCCACTCAGCCATTCAAGAACAGGGTGTTCTATGTTGAAAAAACATTGGGCCGGTGTAAGTTCTTGATGGATATTTGGACACAATATAATGGATATTTTGTCAAGCAACACCACAGTCACATGGGGGGGGGAGGTAGAGGCAACACCCCACTTAAACAATGAGTCCTGGCAGACACCATGTTTGGTATGGATGCTGTTCAGAGTTGATCAATGCTGGTGAGGAAGGTGTATTTCCACTGTGTATAGTTTTCACTGTGTGTTGACGTCAAAATTGTTGGACAGCTTTTGAGCGAATATAAGAGAGGGCTTTCTAGATTTAGGCCTGCCAACTGATAGATGAGGAAAATAATTGTGCAAGGAAGAAGTGGAATTCTCAAAAATTTGTTGTACTCCTTCACTAAGGCTTCCTGCCTTTGTAGAACTGGTGGTGCAATGTGGCTCAAGACGGGAGCCAGCAAGTAGGAGTAGATTTTATGAGATTTATAATCCTCATTATATCATTTAATCTAGCATCGATCTTGCTAGTGTGGCAACTATTAAGTCAAACAGGGGCGCAGTATTCAGCTGTGGGGTAGGCCAACCCTATTGCTGATATCCTGAACATAGCGGTGGAAGCTCCTCATCTTGATCTTTTTAGTTTCTGGAGTAAGTCGTTCCTTGTATTGATTTTACCTGACATTTTCTCTAAGTGTTTCTTATAGGAGAGAGTCTGATCAAAAGTTACTCTGAGGTAACTTGGGGTGAGGATCATAAGGGAGTAAGTTGTATTCAGGTAGGCCTTTGAGCTGGCATTGGCGAGTTTGTTATTGAGATGGAAACAGGTGATCACCATTTTGCTGACACTGGGTATGAGTCTCCAGTCAGCAAAGAATTTTTCAATGGGCTTCAGGTCCTCAATGAAAAGGCAATCCAAAACTTCCAAGTATTTATTTTGCACTGCTAGGACAGGTCATCTGCATATCCAAATTTACATCCTCTTGTAGCTGGCATATCAAGAAATAAAGTTTGAACAGTGTGGGTGCCAGTACAGAACCTTGTGGAAGGCAATTGTTGAGCCTTCTTAATTTGCTAACTTTGCCCACCATAATGATGTGAAAGGATCTATTTTTGATTATGTTGTTTATTAGGCAATAGATGATTTTACAGGAGTTGATGTGACTCAGTTTGTAAAGCAGACCCTTCTACCACATTGTATGTTGCAATAAGATCGATGAATACAGCTGTGGTTTTTAAGCCTCACTGAAAACCAGCCTCGATATGTCCTGTTAGGCTCAGCACCTGATCAACACAACTGTGATTATGACGAAAACCAGCTTGTTCCACAGGCAGAAATGTATTGTGGGTCCAATTCTGTTTATGATAAGTTTCTTCAGAAATATGTAACAAGAACTCAGAGGGCAATGGGAATTTAGCTTTCTACTCTGTCTTGCGGTTTGCCAGGTTTCAGAAGCGATATTACTTTGGCTTTTTTGAATTCCAGTGGGAGCTGTCCTCTAGAAAGCATATTTGAAAATAATTTGCTGAGCCAATTCCTTGTTAGTTTTCAAGAATGAATTAGAAATTCAGGGTGGATGCCATCAAAACCTGATGTTTTTCTGGGCTTCAAACTGATGGCTGAAGTCAATTTCATCCATAGAGGAAGGATACGTGAATTCAGAATGTGATGGAACCGACTGTTGAAAGGCTGAGAGTGCTTTCTTGTTGGTACTTGAGTCGTCTTTCACCCTTGGTGCTTTAGGCAGGGAGACAACTCGGGAAGTTATTTGGTCCACAGTTACAGTGGGTGTTTTTAGAGCAGGTTGTCTGGCAGCTCCCAGTTTCCTTATTCGGCTCCATGCTTTCTCTCTGGATTTGCTGAAATTTAATGAGGTTGTGAATTGTTCCCATGTCTTGTGACAAGCTGCATCCAGGCTGTGGTAGTTATCATGTCTAATCCACATTTTTATAACTTAATGAGTAGTAGGTTGTGATCTATTTTATCAAATGCCTTACTGAAGTCCAAGTAAATTATGTCCACAGCATTCCTCTGGTCCACTAATTTTGTCACATTTTCAAAGAATGCAATAATATTTAACTGACATGATCTGTTTTTGATAAGCCCATGTTGGCATTTTGTTATGACTTTATTTGCTCAATGGATTAATAATTTCCTTAACTTTTTTCTTGTTTCTTACATGTTGAAATAAGCCTTTTGTTGTTGTTAATTTTGATTTTTGTCAAAAGCCTTAGTTTATTTTGAGACTTAGATTTCCTCACTTTGTCTTTGCAGGCTTGGGCTATTTGCTAATATTCTGCCTTAGTTATGTGTTCTTCTAATGAAAACCATGTGAGACACAAAAAGGAACAACACAATGTTGTCCATTATCCACCGTCCTTTTATTTTAGTACCTGAAATACTGAATAGAGTCATACAACAGGCTGAAAGAATTGTGGGTGTAAAGATTAAAAAACATTTTGCAGATGTTTGGTGTTGATTTTGGAAGATTGTTTAAAAATAAATGAAATATTAATGGGTAAATTAGAAAAATGTGGTGCACTAGCAGGTTTTAAGATTTGTAAATAAAAGGCAGAATGTTAACAAAAAGTACAAATATACAAAATCAAACAAAACTGATAAATAAAATGGGCTTAAAGATTGCAAAGAAGGTAAAATACTTGGATACAACCATAATAAATATGAATTATATTATTTAAAAACTTATCTTAATTTATGGATTGAAGTTTAAAAGATATGTTAAAATTGGATTATTGTCATTGTTGGGTGAATTTATATTATTTATAATATTTTTAATCTAGACCATTTATTTTTATAAATAACTCAATGTGTGAACATATCTAGTACTCTTTCCTCCTAATTTTTCCAATCCTATGAGGTGAGGTGAGCTGAAGAAAGAGTGGCAATTTATGTTGTTAAGATGAATGTTTTACCTAGAATGTTATTTGTTTCAGATGATACTTTGGTTTTGACAAATGTACCATTTAAACAATGAAAGAAAGATATATCTAAATTTGTGTGGTAAAGGGAAAAACACAAATTAAATAAAAGGTATTACAAGATGCAAAGAAAAAAGGAGGAGTTTACCTGACTTGAAATTATACTTCTCTGTCTGTCTGATGAATGGATGTTGTTGATAAATAGACAGGTAGGGTTATCTGAGATTTGGATGGCATATATATTTTGGTTGTGAGATTTGGGTGGCATGGATATTTTGGCCAAGTTTCATATAGATTTTAAAAATCATTATGTCAGACATGCAATTTTGTGAATATGAAATAAATACAATTCCAGGTAGTACACAAATATTACAATTCTCAGCACAAGAAACACTTTACAGTTTAGACATGATAAGCAAATATAAATAGTTATTATGAAACCTTATAAAAGAGAAAGTAAAATAGAATGAAAAGAAAAATCTTGTTGGTGGTGGATATTCCTGTTAATGTGTTTCTTATGTACAATTATTGGGCAAATTTAAAATGTTTATGGCTTTGAACAATATAAATTTTGAACAGAATTATGTAGAAACATTGTTATTAAATGTATACACTATTACTGGAATTTGAAACAGAAGAAAAACAAGTGAACAAATGCATGACAAAATAGACTAAATTTCTAAACTAAATGTTATACATTTAGAAGAAGAATGGGAAATATTTAATTGAAAGGACTTACATTTTACATTATTGTCTAATGTAATCTTAAAGAGAATTTTTATAGAATGGGATACCACTGCATATGTCATCAGATAACCCGTAGAATGTATAATGGCAGTTAAATTTATGTTGGAAATATGAACAAAAGAAATATTTGGTGGATATGTAAAAAAGCCAGGCAGTTTTAGATGCAAATACATGTACTGATTTAGAAGATGTTGTAGACTCATATGTAATTAAAATCAGATACTTTAAAATTATTTGTAAATTGTAAATTTAATGAATTTATATGCCGCCCAATCCCGAAGGACTCCGGGTGGCTTACATAAAAACAACTCTAAAAAGAATACAAAAAAGAAAATTTAAAATAGAAAGGAAAGCAGGTTAAAAACACATCATACACTCAATCTTAGTGGGCCTGCTGGAATAGCCAGGTCTTAGTAGACTTTCGGAAGGCCGAGAGAGTGGAAAGGGTCCGGATCTCTGGGGGTAGATCGTTCCATAATTTTGTGATTGATGGACAAGCAGATGGAAAAAATATCATGGAATATTTTTTTATATATTTGAAAACTACAGCAAGAATATTATATTCTCAGAAGTACAAAAGTATTTGGCACTATCCTCAATAGAGGATTGTGGATACTTGAAAACCATTTCTTCATGTCGCTTAACCTTATTGGAAATGTCAAGTTTTTTACTGATCAATTCTATCAATTTCAGGTTTTTAGAATCTCTTCCTTTCTCAGAATTATCTAACCAACTTCTATTTTCTGACTTCACCTTATCTTTCAGGCCTGCCAGTAGCAAGTTACATTACAATTCATCTAATTGTAAAATTGTAAACCTTGTTGACGTACTTTCACTTGGATCTGCTTGCCACCTTTTAAGACCATGTTACTTTAACAAGCTTTTTATCCAAATTTGTAAGTTGAAAAGTATTCTTTTTGCCCAGGTTTCCCAATAAGCTTTGTCTTGATATGTTGGTTGCATTTTAACTGTAGGTGGTGATAGCCTCTTCCCCGGAGTCTTAAGTTTCCCTCCCCAGGACTGAGCTTGGGTACATTCCAGGCGTAGCCCCTCCCTCCATTCTACTGGAAAACGAATGTTGATCCTTACCTGAATGTTGATTTTCAGTAGAATGGAGGGAGGGGCTATGACCCGCCCCAGTTAATTCACACATAGATAGTTGCTTGTTTTTCAGCATAAGTGTGGTCATGCGAACTCGAGGAACTGGGAGCCAATAGGGAAAGGAGGATATTAAAAGAAATTTCCCTCAGTCTTTGGACCAATCAGGCTGTAATAAACCAGACATAGCTCCTCCTGCCATTCTACTGAAAATCAATGTTCAGGTAAGGACCAATGTTCCTTTTATTTTAAAAAAATCATGAAATACAAAAATCCTGTACAATACCATTGTAAATGAAATCAGATCTCTTTCACTGCCCAAAGTTGCTGTACCTTTTATGCAGAAGAAGCAGAAGTAATTTATGGTTGCTAATAAAAAGAACATATAAAATAAGCCACTTTAAGATCGAGCAGGAAGTTAAATTAGATCAACGTTCCATTAGTAGATTAATGTTAAGGTAAAAATCAAAAGGAAAAAAAATCAAAACAAATCCAGGTGTTCTTAAAACAGCAGGCAGCTGGAAAGGAAAAGATGGAGACTCTGAACTCTTCCCAATTAGAATTGGTACTTTCCAAGTCCTCTTCTCAGGTAGGTCCATTGTCGTCCATCTTGAGTCATTCCTAGTAGATCCAGTTCAAATCCAGGAAAAGTCCTGCCAAAGAGCCAGCTTTGGCTGTGAAACCAGCTGTCTGTCAGCTGGAGAGGAAAAAAACCCTGCTGAGTCAGGATGCCATCTTTTGGAAAAACTGATTTCCTTGATTAGATGAAATGATATATGTATTTATTTCTGACTGGAAACCCTTCTAGAAATTTTTCATGAAACCGAACATTTGCCTATGATTTATGCCTTTAATGATTACAAAACAGAAAATAGATCGTATTGTAGATTAAACAGATAATAGAAAAATATACTTTTTGCAATTACATTTACATTTGCTGAAATAAAATCAGAAGCTACTTATTTCTATTTCTTTTTTTAATTTATGCATTTTTATCATCTTTTTTATTTTCTTTATATTCTTTCTTTTCTGTTTTTGAAAGTTCTTAATAAAAATTATGCAAAAATGATTACTCCCAAAATGTTGTGTCTAAGCAAGTAGCCTTACAATAAAGTATTTTGGTGATCAATGAAGTTTAGTCTATTGCATAAGGATTGCTGCTATAATATTCTTTATGTAGGAAGATATTTTAGTTATTAGACATTATGTTAGAATACATGGGATCCAGATAAACCATGGCAAAATTAGGCTGAGTCTTCTTCCAAAGTATCTTTTGGCTTAAAAAGGGGAATCAGGAGACGGATCTCTAACAGAGAAATAATTCTACTTTGCTTTCCTTAGGGTAAAACTGATTTAATGTTTGCTACCTTTAGCCTTAGAAATACAGATTATATACAGAAAATACAGTGTCTTTTGTTATTTGTACCTTTGCAAAGCATAATATAATAATTCATGAAAAAAACTCCATTTTTTTCTCTCTCTCTAAACAAAATGTTTCACTTTCTAAATGAGAAAGTATGTAGACAAGTCTAGACCTACTGAAGTTTTTTCAGTGCAGGTACATAAGGTTCTCATTCTCAGCATTAAGAAGAGCCTGGACATTTTCTGAAATGGCATAGGGTTTACTGCTTGAGCAGGGGCTGGGCTAGAAGACCTCCAAGGTCCCTTCCAACTCTATTATTCTGTAAATACAAGACTGAAGAGATATTAAAAAGCCACTTTTTTCCATCTTGCCTATTTTGATAATACTGGTGTTTCTTCTGGTTGCTAGACTAACATCGTGTTTTCAATAGTGCTGCCCTGTCATTTTAATATTTGTGATATATAATGTACTAAATTGTTTCTTCGTATAATCCAAATTTTCTACATCCTTTACTATTTAAGAACATCATTAAAAAAAAGATTACAGGTTCCTTTCCAGACATATATATGAAGTTCTAATGATCTTTGGAATCATCAAGTGACTTGGCTGTGTTAAACAATTGCTACTTTCTCAGGTTTCCAAATTAGGTAAAACCAATAATGAGTTTCATTCCCACTGGCAATTCAATTCTGTAATACCATTATGAGCATCTGCCTCTTCCATTAATTCAGCACCCAAGGCTTTCTTTGCTTTCCAGCCCACTATCTGCAATTCCTTTTGGATCAATTCCACAGCATAGCCTTCTCTCATCTTCTATAGATCATAAACTGGTCCTCATTTCTTCTCCCATTCATGACCTTTCAAACCTGGTGGTAGTAAAGCTTTTATAGCAGTTGATTATAACACTTATGTGCACAATTCTGGAAGATATATCAGTGTTGAGACTGAAATTTGACTTTTCTTTTTCTTAAAACAAAGGGTGGATTGTTGAGGCAGAAGCATGTTTTCTGTTTCTTGTATTTGTGTTAAATTTTCTATTTTACATTCAGTGGAATAAAGTATAGAACTGACCCAGGACATTCAGTTTGGTTTAGTGCTTAAGAAAACAGGCTAAAAAATGAGAGAACATGAGTTCTAGCCCCAACTTTAGCACAAAAGCTGGCTGGGTTATTTTGGGCCAGCCACTCTCTCCCAGCCCAACCCACCTCACAGAGTTGTGGGGAAAATAAGAAGAAAAAGGAGCATTAGGTATGTTCACTGCCTTGAGTTATTTATAAAAATAATAAGGGCAGGAAATAAATAAGTAGATGTTCCAACATGGTTGCTGGTTGTTATTCTGTCTAATGACATAATTCTATTCATTAACTGAAAATCTTTTATTCAATTGAGAAAGACTATACCAGGTGCCATTAGATCTATGGGAGCCTATGTAGCAGGATTCTTAATTAGAATGTTGATCAATCATTCCACTCAAACAAGGTGTTTTCTGGGTGTCTAGGATTCAATTTCAGCAATAACTATGTCTTTCAAAGAAATTATGGGAGCTGAACTCTATATACCTCAAAACCAGTCACTTTGGAGAAGGCTAAGACATATTATCTGGATGGCCTAGAATTTATACTATTGGAAGGCATATTGAGTTCTATTGCTACTCAAAAATCTGAATTTTCCCAACTAATAAGGTTTCAAGGTAATAATCTGTTGCTGACATTCTGACATAGTACCGTATTTTCACGACCAAAAGCCGCACCGGATTATAAGCCGCAGTATCAATTAATGTTAATTTTTCAAACTTTTTCCACATATAAAGCGCACCGGGTTATAAGCCGCACATTTCCCGACGCTTCTGGACATCTGTTGCAGTCGCGAGGAGCAGCACGAGGGTTCTTGGTGCTCCGGGGGGCGCCGAGGGCGGCTGGGAGGGGCGCGCGGCTTGGTTTCTCCTCCCTGGACGTCGCAGCGGCGGCCCCGGGCGCACCGATCTCTGTGTTTTTCGCATCGGGGCATGCTCTTGCAGCGCGCCCCGATGCGAAAGGCACTGGGATCAGTGAGTTTGGGGCTGCTGCTGCGGCGTCCAGGGAGGGGAGGCCGGGCCGCGCGCCTCTCCCAGCTGCTTTCGGTGTTTCCTGGAGCGCCGGGAGCCTTCGTGCCGCTCCTCGCGACTGCAACAGATGTCCAGAAGCGGCTTTTGGGGCTGGTGGGGATTGGATTTCCGGCTCGGTGGCCCCTGTCGCTTCTGGACGTCTGTTGCGGTTGTGGGGAGCCGAGGAGAGTGTGGAGGGGAGCGCGCGACGGTTCTTGGCGCTCCGGGAGGCGGGAGAGGCGCGCGGTTTGATTTCTCCTCCCTGGACGTCGCGGCGGCGGCCCCGGGCGCACCGATCTCTGTGTTTTTCGCATCGGGGCGTGCTGCAAGAGCATGCCCCGATGCGAAGGGCGTGGGGATCGGTGCGCTTGGGGCTGCTGCTGCGGCGTCCAGGGAGGAGAGGCCGGGCCGCGCGCCTCTCCCGCTTCCCGGAGCGCCGGGGGCCATCGTGCGCTCTTCTCCGCGCTCTCCTCGGCTCCTCACAGCTGCGGTGGACGTCCAGAGGCGACAGGGGCTGTCGAGCTGGGGGTCCGGTCCCCATTGGCCCCAGGGGCCGCTTCTGGACATCTATTGCAGTCGCGAGGAGCAAAGCAGCTGGGAGATCTTTTTCCACATATAAAGCGCACCGGGTTATAAGCCGCACTGCCGATTTTGGATCAAATTTTAGGATTTTCAGTGCGGCTTATGGTCGTGAAAATACGGTATTTAGGAAAATATACTGTCCAGTTCAGTATAATTCAAGGATGACATTTATTCTATAATATATAATAGTTATATATTATATATAATAGTTCAGAGACCTAATCGTATAATAATGTAGGCAGTGTCATTCATTTTTATAAGGTTTTGACTTGCTTCTATGCTCTATTTGTAATCAAAACCTTGTAACTCTATATAACAAACATACTTCAGCATAGTTGTAGAAATTTCAGAGTATTAGTCCTTTATTCTAACTTATATTGTCAATGTCAAGCCATCATACATCCCAGGAGGGATTCTAAATCACTATATATTATACAGAAAAGAGAACAGAATAACAGCATTTTTTCACCATGTTTATCCCTGATATTGATGACTCACCAAATTTATTTTTAGTTCAAATAATAATAATAAGACCTCAGTTGTTACAGCACTCATGGATTGGTGTAATTTAAAAGGCAGGTCTGAAATTAGGAGCTGTGTCTCTTCATCACAGAAACACAAGGTGCTCTGAAATTATTGTACATTATTCAATTTATCCTCATTGTCATTTTATATTTCATATCCTACAGAGACTTCAAATAAAATAAAGGTCAGCATGGAACATCAAATGATTTAGCATTTGGTGTTATTTTAGAATTACCTAAACATATAAAAGAAAATATTCTCTGACGTAAATCAGAAGTTTCTAAATGTGAAAAATAAATAAAAATAGAAAAAATACAAAACAGTGTGCTGGCTGAAGAATTCTGGAAACTGAAGTCTACATATCTTAAAGTTGTCAAGGTTGAGAAGCATAGGCTGAATGAATCTTATTTCTGGGAATCTGAATAAGAATTAATTTTATCAAAATATTGTGGACGTCAATTCAACAATTCAACTATATATTTATTTAGTAAGCTTACAACATTATTCTGAATTCTATCTCACAACATCAATATTTGAAACACAAAGTTCCTCCTCTAAGATTCAAACAGCCTCTTTAGCCTTTGAAGGGAAAATCAACTTTATTTTATGACTGGGTCATCTTTCCAGGGTGATTTTATTCTCTAAAGTAGATGTGCATCCAAACAGAGGATTCAGTTCAGAGGTCTCTGGCAGAGTCTTCCTTCCAGGAAGAAAGCATGTGACTATATGGTAAATTGAACATGGTATGGCGAATAATGAACAGTTAAAGTTTTTTTTTAAAAAAAAGCAATATGAAGCAGAGCTATGCTTACATAACCATTAGACCAAGGAAAGTTCTAGGAAGTTAGGAAAGAGAAATTCATGAACCAAGGCTATACAATATTATTCTAATACTGATCTGTCCTCAGGTAATGAAACCATAAATTCTAATCAACACCAACAGCTTATTATTGTTAGTGGTTAACAGAAGGTCTTTGTGGTTAATTGCAAAGTTGTGTCCGACCCATCACAACCCCATGGACAATGTTCCTCCAGGCTTTTCTATCCTCTACCTTCCTCTGTAGTCCATTTAAGCTCACATCTACTGCTTTGGTGACTCCATCCAGCCACCTCATTCTCTGTCGTCCCGTTCTTCTTTTGCTCTCAATGTTTCCCAGCATTAAGCTGTTCTCCAGTGAGTCCTTCCTTCTCATTAGGTGGCCAAAGTGAGTTTCATCTTCAGGATCTGGCCTTCTAAGGAGCAGTCATGGTTGATCTCCTCTAGGACTGACCGGTTTGATCACCTTGCAGTCCAAGGGACTCGCAGGAGTCTTCTCCAGCATCATAATTTAAAGCCTCAATTCTCAGCCTTCCTTAGGGTGCAACTTTCACAGCCATACATTGCAACTGGAAAAACAATAGCCTTGGCAATTCACACTTTTGTTAAAGGGCTACCTAGTAGGAAATTTTATCAGCTGCGGGCTTATTATTATTAGACAACTTATTAGACAATTTAGAACTACGGCACTTTTGGTCTGACCTGAGCATAATACACAAAATTATCTGCTATAATGTCCTACCTAACAATGACTACTTCAGCTTCAACCACAATAATACATGAGTTCACAATAGATACAAACCACTCCAAACTCAATTGCAGAAAATACGACTTCACAACAGAGTGTCAATGCCTAGAATGCACTATCTGACTCTGTGGTATCATCCCCAAAGCCCCATATCTTTAACCTTAGACTGTCAACTGTTGACCTCACCCCCATTCCTAAGAGGTCTGTAAGGAGCGTGCATAAGTGCACCAATGTGCCTATCATCCTTATCCTACTGTCCACAGTTATTCATATCCATTTCATGTATTCAAAATCATGTGTATACATATCTATTATCTTATACATACTTGACAAAATAAATTTAATTTAAATTTTCCTTGACAAGATTTCTTTGACAATTTAGCCAGCCTATATATATTTTATTAGAATGGGGCCCTAATGGGTCCCTAACATCTAGTTTCATTCTGTTTAGTAGAGTGTCTTTGCCAGTGCTTACTCCCAAACTCTCTGAATTTTAGAGGTTTTTGGCAGTTTCATTTATACTTAGTCTATTCTCCTGTCCGCTGCTTAGAGAGTCCAAGCATGGGTTAATTCTGTCTGACTGCCCTGGACTGGATTGAAATATCTTTAGCCACACCTCCGCTACTGGCACCTCAGATTTTTTCAATTCAGTCTAGCCCAGTGGAGGTGTTCAAACATGGTTCCTGCAATGCTAATTACTTGAACTTTCCAATTAGCCTTCTGTACCTTTTTTCTATAGTTTCTTTCAATGTTACCTCATTTGACTTGCCAAGAGATTTTACAGGTTTTTTCTCCTGGCCTTCTTCATCGAGCTATCGGCCGATATGTCCTGGGCTCTGTGAGAGGCGCGCACAGTCATTGAGCAGCTGCGAGTGGCGCAAGGGGGTCAGAGTGCCAACGTCCCTTGCATTCAGCTCTATTTGAGCACAGTGGTCAGCGGTGTGAGGACCGAGCCACTTGAAGTATTGCATCTTCCTTCGAGCAGCCAGCTGATTCCTCAGCTGATTCTTCATCGCAGCGACCATTTTTGGACCGATTTGGGAGCGGTGGCCATTTTGAAGTGACTGGTTTCCTGCCTTTCATCCCGGCGACCATTTTGGGATGTTCTAAAGTGATCCTTTTTGCCGTTGTCCTCATTGGAGCGCTCGAACCACACTAAGCTGAGACCGCCGTGGGAGTCTGTCATCTGGTTAGCCAGTGGATTACCTTCCCAGAAACCTGTGAGGCTCGTTTCTTAGTGCGGCAGTGCAATCTTGATCTTTCCTTGGCCATACTCCTGCCTTTTATCACCTGCAGGGCGCTGGGAGCCATTAGACTCGCGCCATGAGGAAATTTGATTGACAGCCACACAGTCTTCCAGGTGGTGAGTGAGGCAACGCTTGCCTGAGCCAGTGCATCCAAATATCCCTACCATGGCAGAAAGAGCCCCCAAGGCCCCAGAACAGCCAGTGCCCTCAACCAGCAGGGGTTTTGCCAGGAAGCCAGCAGGGCAGCCTCAGAGGCCCTCAGCAAGGTGTGGTGAAAGAAGCAGGATAAGACTCAGGACAGGGCAGCTCAGATGCCAAAAAGCATTGGAAAAACAATTTGAAAGGCCCCAGCATAAATCAACTGCTGTTCCTCTGGAATCCCCCATGAGGGATCCACCGGAGCCACCAGCCCCTGTCATCATAGATCACCCTATGTCTGCCAGGGAGGAGGAGGGCCAGGAATTTTTCTCTGATGTATCATTAGCTCCTCCAGGGTCTCCTGGGCCATTGATGGCAGATAATGCAGATCTCTTCCATTGTCCGCTCAAGGCAGAGGAGGAACTCCCTCCAGCCAGGCCTCTGGCTCCTCAATGTCCCTTGCACCAGGCCACTAAACAGGCCAGGTCCCCAGAGGATCAGGGACCCGCTCCATCTCCGGAGATGCAGGAGGTGATAGCCAGGGCCATAACCCAAGGAATTGCATAGGGCCTGAAACAGAGATCCAAACACCCTCATAGGCCCAGTTCCACTAGGGTTTCCCCCCCAGCAGGTGGGCCACATGTCTCCCCCTCCCCACTCTTCAGAGCCAGGAAGTCATCATTCCGGACTTTTGTCCTCATCTGAGACATCCTAGAGAATGCAGATGGCACAAACTTGACATGCACAGAGTCATTCATGTCATTCAGGTGGTTGGAATCCCTCTTCATTTCTTTTTAGCCAGCCACTATGGGACGTAAAGTCATCTCTGCCACTATAGGCCAATGGTTGCGCACCTGCATCGCCCTTGTTTATGAGCTCCAGTCCAAACAGGTATCGCACCACATCATGGCCCACTCCATAAGGAGCGCCGCATCCACAGCAACCTGAGTGACCCAAACGCCCATAGAAGAGATCTATAGAGCGGCAACGTGGGCTTCGTACAAAATTACAAATTGGACATGTTTGGGTCAGTGGAAGCAGTGTTTGCGAGACTAGTCCTTCAGGGTATTCATTCCACTGGAGAGACCATTGACTCGATTGCTCCTCACCCTAGTGACATTTAGCTTGGTTATGTCCCATGCTTGGACTCTCCAAGCAGTGCACAGGAGAAGGAGCATTGGCTTACCTGAACAGTCTTTTCTGTGCACTGCGGTACAGTCCGAGGTGGTGAAAGAGCCGAGGTGGCGCAGTGGTTAAATGCAGCACTGCAGGCTACTTCAGCTGACTACAGTTCTGCAGTTCGGCTGTTCAAATCTCACCGACTCAGGGTTGACTCAGCCTTCCATCCTTCCGAGGTGGGTAAAATGAGGACCCATATTGTTGTTGGGGGCAATATGCTGACTCTGTAAACCGCTTAGAGAGGGCTGAAAGCCCTATGAGGTGGTATATAAGTCTAACTGCTATTGCTATTGCTAGTCCATCCCCGCCCTAGGGTCTCTCACAGCTTCCAACTTCATTGATGTGATCTATTATTGACTTACGACATGTGAACTAATTTTGACTTGAATTTATGACAGGAACAACAGAACCACTGTTGAACAGATTTACAGGTCCATGCCTTCATCAAAAAAAATCTGAGGTGCCAGCAGTGGACACATGGCTTAAGATCTTTCAATTTAGTCCAGGGAAGTCAGAAAGAATTAACTCGTGCTTGGACTCTTCCGCAGTGCATAGAGAAGACCGTTCAGGTAAGCCAATGCTCTTTCCACAATTCTTGCATTTACTACTCTGCTAACCTTCACTGTTCGTGTTTGAGAAACTAAGTTATGCTAACGCCTTGAATGATCCTAGTGCTTTCAGATTCTCATGACACTAGTCTTTGGAAAGCCACTTAATTAGTTTGATGCTAACTATGAGATGGAAATTACTTCTTCATAGTGGAAAGTGTAGATGCCTTCTCCTGTGGACTGAAACCAGAAAAACATCAAATAATTTGAATATGTTTGAAATAAATATCAGGATGTAATTTGATGTTAAATTTATATCTTTTCTTTTTTCCAAGTATCTTATTCTTCTTCAGTTTTTACTGCAACAGAATTGTGGTATCTGTGCTGAGAAATTATGCAGGCACTAGGTGAACTTCCATGGTTTACAGTGACTTGAATCCAGGTCTTTTTGGTCAAGTTCCAATATTTGAGTGACTATGCCACATTGTCTCTTTTGGCTTATTTTATATTTTTTGAACAGTCTAATCCTTTACTCAGATATATATGTATCAGATATATTCATACTATACATATTTAAAGGAAAATGTTCAACATGAATACTGTTAAGAGAACTGCTTTACCATAAATAGTTAAATACCTTTTCAAAAATAAAATCACAGATAAATGCAGAAATAAGATGAAAAGATTTATGAAAGAACACAACAAAAGTAATACAACCCCCCAAACAGATTCTTCCTTCCAGTCACATCCTTTGATAATTTCCTCACCTAAGATTTACCAGCAAAATAATAATAAAAAAGAATGTAAATAAAGAAGCAGTGAATTCTGCATGTTTGACTACACAAACTAATTAGCAAATAATTAGCACATTTGGCATTTTGACAAATTCACTGATGCTTCTTTAATGTGTATTGGAAATTGAGTAAATAAATCATGAAAGGATATTCTTTACATTTGTTTGTTTTGAAACACACTTTTGAGAAGCTAGCATCATAAAAAAAATCAATTATTGTAGCTTCATAAACATTCAGTATTTTATAAAACAAATTGTTTAGTCATTACAAAATACCAAATAATGTTTAATTCTATAGATTACCTTTAAAGTGTCAGAAAGATTGATAGGGAACAATATAGCTTTGTCAAGGTTTGCCAAACTTCTAACTGAAAAATTCATGGAAGACTCTAGAAGATCCCTGGATTCCTTGAGTATCCTTTTAACAGCTCTGATTGAATTCTGAAGATATACACATCTAAACATAGTCATCAAGGCATCAATCAGTGCATTAAGTAGATATTTTTTTTAATTGGAATAATACACTTTTTTCACTATTTATGATGTTTGTTAGTTGCAAAATCGTGTCTGACATATCGTGACCCCATGGACAACATTCATACAGGCCTTCCTGTCCTCTACCATTCTCTAGAGTCTATTTAAGCTCATGCCTACTGCTTCAGTGACTCCATCTAGCCTCCTCATTATCTGTCATCCCGTTCTTCTTTTGCCCTCAATCTTTCCCAGCATTAGGCTCTTCTCCAGTGAGTCCTTCCTTCTCATTAGGTGGCCAAAGTGAGTTTCATCTTCAGGATCTGGCCTTTTAAAGAGCAGTCAGGGTTGATCTCCTCTAGGACTGACTGGTTTGATCATCTTGCAATTCAAGGGACTCGCAGGAGTCTTCTCCAGCACCATAGTTCAAAAGCCTCAATTCTTTGGCGCTCAGTCTTCCTTATGGTCCAACTCTGACAGCCATAGATTACAATTGGGAAAACCACAGCCTTGACACATATATAGTATAGATGGTACCTGGCTCAACAGTAGTAATTGCAAGAGGGATCGTGGAGTCCTAGTGGACAATTATTTAAATATGAATCAGCAGTGTACTCTACCTGCAAAAAAGCCAACACAGTCCCAGGCTGCCTAAACAGAGCAAGATCATGTGAAATGTTAATGCCCTCTTTTATGCCTTGGTAACAACATACTTGGAATAATGCATCCAGTTTTGGTTGTCACAATATAAATAAAGATGTTGAGATTCTAGAAAATATTAAGAAAGTATTCAGAGAAGAGCAACAAAGGTATTAAGGGCGTGGAGGCTAAAACAGATAAAGAATAATTACTGGAATTGGATATGTCTAGTTTAATGAAAAGAAGGACTAGAGGGACATATTAGCAGTGTTCCATTAGCTAAGGGGTTACCATAAGAAGAGGGAATGAACCTATTATCCAAAGCACTTGAAGACAGGATAAGAAACAATGGATGGAAACTAATCAAGAAGAGAACCAACCTAAAACTAAGGAGAATTTTCCTGAAAGTTAGGACAATTAATCAGTGGAAAGACTTTCCTCCATAAGTTATGGGTGCTCCAACACTGGAAGTTTTTAAAGAAGAGATTAAATAACCATTTGTCTGAAATGGTATAGAGTTTTCTGCCTGAACAGGGGATTGGACTAGAAGACCTCCAGGGTCCCTTCCAACTGTGTATTGTATTATTCTGTTTGGTATTCTATTATTCTGTTCTGTTAGTATGTAAAAGTATGTAAAGCTATTTGTTATTTTCATTAAGAAAATAATTAGCCTCATTGTTAATTATAATGATTGTTGATAATTTCAAAAAATATTTTAAGTCTCTAAACAAGGTAAAATCTGTTCCTTTAAAGTCAAGCCTATGTTCTCTATTATTACTTCTTAATGACTATAAAATGACACTTTTTCTACTTTTAAAATTCTGACTGTATTTTGTGAATTGCATTGAGAGGATTGTTTTAATTGAGTAGTTTAAATATAAAACAATATAAATTGTATCTGCTATGTTCATTCACAAATACATTTTCTTATGACACCTTCCAAATTAAAGAGAATATAGTTTTCTTTGTTTGGATACTGAGAAATCTATTCAGCTGAGAAATGCTAGTATAAGCTAATTCTCAATAGTTTCAAAAACACTGCTACAAGGAGACACAAAATCCCTGCCAATTTCCTCCACATTCACTTGAAAAGTTTAGATATTTCAGTAACATCCATACTTCAATTGACCTATCATACTGTAATTACTCAAAAGTGCAACATCCTGCTGGAATGATTTGTGAATTACTGTTGTGTTTGGGGGATGTCTAGTGGAGATCCATCAAAAATGCTGAGGGTCTCTCAAGGTCCAATGCATTTCAGCACACCTCTTAGTGTCCTTGGAAAACTTGATGAAAATTGTAGATATACAAGGAGAGGTGGATAAAGGCAACAGGATTTGTAAAAGAAAAAATCACACTGAGCTTTCACATGAAAATTCTTAAAGTTTTGAGAATAGAATTGAATAGAATAGAATTCTTCATTGGCATAGTGTGATTGGACATACAAGGAATTTGTCTTTGGTGCACATGCTCTCAGTGTACATAATGATTTTATTCCTCGAAGAAAGATAAAATTCCAGAAGTAGCCCAGAATTAAAATCTATAAATAAAAAGCAAATGGTAAAATAAGCTATAGCATTCCTTAGGAAAGATTTCTAAAGAAGAAATCCTTGCTGTAAATCCTTGTTAAAGATTTCCTTCTAATGTGGATTTTTTCAATGGCATGACATAGAATACATCTATATCTATCTGTCCGTCTGTCTATCTATCATCTATCTATATATTGTTAATAATATTAAAATATCTTTATTTTAATTGACATACTTTTCATTTATCAAGAATATACTTTATATTGTGCACAAGTTTCAATATTGCATCTTATGCTTGGCTTAGTTTGTTGCCTTCTGATTTTCCTATTTCTTTGCTGGTGAAATTTTATGAAGGTGGATTGTGCTACATAAGAGCTCATTTTTACATAATGGTTCTGTTTTGGAAATGCCTCAAATTGGAAACATTGGGTTTCTATTTTTGGGGGTATTATTGACAAGAGGAATGGTTGTGTTTATTGTTTAATGTTATATGGCCCCGGTTCTGCACAGTATATATGTGACTGTACGAAAATGGAAATGGAAAATAAAAACACATTTACAAAAAAAAATAAAAAATAAAAATTGGATAACTTCATTTCACCATGTTATCAAACAATTTTTTCCCATATAAAAAGGTTTCCATAATTAAGAAAACTCAACATTTCATGGAAGTCAAATAATGCCCTCAATATGTGTTCTTGTTTTTCTTTGCTTCATAGGTTGTCCAAAGGTTTTCAGAGACAGTTAATGCAAGTTTAAATTGAAAATCATGAGGTATATGGTATTAAGTGTGTTTCTTTATCAAATAATATGCACAAAATGTTACAGAAGCTTGAAATGAAATGAAAATTGTGCAGTAAGCAGCAATTACAGTGTATGGCAATTTCTGGTGTAATATTTTAAAAATCACTAAAGCTGTATTTCAAATTATTTAAATATATGGCACTTTCTGTAAACTGGTTTCCAATAAAGTTTTATCAAGAATATGAAAATAATGCTAGAAAAAATAGTTACTGTCAGTGTTAGCATTATACTTATATTTGATATTTTGAACAAAAGTTAATTAAAACAAAAAAAATGTTTGGGTGCACACAGGCATCTTCCCATCACTTTATTTAAATCTAAATTAAATGGCAGACACATATATTGATGAACTGACAGAAGGTTGAAATGGCATCAAAGCAAGAGAAATTGTAGCACCATAAGCTAAACATCAGCTGAAGGAAGTGGAATGCACTGAGTGGAAGCAAGAAAAAAATCAGAATGGAGAAGAAGGGAAGAAAGGAAGGAGAAAGGGAAGGAAGGAAGGAGAAAAAGAAGGAAGGAAGACATTTTTAGAGAAGAATATTGACCATTAAAACTATGAGAATAAGGATGGCAAGTGAAAAAATCTGTGGTGAGGAATCCAAAAAGATGTATGAACTGTTGCTTTAAATATTTAAGCCTCAAGTGATAAATATATTGTAGAATTAATCTACCAGTGCTGTCAAACTCCCAGCCAGTGGGATGGATGTGTCATATGCTGGCCACACCTATGCCTGGTTTAGCGAAGGGAGGGAAAGTCCCAATACATCACATGACGCCACCGTGATGGTGTAAGTTTGACACCCCGCGGCTATGGTGACACAAAATCATGAGAAGTCTGGTAACACCCTTTCTGACCAATATTTTTTACTAAAAGGCATAAGCTTCTTTGAGATACAGCTGACATCATCAGGTGCATAATGTGATGGAAAAAATAGATAAATCTGCAAAATTTTCTCCCTTCCCCCTGCCTTTTTTTGCCCCTCTTTTTCTGAAAACTCTAACTAACTTGCATCTGCCCTCCTTGTCATACACACATACCACTTGCCTACCTAAACTGGTCTTAGCTACTGCATAACCCCTTAAAATGACAATGTTCCTGCTATCACAATAGTCTTTTAATCCTATCACAAAGCATAGGCTAAAGGGCTCACCTAAAAGTTTATCTAGGTAACATGAGATAAGAAACTATAGATACTACATGTTTGAATAATGTCATCAGTTCAGCATCTTACCAATGCGATTCTTAGCAGCTTTGCTTTGTATCAGAAAAATAAGTTATTTGAAATACTAACCTCTCTTGTTCAAAATGTGTCCACGGTCAGCTTCTTTAAATTTCCAGCCCTTCAACTGCAAAATGTATTTAAAAATTCTGCTTTTCAGGGTCCCTTCTCTCAGAAGGAAGGCACCCAGTGGTGATTGAATAAAGATTGCCAATCTCTATTCAGTAACATCTTTTATTTTCCAAAAATTCTACAATAATGATTATAGATAGCCTCAGAGGCATCTATGGAGTGGAAACTGAACTTGGAACTTGTACATGCATGCATATCCATAAAAAATGGTGTTGTAGAAGAACTAAAGGGGCATCATGTCATTTATTCATTTTTCTACATGTCTATATGCTACTTATTCCATAGGTTTCTCATTTAGAATCACCTAAGCAAGTGGGGGGGAGAGAGTAATTTCCATTTTTGTCATTTCCCTCCTTAACAAATCTTCCTAGCTCTTTGAGCTCACCAGGCTATTTAAGATCATATCCCTGCAAAATCTTTTCCTTCACTGTGAAGCAAAAAACTCATAGGTATAAATCCCAGTTGTGGTTGCTAAATGAGTATCACCTATAGTAATGCACAACAATGATCTTATCAGTTTCTTCTCTTAGAGAATGCTGCTGGAGTATTAGTTGAAACTATGCAACATAGTTCATATAGGAATTTAGGAGTGTAGCTATAACCAACTTAATATAGTGATTAAGGTATAAGATATAAGAGAATAAAATATAAGAGTTCACAGCATAACTCAGCCCAATCTATTTAACTGATCCGCAGAAAAGTTATCTTCTCTTCCTCCTCCTCGTCCTTTTCATCTTCCTCTTCGGATAAAAAGAGGAAAGCTTCACACATATGCTCCTGAAGTGTGTTTCCAGAGAATAAAACAACAAATCAATAATATATAATAAACAAATATTAAATAATAATAAAATATTAATATTAAATAACCACTGATGAGGATCATATCTAATCCATTTCAACTTGTTAGTTCAAATTACTGACAGGATTTGATCTGTCAGATCTGATTATTTCAATAAATTTGACAAAATCAAACCAAAATGCCTTCAAAAAGTGATAGATCAACATACCAATTAAATCCTTCACAAAGAATATAATTTTATCCCAAAAAAATTTCCCTTTCATTAAACCTCTCATATTAATTAATAATTAATATTAACCTTAAACCTCTCATATTAATCAGTTCCTCAAGCTATTTTACTAATCAATAAGGACCAAGAAAGTGTCTGCCTGTCTCTGTCTCTCTCTCTCTGTCTCTCTCTCTTTCTCTCTCTCTCTGTCTCTGTCTCTCTTTCTCTCATAAACCAAATGGACACTGAAAGTCTGTGGAATATCCCAGTTTTATTAGAAAGCATCTTTTGAAAAGCTAAAAACATACTGTGGGACTGCTGACAGTTGGATCAAGTATACTAGCTTAGATAGAGCAATGATTTTGGCATCATACAGTTAACAACCAGGATTGCTTTAGAGAAACCATTGTTTATCGATATCAGTTCAACTTCTATCTCTCCTGCTAAGGTTGAAATAATGCTGCTGTCAAGGGAGACACAGAGGGGAAAAAACTTGCAGAGGCCACTTCTTACAGAGCTAAGGAACAATGTTAATTTCTCATGCTGAATCAAATCGTGCATTGCTATTTTTTAGACCTTTTGTTTTTCTATTTTATTCTCAGAGTACTTCAGAATTTGTTTTAAACTCTTTGAGCCTCCTTTGTTTTTGGAAAAGGAAGAACATCCTATTGCTAGTGTTCTTCACTATGCAATTTTCTATCACACTGAAGCCCCATAGCTGACTTTCAAAAATGAGGAACAATCTTGTGTTATTTTTGCCTTGGGGAAAAGAAGTATGGAAAATTAGGGAGGTTATAGATCAAAGGATACATTTAATCATGAAAAGGCCAAAGAGATCACTCACCTTATGTCTAAGTGTCAGGAACTTCATATGAGCCAATGTAGAATGCCTAAAACAAATAGTAATTTATCAGTTTGACTGGGAAATGGTAGTAAACTAATACAATATAATTGCTTTGTATTTACCTCAGATTCTTTGGCCTTGAATCTTCACAAAAATGTAAGATGTCAATATAGAAGTTAAATATATATTACAAAAATTCATATATATTTTACTTTTTATAATACTATGACAGTAAACTCTGTCTGTTTATGCACACATGTTTATGGTGTTCATTTTGTATTACAAAAACTGTTAGTCATATCTCTACTGCCACATGAAATAGTCCCAGTCAAATATGAAATGCTGAGATTCTTTTCCGACTATGGCAGGCATGTGGATCACCCCTGGGGCCATTTAGTTTGTGATCAGTTTTAAAGGCTGTGTTTTCCTATTGATCTCTTGTCTTGAAATGTCGACAGCTGTAAAGCCTCCATCAAAACATCTCTGTTTTTGAATCTGTCACACTAGTCAAGGGAAGAATTATTTATAAACAACGAGTTCCTGTGAAGAGAGATAGATAGAAGATCAAGTCTTACAAACTGTTGACAAAGGATGTGTGTGCTTGTATTTGTGTGTCCTTCTGGATTTATTGCAATTTAGTACAAACAATGCATGTTGCTATTTTGAACACACAATTTCTGACAATTTTTATATGTCACCATTTTTATATGAAATATTTACTAGCATTTTTTAAAAATTGTGTTTGAGCTAGAAATGTTCCTGCATTTCTTAGACCAATCATGTGAACATGAAAAGGTGAATTGAACAGTCTCTAAATAGATTCTACAGGATTTTAAATGTCAAAACAAAGTTAGTTTATGTGCATAATATTTATTCCTACAGTTTTGATATAATGCAACACGAATTGAATGACCGGCATGTTGCCCTAGCCTAACATTACAGGCTGAGAAAGTGACTGGCTCAAAGTTACACAGCCAGCTTTCATGCCTAAAGTGGGCTATGACTCACGTGCCTAATTTCTAGCTTGGTGCATTTACTGCACAAGATTAGCTCTCTCTCTTTTTTTAAATATATATTTCAATATTTTTTTAAAAAAAATTATTTCAAAGCATACAATAGAACAATGTAAATTCTGAAGCATCTACAGATCCATAGTCTCACTCTATAGACTGCAATTTGCATTATTTTAATGTCTCCCAAGCCTGCTATTTTTAAAGGTTATTGTACCTTGGCTGTCTATAGAAAAATGGCAAAATCATAACTGGAATGAGTACAGTAACCCCAAGAAACCTGTCCATCAATATTTTTTCATTGGTATAGGTTTTATTTTTTCCTTCCTCAATCAATTTCTAGAAAATGAATTAAAATTGGGGGAACAGTGTGGGGAAAATCAGCAACTAAGAAAATCTTAGTTTAACTTCAATATCCAAATGAGAATGTAACGGCATTATTTGTACAACACATCATGAATAATTGTATTTATCTTAATGAGGAACTTTTCTATACTAGAATCATAAGGTGAAAAAAATGAAATGTGAATTTTTAGCACTCGTAGCTCTGATTAATCCTAGCCTCATTTAACAATATTCCAATATGTGAAATGCATCTCATCAAGAACCCGTAAGGCTATCTAATAAATCAGAGTAGAAGGTCATACAAACACTATGATTAATAGTGTAATGACACACACATATTTTAATTAAAAAAATTGAAAATATCCCCATTTCATAATAGTTTGAAAAGTTCACTTAATTAAGCATAGTTGGTGATTAGCTAATTAATTTCATAATAACTTTCATTACATGCTTATATTGCAGTCAGCACTTTATTCAAAGAAATTTAGTGGTTGCCCTTTCTTCTCCACATTTCTGTAGCTCTTTTGAGTGACTGAAGACTTCTAAAGATATTCAGTTTTTATTATTTCTTTTTTAAAAACTCAAGTATTTTATGTTAAATACTAAAAGATTGCAAACATATCAAATCTTTCTGAAAAGAATAATACCCTAACCCTAATTATAAATCATTCAGAAACAAGCATAAAAGATAGTAGATTATGATGTTATGTTCTGTGTCTACTCAATATGGTTGGACCTTCTTTAGTAGGGTGGAGACATCTGGGTAGTGGGTGTGGTCATTTCTATCTCTTTTCAGCACACCAAATGAGATCACTTTTTCCATCTTCAGATCATTCTGGAGAGGTATGAATAAATAGCTGTAGGCAAAGAAGTTCCTATAGATCTGTAAAGCAAAGAAAAACTGAAATAAGACTATAAACACACTAAGTGACTGCTTCACTTAATAATTTAGTTGTTGGTTACAGCTGTGGTCACTATATGTGGCCACAGCTGTAACCAACCTATACATCTCATCACAATATTCCTTTTCTAGTTAAGCAGCATAATGCAAAAGTCAGAAAAGAAATGAGAACTAGTAAGCAAGATAAAGTAAATTCAGACTACAAGAAAAGGGATAACTAATTAAATATAAATGATAATATTCATTACAGTACTCCATCCTTGTTTCCACCACATCCATACACTGGTTGGCTTTTATTCTTACTGTGCTGTTTTTGAAGGTTTCATTCATCCAATCTCATAATTTTCATAACTTTCATTCATTCCAATCATAATTTGTCTTTCTCTTGAACCCTTCCATCATGAATTACTTCCACAACTGATCTCTCAGACATGCTTCGTAAATGATCAAGCCACTTAGAGTTTCATCATTTCTATTTTCAGCTCACATTCATTCATCAGCATTGATTCTTCATGTGTATTGTTTCATGGCACATACTTCTTAAATAGCTACTGTTTTTCTTGACATTTCTGTTTTTTCTTTCTATACAACAAAATGGGCAAAAGCATGAATTTGACATAAAGCCAGTTTGATTTCTTTTAACAAACATTTATTTCTTGCAACATACTGCACAATATTCTTCTATCAGAATTTACATGTCTTAAAATGCATCCATCTCCCTATCTTTAGTAAATGCCATGCTGCATTACACACATTCACCTATTTTTTCTAATTTTTTCCATTTATGTATCACTTATATTGTTCATTTAATTTTTCTTGTCAAAGACAACTACATTGGGGTTTGATATATTCATTTTTCATACATTAATTAGGAAAATAATCAATATACAACTGCTCAGTGAAGAGTGCAAAACAATAACAGAAAACAAAGAAAGTGTGACATTGTTCAAATCCTGTTTGGGCTCAATCTTCTTGGAAAGAGAAAATATTAACCCCTTCCACCGCACCAACCCAAACAACAGTGAAAAGATTGAAGGAAACATAAATTAATAGAAACAGAGTCAAGAATAGGAATGAATGCTAATTTCCTGGATTTAATGGAAGAACTTTGCTAATAGTACTCGATCATCTGCATCTGGAAGGGAGACAGATAAACTTACATATTATAATTATGAAGTAGCCTCACTTCACTTGTAATGCCACTATACCCATCTTCCTATGTTCCTAAAAAAATAACAAAATAAATAAAATTTAAAAAACAGGAAAAAATAGAAAACCATAGCCCAACAACTGCGGCACTGATACATGGGTAGCTTCTTCAGCAAATTACTGTATTTTTCAGATAATAAGACACTCTGGAGTATAAGATGCACCTTAGTTTTTGGGGTGGAAAATAAGGGGGGAAAATTCTGCCTCTGCCTACTAGCATCCATCAGTATTCATCTGACCAGCATTTTTAGCCAAGAGCCTGGTCAACACATTAGCCTGATTCAGCATGAGCAGCTGCTTGGCGGGTGGATTGGTCTCCCTGAATACCCCCCATGTTCCCAGAGATGAACTTTAGCAATAGATTTGCTGGTTGTGAACATGTGCACTAGCTATGCCGCACATGCCTCATTGGGGCAGATATACAGCTTCAAAAATGCAGCTGATCGTCACAGGGCGCTCCAGTGAGTACAGCAGGTGAAGTGCAGAACTGATCCGACAAGGCAGCAGCTGTTCCAGGTTGCCATTTTGGCCTCTGCACATTGCTTTTTCATCCTCCAAAAGCTCAGTTTGGGAGGCTACCTTTTCAGCCTCCAAAAGCTCTGTTTTTGGGACAATGTTCTGTGGCAATCCCTGCAGCCTGGAACAGGTATAAAACACAATGCATGGAGGCCAAAGGATCAGGGCCAGTGGTTGGGCGGGCCTACACACCCAAATGTTCACTCTATTTTAGGGGGGTGGGTGGAGTGGAAAGTGCATCTTATACTCCGAAAAATACAGTATAGGCTAGCCAATCTATAATGAATTTGAAAACAATGTAACAATTATAAGAGTTTATCATAGACTAACAAAATCAAAATAATTTTTCTATATATTTATAGTAATATAATTTATTGATTATAGTTATATAATTTATTGATTGCATAACACATTTGACTTAATCAAACCATTTCATTGCATAATATTGTATTAGTTACATATGTCTGGTATGGTATGTCTATGAAATACAGTCACAACTAGCTTGAAAACTACTCAATTCTTTCCCGTCAAATGGTCCTATCAATTCAGAATCATAGGATTTAGATCTCAACATTGTACTCATTAATACTAATCATTAATAACATGGAAAACATTTAGAGGAACGCCATATGCCATATGCCATAAGATGAGTCAGGTAGCTAAGATCCTAGAAAATAGGGGGGAAAAAACCTCTTTAACATTATTTATAGAAGTACAATAAAAATAGCACTTAATAAAATAATAAAAAGCTGTTCATTTTGGAAAATAAAATAAATGTATTTTTCATACTTGGTTTGATCATATTATTTATGAAAATAATATTAGAATTGGAATTGATCACAGAGTGAATACATATGAAAATTAGTTTTCATACAATCACAAGTTAACAATTTGATACTAGTTCTGTTACTAAAAGAGGAAAAAGATGGAAACTATATCCCTTATCATAGAGATGCCGTTCTATTTTTTTCCCATGGAGTAGGCAAGAGAAAGTAGTACAAGAAATGTGACTTTGCATTTGGTAAACAGCAGTTTTGTAAATTATTTCTTAATAGCTTCTGTATATTTGCTGAAACTTTGTGCCATGGGAAAAATATTCTTGCAGAGTTTGCTATCTCTCATTCTCAGAGGCCTGACAGTAGGAATCAAATACAGGGTGGTTGATAACAAATTCCAACAAATGCAGTTTTGGCTTGCATAAACAGACATACTATGAAAATCTTCATTTATCCAACTTCCCCTATATATTCTTGTTCAGTATTGAACACTGCATTTTCAGGATGAATCAGAGGAGGACTTTAGGAAGAGCAATAGGAATATTTTGTCACTGGAGAAATTTAGAGAACAGGTTTATTTAATCCCTCTTGCAAAATGTGTGTGTGTGTGTGTGTGTAAATACTGTATATAGATACAGATCAGTGGTAGGTTTCAAATTTTTTTAGAACTTCTTCTATAGGTGTGGCCTGCTTTGTGGGAGTGGCTTGCTGGCCATGTGACTGGGTGGGAGTGGCCAAACTTGTAAAATGTGGTGAAACTCACTTAACAACGCTCTTGCTTAGCAACCAAAATGGTGGCTCAGAAACTCTGGCATTTGAAGCACACAAGTCTTAAAGCTGTCAAGTTACAAGACCCTCACACTCCTAACCCTTTAGAAAAAAAAACCCCAGAGATGTTCAAACTTCACAGCTTTAAGACTTGTGGACTTCAACTCCCAGAATTCCTCCTCTCATTCTTCATCTTGATGATGTGCAGATGGGTGGGGGGAAGAAACTGGAACCGGTTCTAAATGGTTCTGTAGATTTCTATAGAAGAGGTTAGAACTGGCAGGAACCCACCTCTGATACAGATACATATAAGTATAAATATGATAGCACATTTCAAACAGATTTAAGACTGTCCTTGAAAAGAACACATTGAAATCCAGAATTGGATACCAAATTTTATGAAGTGCATTTACAAACTAGAACATGCCTAAAAAAAAGCAGCAAGGATGAAATTAAATTCTACATGAAACACTTGAAAGACTCAGTTATGCTTAATCCACCAGACAGAAGATTAAAGGCAGAGCAGATAATATTTTTAACTATCTGAAAAGTAGCCAAGCAATAATAGAGGCAGACTTGCTGTTGGTTTGGAAGACAGAAGGAAAGAAAGGTGTAGATTGCACTTAACAATTGGGTAAAATATAGAAAATAACTTCTGCAAACCAATTTTCTTGGGATACGGTAGGCTTTGATATGGGGATGATTAGTATTTTTGAAAGGCTTTAATTCTGATGTTCTTATTTTCTTCATTTTCTTTAAGAAAGCAAGCAAACAAACAACAAGCAGACTAGACATTATTATTGTTAAATCAAATAGTAAAAATTCAAGTCACCTTCCAGACAGAAATGTGCAGGATGAAAATGAAGGTAAAGATATCAGATACATCCGAAAGAGTTAGTGTAGAAACTCACCTTCTGTAATATGTCTTATTTCTTTTTGTCCATTTTTGATGCTCTGAATTAAATATTATTAATGTAATTTACATGAACAGTTGTTGGGTGTTGAGCTAGAGAAAGAAATATGATGAGCAGGTTCAAGTGAATATTTAATACTTTGCACACAAAGTATATAACCTGTTTATGTTCCAAAATGATTCAATATTCTAAAAGGGCTGCTTTGTTTTATAGCAACCAAAGTAGTATTCAGAAAAACTGCATTTAGATCGTTTTTATGTCTGCGCCATTTGAATTCTCCCAAAGTGAACTGCAAAATTCATAGAGCATTTAAATTGGCTTTAGCATAAGATTATCAGGCTTGAAGGGTGAAAGTAACATTTCATTTCTGAAGTTCTGAAGACATTTGGTTGAAATATAATAAAACTAGAATGAGCTCAAAATTTTCAAAAGTCTATCTCCTATGAAAATAAACACACACACACACACACACACACACACACAAAATCAATGTTCTAAAAGTTATTAAATCTTGTGATATTTTCTAGGGAATAGAGAATTCCCAAAACTTTTAAAATCATTGAGCATTGCTGTGCATAAAAATAATTTCCCCACCCCCACTTATCAATGGGTTCCCTGTTATCATGCAGAAATGCCTGAATATATGAACCTCAAATCTCAAATATAAAGAAAAAAGTAGTACCTAAAAATTAACAGGAGATGATAATCCTGGACATCTACAGTTTACAGGAAATCTGTCTTCTTATACTTAATAAGACTCATGCACAGATAACAAGAATAATTAATTTCTGTTAACTTAAATTAATTTATCCATAACCATAAGCAAGAGTCCACATATTTCTCACTTATGTAGCTGTGAAATCATATATGCAAATAGTATGCACAGTTTTCCACCTGATCTATTTCCATAGGCTGTTCTATAAGCAGTAGGACTAAATTGATTGTAGAATCCTAGATCTTAGCTAAGAGGAAAGCTATAATTTTTGATGAGATGTTTATTGAAATGAGATTTTTTTTTAATTGTGTGAAAAAAATAAGTGAGAAATAGATAGCAGTTACTAGACAAACCATGGGCTTTTTTCCTTATTTTTTAAATAAAATTTTGTATATGTTGTAATATTCATGGGTGAAAAATGCTTTGAAAACTTTTGTTCTACCATTCCTCTTATACCTTCATCCCATTTCCAGCTCAGGGATGACAGAAGCTTAAGTACTTGCATTAAAATAATGGTCCTTTCCTCTTATATTAACATGATGCGGCAGCATACATAAAGTATATATGAGCTACGTGATTTTTGCATCTATTATGTTTGTGGTGAATCATATGATCAATATTAGATGAACTAGGCACCTATTGTTACACTGGATGAACACCAGTGGTGGGTTCCTACCGGTTCGGATGGTTTGGCTAGTACTCCATCACTCAGGCTGGGGGGTGAAATTTTATGCCCCTCAGACAGGGTTCGCAATTTGGGAGTCCTCTTGGACCCACAGCTGACTTTAGAACATCATTTGTCGGCTGTGACCGGGGGGGCATTTGCCCAGGTTCGCCTGGTGCACCAATTGCATCCCTACCTGAATCGGGAGGCACTCGCAACAGTCACTCATGCCCTTGTGACCTCAAGACTGGACTACTGCAATGCGCTCTACATGGGGCAGCCTTTGAAGAGCATTCAGAGACTTCAGCTCGTCCAGAATGCAGCCGCGCGAGTGATTGTGGGTGCACCTTGGTACACCCACGTTACACCTATCCTCCGCGAACTGCACTGGTTACCGATTGGTCTCCGGATACACTTCAAGGTGCTAGTCGTCACTTATAAAGCCCTTCATGGTATTCGACCTGAGTACTTGAGAGACCGCCTGCTGCCAATTACCTCCCAAAGATCCATTAGATCACACAGATTAGGCCTCCTTCGGGTTCCGTCTACTAGCCAATGTCATCTGGCCACTACCGGAACGAGCTCCCCGCAGAGATTCGGACCCTCACCTCTCTCCAGGCCTTCCGAAAAGCCGTTAAAACCTGGCTGTGTCGGCAGGCCTGGGGTCGATGAGTTCCCTTCCCCTCTCGAATCGTGTGGCTGTTGGTTGTTTTAAATGCCCTGTACTTTTTATAGTTTTTGTGTTTTTCCCTCCCCCCCCTTGGATTTGTGCGCCGCCCTGAGTCCCGCTGGGAATAGGGTGGCATATAAATAAAATGAACCTCAAACCTTGGTAATAGCTTGGCAGCCTGGGTCGCTGGAACCGGCAGCGACCCAGGCCTCCCATGTCCCCGAACCAGTTGTCCTGGTGGTATCATAGGTACCACCATCTTGTTTTTTGCTTCTAAGTATGCATAGAGCAATTTTAGTTGTAGTGCGCATGCAGGTGAAGCATGCACACAGTGTCACCTAAGCAAACCAGCAGTAGTCTCTGCTGGAACCCACTCGATGAACACATCTCTTTTCTTGCCACTTCTTCTACTGCAATTCTGTTATCACCTTCCCAATAGCAAAATAGAGCATCTGGTAAAATACCAATAAAAAATACACAGTGTATATTGTTGACAGATTCACCACATGGACATATACAGGTGCTTGATTTCTGAAGCTGGTTACCTTTTATGACAACAAGATTTTGTCTCTGAGGAAGGGACAAAAAAATTCATGGGTTTTGTTTCTCCTTCTTGGTTGTTAGTGCTTCAAGAGATTTGGACTTCTTGTTTTAACACCCAGGAAAATCCCAGAAGCTCTTAAATAGTTTATTCTCTGTCCAGTTTAGTCATTACAGTAAATGAAAAAGTTTAGTCAGAAGAATGATTTATTTTTAAAGGCAACTTTGGCTTATCACTATAATCCCCCCTCCCCTTGTGCCTTTTAAATTTCATTTCTCACTTTCTGATTTCCAGAGAGATTTGCCAGATGGATGATGAGGGGAAATGGTTGTTTTCAACTCTTTCTCTTCCTGGCCAAATTTCTTGCTAGAAGAAATTCTATCAAACCTCTCTCTTCTTTTGATTCCTTTTCTGCTAGAGCAATCTTGCAAAGTTACAAACATATATACAAACCTATAATGACCCTTGTAGAGTATTGGATTATTGTTGTTACTGGATGATTAAACATGCCTGAGATTTTGCTTTCTTATTGATTGCCTTGGCCTCCCTATATATGTTGTAATTTTTGCAAACTCATTTGTAATAGTACTGGAAATTTCAGTAAAGCAAGCAGCAGAAAAACTTGTTGATTGCAGTATCTTTGTTTGACAGTAGAAAAGACATAATAAACCTCACACAGGTACCTGCACAGGTATTACAGTGAATAAAGGTTTAGCCAGAGCAGAATAAAAGTTAAAGGAGAGAGGGGGTTTAGAGGGCTTGTGGAGCTGCAGAATGATGCTCAGAATGACATCCTGGGGCCCACTTTATTTGAACATAAAACACCCCTACGTCAGAGATTCTTCTGCATTTCTACAAGTTGTTTGCATACTTGTTCAGATGTACTAGCACTGTGCCTAACTGGAAAGTGATGGTACAAAACAGTGGCGGACGTCCACTTTGGGCATGCACGCTGTGCACACATGCACACGTGACCACCCTGCAATGCCCCAGCTGTTCAGCGAGGTTGTGCAGGTGCCATACGCTGTGCATGCGTGTTCAATTGATCCGTTTCCCTCAAAAAGAGGTGAGGAACATGGGCGGGCGGATGGGCCCACCAAAACACCATTCTGGTATGGTGTCCGCTTCTCCCAGCTGCCACCGCTACGCCCATACCGTGCCGTACCACCCAAAACCCACCACTGGTACAAAGGCTTTAACTGTGCTTGTCTGCTTCCAAATGGTCAAAGGTAGCTGAGCCATGGTTATAAACAATATACATGGGAGCAGATCCCAGTGCTAATTGTTCAGTTTTTAAAGAAAAATATTGTTCTTCTCTTCAGTTCTGTTTCAAAAAGTAAACCTTCATTTGGCTGTTAAAAGAATGCAGAAACAAAAGAGATTAGGGTTCACTATCACTACGGGACTGATATTATTATGGACTATTTTCCACCAGGTAATGATGGAAGGTTTTAAAACTGGATGGATCTTCCAATTAATTTACTTAACATGCCCTGAGCTGATAAAGTCAGGACATCATTATGCCTGATGCAGTACTGCAGAAGGAAATCAGGAGAAGAAATGAAAATAGCAAATTTTTTAGATTTTTTCTGGCTTAAAGATAGAATTACCAGATACCTGTGCAGCAAAGGTTTATGTGGGCCTATGGTGTATGCGTTTGAGAGGACAAATGGGGAGCAGGGAGGAAAACACTAACTGTTTAATTTTATTGGTTTTCCAACTAAAATTACAACAAAAATCTGCAAAAAAAATGTACTTAGGTGTATATGTGTATGAAACTATTTTTGAGCATCAGAAAGACTGATTTTTCAATTGCAAAATTTTTCCAGAAATTTTTATTTTCAAGAAAATATACTAGTGATAACATAGAATTAAACAAGAATATGCTTTTCAAATTTCACCATGGAAACATACGATGAATCTTGTGATCATAGATTTGAAGGAACTGGATTTAAAGATTTTTCATGTGTGTAAATCAACGCTGAAATTATAGAGAGTGAAATTAATGAAGTTGTAAGTGATTCAGATAGAAATAAGAGATAAAATAAGCAGAAGTAGAAAAGACTGCAGATAGAAAGAAAAAAGCAAGAAACATAAAACAGAACTTCCTGATCTTCTTTATAGGAAATAAATCCATTATTTCTCTTTCTTCATTAAAGGTATAATACTGTTTTCTTCTTCCCATATTCATGCCCTTAATGAGCAAATCCATAAACAACTAATTTATTTTTTTCAGTTTTCAGCAAAAAGTTATTAAGAGGTTTCCATCCAAAATAGTATTAGTTGTCTTATTCCTGATCAAACATATCAATTTTGCCATTTGCACAAGTTCCACCATTTTCATGAATCATTTCTCCATTGTGGTTATTTCAGTGTTTGTACACATGTGTGCACCCATATTTAAAATTATGGATAATATTTTATTTTAAATCCATACCAATCAGATGGAAGATATGATGATTTAAAAAAATGACCTGTGAGACATTTGATAATGCTTCCATTCATCCTACTTAAGGATGAATTGAAAACATGTTCTCTTAGTAATGGCAAAGGGATTTTTTGTTGTGCTATATTATTATTTGAGACCTATTTTCTGGATTTTTACCAAGTCAGGTACTGAGCAAGAAACATAACCAAGGGGGTGATGATGATTCTACTTGTTGTAGAGATGGAGCAAAAAATTCAAGTAAGCCAATACCACTGCCATTCTTCTCTTTAAACTTTATACTAGAGAAAGTAAAAACAATACTGCCTGAGACCAAACACCAGGGATGGGTTCCGGCAGGCACTACTGCTGGTTCGCTCATGGGCATGCCACGTGCATGCTTAACGCACATTGTGTGTGCATGCATGGTGCAATTAAAATTATTCTGTGCATGCACAGAATCAGAAAACAAGATGGCAGCACCTATGGTGCTGTCTGGAGGCAGGCCTGGGTCAATGCTGGTTTCAGTGGCCCAGGCTGCTAAACCACTACCGGTTCTGGCCAAACTGAACCAGTAGGAACCCACCACTGCCAAACACAATCTTTATCAAAACTGTGCAGGTGCCCTTCACATCCAAGTCTGATGATTCAAAGTAGTGAGATGTTCAGAGAGGTTGAATAGATGCAAGATTTAAACTCTGGAGCTGACATAGCAACATTGTGAAACTGATAGATTCTTCAGTAACTGGTCTTTGGCATTACAAAAGCTTCTTATGAACTTACAATAAAAGCAACTCACTTGAACCATCCTTGAATCTTCTACTGCTAAAATCACAAGAGCAATGCTTCCTTCCTAGAGAGAGATTTATTACAATGCTCAGGTTGAAGCTCTGAGCACTATGTCTTGACATTCATAATTTTCTTCTCATGGCTATATTTCCTTCTGACAATTCTTGGTGAGTTTATGGTCATGTCCATCTAGTTTTCTTGGCAGTAATACAAAAGCAGTTTATTGTTGCCTTCGTCTGAGATCCTTCTTTGACTTAGCAGGTAACTAAAGCCTAGGGATTCTTTAATGGTCTGTATTCCAAGCAGTAATCCGATTGAATGAAAAGTTCATTTAATATTAGCTAAGAACAGCCAAGCATTTCCACATGCTGCAATTTGCTAAAGTAGCATGAGCAACAACCGACAAAAAAATGAAGGATTTTCATTTTCCAAAATGAAATAGCCTGACTTACGAAGATGGAAATGAAGAATCACCTATATTAGAGAAAAGTCATATATTAACATATTCCCAGAGCAATTGCTGCAGTTGAAAATACTTCATATTACAGCATTCTGCTTATTCCATCAAACATTTAGGGCATACTTGCTATATTTTAAAAGTGATTCATCTATGCCACTTACTAAACTGAATATAAGGTAACTGAATGATAAATAGTTGTAGACTATATAGCATAATCAGCAATCAAAAATGTTGCTGATGTGGCACTTTGAAAACTTCTGTTCACTTTTATAAAATCTTTTTTTTAAACTCATAAATAATTATCAATTTACAGATAAAATAATATTTTTAATCTAAATTTTGACATACACAAGCAGTCTGCAACCATGCTTTCCTGGCTTTTTAATTGGAGGATAGGACTGTAAACTTTAAGCATAATTGTGCTTCAGTTCATATGCATCAAATGTTTGATTTAACTGTTCTTCATTTAGCAACATTAACAAAAGATAGTTATCCATATACCATATGATTTTATGCCTGCATAAAATCTATTTATTATATTATACATGGAAAAGTGCATAACATATATATAATATACATTTTTGCAATTTGCAATTTTATGCCTGAATAAAATATTTACTGTATTATTTCAGAAGTGTAAAATAAGATTGGAATAATATTTTCTCATTCTTAAAACACAATGATGTTGACTGTAAAATCTGTAACATGCTATGTAATAAAAATTATCCTCATGGGTGAGCATTTATCTGTGCTACAATCAACCATGGTCACTTCCAAATACATTGCCCTATATATAATTTTAAAGCATTCTAGATGTTTCTTTTTTAAAAAAAAAATCTAGCCTGATAAAATGTTCGAAAGAAACAATGTAAACATGCTGAAGATGTTATCCGATCTTCTACTTGTCCATCTACTAACAACATAGTTCTTTAGAATGGAACAGAATGGGAACAATTGTTGGTTTGGAATGATAAACTAGCAGAAAGAAAGGAACCTGAATTTGAAAATGGGAAAATCCAATCATAAAATGGAGTAAGAAAGGCAGGAAGGGTGGGGAGAAAGATAGAGATGAAGTTTTGAAAAATTTTCTCAATCCATCTTTATGAGAGGTGCAGTAGGATAGAATGTTACTTACTTAGAATGTTTCTATGCTCCATTTTATTTAAGTATATAAGTATTTGAATGTATTAATAATCTAACTCACTCTCCCTCCCTCCCTCCCTCCCTCCCTCCCTCCCTCTCTCCCCTGCAGTGGAGTTCCTGTTAAGCATGGGTGTCAAACTCAAGGCCCGCAGGCCGAATGCGGCCCATAGGGTGTTTAGATCTGGTCCTTGGGGCCACCCTTGAAACAGTGCCTCTGCCAGTGAAAATGGCGCTTGGGAAGGCCGTGTGCTAGCTCTGTTTTCACTAACAAAGCACTGCAGGAGGCTGTCACAGCTGAAAATGGAGCCCGGAAGGGTGCCTCCAATAGAAGTGATGTCGAACTGGCCACACCCACACTGGCCAAACACATGGCCCCTGAGATCAAACACAACCCTGATGTGGTTCTCATTGAAATCGAGTTTCACACCCCTGCTATTAGGGATCTGGGGGGGAAAAATTCCAGATACTACATTGTGCAGGCTGTAAAGAAACTTTGGATTCTGTGTCCATCAGCAGAAACTTTCTGCATTAGTTTCTGAAAACAGAACTGGATCAAATTTAGTAGGGCAGGACAAGCAACAAAAGAAACAGGCCAAATCAGACTGAAGAAACACATTCCTAGAGAAGGAAAAAATAATGTCCAGTACATACTGTAACTATGAAAGAAGCAGTTGAATAGTATCTTCGAATACTACTACCTGATTGCTCCTTTGGAGCATTCTTTCTGGTCACATGACCAGAAGCTGATGCAGTCTGTCCCATGCTTTAAGTACATGGTTTTTTAATGTGAGAAGAAATAAATATAACAAATGCACATATCAGATTCAACATGAGAGAAAATCAGAAACACTCATAGGATCAATTAAAATCATCCTCCTTGATGCACATAAATAAACACACAAACATACAGAGAGAGAGAGAAAGAGGGGGGAGGGAGAGGGGAGAGAGAAAGAGATACACACACACACACACAGAGAGAGAGAGAGATACAGACAGACAGAGATACAGAGAGAGAGAGAGAGGTATTCCATTCTCAGAAGAAAGTATGCATGCATGCACACAGAAACAAGTTATTCTGTTCCACATAAAAAGTACTGGCACCTATTGTGGTGTTGCTGATAAAGGAATTAAAAAGAATTCCAACATACTTTGTCTGATTCCCTCCCTACTTTAGTTCCTATCCCAAGCACTGCTTCTCAAAAGTGAAACTAGAGCTTAGGTCAATTTTGATATATGTTTCCTTTCAACTTTCTCAGGAGTTTGGCTATATCTTAAATGTTTTTAGGCCATTCTTGGAAATAAGGAGAAGTTGTGTATTATGAAGTCATAAGAATTCATATGTCAGCTCATGTAAAAATAATGACAGAAAGTTAAATTAATCCTCAAACAGAACAAAGCGTTAAAAGTTTTAAAGAACAAAAATACTATGTATGTGTGTGTATGTGTAAAAATTCTCTCACTCTCTGTCTCACAAACACACACATAAACAGCATGTATTGCTAATGTGTGAATATTCTATTTTTCTTTATGTGAAATCAAGTGATCTATAGCTTTTGTCCTCAAACAATTAAATCTTTAAAAAAAAAATTACAATGAGCTCATAGGGATGATTCATCAGAAATCCAAGTGACAATTTTTTTTTGAAAGAGACATAAAAATATCAAATACTATCTATATAAATAAATTTGGGAGCTATCTATATAAATAAATTTGGAAGCACCTTGAAAAGAAAGAGGGGGGGGGGTTCTTCAGGGAAATAAAACCTTTGCCAAATTCTAGGACAGATTTCAAGGCAAAAATAATTAAATCTCTTCCAAAATAACTTCATTTTCTATTGAACCATGGGCCTCCCCTGGGTCTTCATGTAATTTTAGTCCTCAGCGGTCTAGAATAGTCAGAAGCTGGGAAGTTACATTGTGAGCCAGTGAACAGTCAGAACTCTTGATGTTATATAATATTACACAGCCAGTGACTCTCTATAAAAAACATCTTTGATTTATTAATACTATGATTTTGCATACAAGTATTTCTTTTCCATCACTATTAAAGATATATTTACAATACTGTCTACTACCACTGAGTTTAGGCTTCTATCACCCAATGTTTCAAAAGCAACTGAATGTATAAACTTAATCTCCAAGTCAGCAAAATTATTTGTTTAGGAGTAAAGAAGCAGAGCTAGGTCATAAAAATCCATTCTTAAAATTAATACATTGAATTTACTAATTAAGCCAAGGTTGGCCATGTTCTTATATAGAGCTGAAGTTTTGAGTTTAAAGCACATAACATTGCTCGAACAAACACAATCACAGAATCATACAGAAGAGAAAAATACTTTAGCTACTGCCTTTACAGACAAACTGAGAATGTGTACACTGTTAATAGGGTTCTGTTAATGTAGCCCTACAATAAAGGTAAGAGTTAAGTTATCTTGTCATGTTTCCTGTCTGATTTACCTGTGGTTTTATTTGTTTGTTCTGCACTATCCAGATTCATCTTTGGTGTAATAGGCAGCTATATAAATTTATCCTTCTCCTCATGATGATTGATGATGATCATCATCATCACCATAAATCCCTCATGAGGCACTACTTTTACATGGCTGTGCAGCTTGTGTGTGCTCTATGGCAGATGAAAGCTATATCAGAGTTCAACCACACTGAACAGATTTCATCAGAGGAGTCAGACAAAGAGTGTTTCTCCCATAAAAAATATGGTAATACATAAATTATAGAAATTAATACTGTCAACAAGCTTGTATTACCTGGCTTAACAGGGATCATGGTAGATGTTGGAGTTCCTGACATCTGAGAAAAAATGGGCTATAGGATTCAGAACTGTTGGCTGAGTAACCAGACCAGCAGGTGCAGAACTCCTGGAAGAAAAGGTATTTACCTTTCACAAATAGACAGCAATTTAAAGCAATATCCAGAATGAGAAATAACAGAACGTAGGTTAGCAGATCAATGTCAATTATTAATAAATACAAAATAAAGTATTCACAGACGCAGAATTGGAAGAACTGCAAAGGTCTACCCAGGGCAAAGAAATCAAAGCCTTGCCAGAAATAACATACTGTAGAGGCAAACAAGGGGCTGTTGGCAAGAGAGGAATCCAGGAAAGATATAGATATACCAGAGTTTCGTTGGAAACCAGGCCTCTCTTCTGCCTCAGAAAGAACCCAGGCCTTTAACTATAGAAAAATTGAAACAAAGAATAACTGAACAGAAACATCAAAATATGGTTGCCTGCATTGAAGCTTGTTCCAAAGAAACTAGCACAAGAATTAAAAGTTGCAAATACTGTAATATTAAGTATAAGCACCAATTCAATGCAAAAAAAACCCAAACCAATTAATGTACAGCACAGCTGCAGTTGTAACTGAATACCTGGGATGCAAAATCAACAGAGAAGAAGAAAAGCCAAAAAGTATACTACCAAAATGGAAGCTTAGACGAAAATAAAATCAGCAAATTGAAATCAGATGCAAGCAAAGAAAAGAAGCTGAAAAACAAAAAGACCAAATAATATATTACCAAGAAATACCATTTAGAAACAAGGAAGATAAAGGAAACACTGGAAATAATAAAGCAGCAAATAACAGTTATAACCAAGAAGATCAGCAGACATGAAACTTGAATTGCAAATTATAGGCAGAACTTTGAATTTCAATCCAATCAGAAACATTTTTACCAATGCATCAATAGAAAGACTGTTGTGAATGAGTCGGTATCTGATAAGAAAGAAACAGTGCAGTTCTGGGTGCAGATATAGGTTAACCCAAAGAAATACAATGATTCAGCTTGGTTAAAGGATGTGAAAAAGAATAAAAAAGAAGCTGAAATCAAAGAACTAGTAATAATAGCAAAAATGATAGAGAAAGAGGAAGGAAGGTCAAGAATTGGGCAGCAGAAGGTGAAGATGAATTGCGTGATTTTTTGTTGAAACATATGACTGGTCTATACCCACTAGTTGCCAAGCAGTTTAACAACAGACAAGGAGGTAAAATTGAAGAATAGCTAATTGACAATAACTAATCTGGCAAAATCTGATAATGAAAGATCCAGCAAAAGGGATATCACTAGGCACTGACAGGTTAACTACTTGCTTACCAATAACTTTCAAATTGCTAATTGGTGTGGTAGTTGATGCAGTCCAACAGCATCTAGTTGAAAACAAGCTCTTTCCACCTGAACAGAAGAGAAACTTCCCCAACAGTAGAGAAACAAAAGATGAACTTCTAGATGATTTTAGAAAAGTTTAAGAGAAGGAAGACTAACTTTAATTGTAGCATGGATTGGCTACAACAAAGCCACATAACTGGATAATCAAGTGCCTAGAAAATACAGGAGTTAGTAGAAACATCAGAAGCTTTTTTGCAAAGATCAATGGCACAATGGAAGACACAATTGCAGGTCAATGATAGGAGACTGGGAGAGGTTACTATCAAGTGAGAAATATTTCAAGGAGATTCAATATATCAAGAGAGTAAAGAAGATTTTTAACTCAGTGGAGGAGTTAAACAATGAAAACAATACACACCTGGGCATTTCCAATCATTAGATACACAGCTGGAATAGTGGATTGGACTCAAGCAGAACTAAAAGGCATGGATAGGAAGATCAGAAAAATAATGACAATGAATCATGCCCTTCATCCTCCTAGCGACATTGACAGACTCTACCTACCAAGGCAAATAGGTGGTATGGAATGTTACAAGTACATCAGATGGTTGAAAGGGAAAAAAGGAATTGGAAGAATATCTGAAGGACAGTGAAGAAGATGCTTTGAAATTACTATACTAGGAAGGCTTACTGACTACTGGAGATACCAAACTGACTTGCAAGAAAAACCAAATGAAAAACAGAATGGAGGCATGGGAACATAAAACACTGTGTGGCCAGTACTTCAAAAAAATAGTAGAGAAAGCAGATAATAACAAGACCTTACAATTGCTAAGACAGGAGAATTGAACAAGAGATTTAGCGACTACTTCTCGCTGCACAAGACAAGCTTTAAGAACAAATGGATACAAAGCCAAAATTAAGAAGACAGCAACAGACAATAAATGGTACCTATGCAAAGAAGCTGAAGAAACAGTGGACCACCTAGTCAGTTGCTGCAAGATTGCAGAGATTGGCTGCAAGCAAAAGCATAATAAAATAGCAACAATGACTCCTCAGTTATTTTTACTAGGTATATGTACTGATTTTTACAGTGGTAGAGACTAACTTGATTCTGCACCTAATAACGGCAGCAAGACTGTTGGTGGCGCAATACTGGAAGAAGGAAGACTTGCCTACAATCCAAGAATGGACATTGAAAGTCACAAACCTAGCCGAGATGGCTAAAATATCGGCATATCTTAAAGATCACTCAAATGAGAGATATAAACAAGACTGGAAAAAATGGATTGACTATATACAAAATAAATACGGGACCAAGAAATTCCAGTTAGCCTATGCTTAAGATCAGAAATGATTTAAATTGTTTAAAGTTAGTTCAGCAAGAAGAAGCTAAGGTCAATGTAGAATGTCATTGATTTCTTTATTTCTTTTTTCTCAATAGATTTTAGACTGTGTTAGTTAAAAATCCATACCGTGTACAGGTTCTGGGAAGTCGGGGGGGGAAGGAGGAGGGGGTTGGGGGGTGGAGGGAGGGGCATACAAAAAAAACTGCACTTCAATGTTTTAATGATTGATGAATGATGAAATATTTGTGTTTTTTAAAAGAAATAAAACCTTTGGAACGAAAAAAAATTAGGAAAAAAAAGTCAGTGATATCTAGGGTGATCAGACGTCCCGCTTTTGGTGGGATAGCCCCGCCTTTTCATAAATTTTCCCGCGTCCCGCACGCTTCTTAAAAACACACACTTTTTTTGGCGCTCGCAGCTCCCTCGCTCCCCCGCCCATCAGCTGCTAGCTCGCTGGGCTGGCTCATCATTCCGTTCTATCCTACAAATTTAAGCCAGCCCAGCCTGCCGCTCACTGATTGGATTGGCCTGGACTCCAGCCAATCAGTGAGCTGGCTGGGATGGAAAATTTTCAGCACGCCACATGCTGAAAATTTTCCATCCCAACCAGCTCACTGATTGGCTGGACTCCGCTTTGCTGAGCACGCCTGCGTGAGTCTCCATTTCATTTCATCTTTTGGGGTTGCAGCTGCGGTTACTCACTGGTGAGTAATCATGTTATGAATTGGTACCGGTGGGAATCGGGAGGCACTGGGGGGAGGAGACAGCCCTCCTCTCCTCCTTCTCCCCCTTTGCAGAGTTCATTTCACCTCCTCGCGTCACAGCCAGCCCCTGTGCTGCGCCGCCACGGGCGGCAGAAGCTCCGGAACCGAGTGGAACTTCTCTGCACGAGTGAAACAGCCCCCGCCGGACTCATGGAGCTTCTGCCGGTGTGGCGGCGCCTGTGCTGCGCGGTTCCCAGCGACCACACCGCGAGTCCGCGAGGCGTGGTAGCATCCCGCCACCCTTCCCTGCGGCTCTCCTGCGGCGGCGGAACGACTGGAAGTTCTCTGCGCGAGGTGAAACGGCCGGCAGCCGCCTCGCTCTCCTGCCTCTCCGTTCCCAAGCAGCCCCGTCCTCTCCTCCTCCCTCGGTCCTTCCCGCGGCCGCCTCGCCAAAATCTAGCTCTCCCTCCCCCTGCTTCGGCCGCTGCTGGCCATCGCCCAGCCGCCGCAGCCACCTCCCCTTCCTCCCTCCCTCCCCCCCGGACTCCTCTTCCCGCCCCCGCCGCCTCGGCTTGGAAGAGCCGGGAGAGCGAGCGAGAGAGAGAGAGAGAGAGAGAGAGAGAGAGAACGGGGGAATCTCTCGGGGCTCGCCAGAACGCTGCTCCTTTCCCAGAGCAGAGAGAGAGAAGGAAAGAAGGGGGGAGAGAAAACTGGGTGCCCGAGCTCTTTTCCCACATCCCTATGCAGCGGGGAAAGAGAGGTCACTCCCAGTGAAGTGTCGCCCCCACGCTCGCTGCTTCTGCCGCAGCCACCCGAGGCTGAGACGGGATTCGGGGTTTTGACAGATGCCCGTTTCCCCCTCCCCGCGCCCGAGCCCTTCCCCCACATCCCTATGTAGTGGGGAAAGCTCGCTGCTTCTGCCGCAGCCACCCGAGGCCGAGACGGGATTCCCCTATGCCAGCGCTGGGCAGCAAAGCCGGAAATGTTAAGCTCACTCCCTCTTCCTGCAGAACGCCCCGATGCCGAGATCCCGCGCACTTGGGGCTGCTGCGATGTCCAGGGAGGCTCAGCTGGTCTGAGTAGGCAGGGCAGGGGTAACGCGGTGCCCAGCTCAGGTGCTCTGAGTAGGGGGGGAGCCACCCTCTCTGCCAGCGCTGGGCAGCAAAGCTGAGATGTTAAGCTCACTCCCTCTTCTTGCAACACGCCCCGATGCGAAAAACGCTGAAATCCCACGCACTTGGGGCTGCTGCGATGTCCAGGGAGCTCCAGGATGACTGAGAATCCCCCGTGTTATTCCAGATAGGATAGAATATTGCCTTTTCCACTTTTTCCATTCCCCCCAATGGCGGTTAAGAATCAGCAAAAATTTGGGGTGTGTGTCTGCGGGAGAAAGAAAAGAAAAGTAAGGAAAAGGAAAGAAAGGAAAAAAAGAGAAGAAAAGGAGGGGAGAAGAGGGGAGAAAAAGGGGTTTGTTGTAGAGTTGATAAAGCTTTTAAGAGTTTGGCGGCGAGAGGATTCTGAATGGATCCCAAATGATCGGGACTTGAAACAGCTCTATTACGTCCTGCTTTTTGTGGGGGGGAAAGAGAGAGAAAGAGGGAGAGGGGAAAAATTTTGGGAACGGCCGTAGCCTACCTCATCTGGATCCTGGAGCGAAGCGCAAAAAAGCACAAAAAAAGCGTTGGGTTGGGGTTTTTTTTGATACTCTGATTTTTGTCACTCTCGTTACTGTTTTCAATTCAATTCTTTTTTTCCCAGTCTTTTTTTTAAAACTGAACACTTCTACCTCCACCCCTCCTTCTGCCCCGAGGAGTTTATTCAAAATACCAGCTTCAATTTTGTAAAAAAAAATTGCCAATTATCATGATTGAAACAGGATCTGAATTGAAGAACTCCAATTTGCTTGGCATAATGTTTAAAGGACTTTGATTTGAAGAGAAGAGATTTCAGAGGAAGAAATGGCTATGGCTTCAGAGGAACAAATGGCAGCCTCAAGTTACATGAGCTCACCATATGTCATACCTACATGCTTGCAAATTCTTTTACTTATTGGACCAAAGACCCAGCTAGGAAAAATGATAACACATGGAATCCTTTAGTGAATGCTATGCAGCAGTATGTGTATCAAAAGCATAGATTTACAGGAGCTTAGTAGAAATGTGCTGTAGTAATGCAAATCAAAAGCAGAAGAATTTATCCTTGAGGATCTTTACTCTTTTCAAGCCCCCTTCCCTCTTCAGGCTTCAGAATTTAAGGAAAGAGAGAGGGAGAGGGAGGGAGGGACAGAGAGAGAGAGAGAAAGGGGGACTGTGTGCACAGGAGTAGGGATTTTCTAAAAGTCCCATTGAATCCAGAGGAGGGAAGAGAGAAAGAAAGAAAGGGAGTGTGTGCACAGGAGTGGGGATTTTCTAAAAATCCCATTGAATCCAGAGGAGGGAAGAGAGAAAGAAAGGATTTGGGGGGATTTCCTAAACCCCATTGAATCCAGAGGAGGGAAGAGAGAAAGAAAGAGGGAATGTGTGAGGGTGGGGGATTTCCTAAACCCCATTGAATCCAGAGGAGGGAAGAGAGAAAGAAAGGGAGTGTGTGCACAGGAGTGGGGATTTTCTAAAAATCCCATTGAATCCAGAGGAGGGAAGAGAGAAAGAAAGAGGGAGTCTGTGAGGTGGGGTGATTTCCTAAACCCCATTGAATCCAGAGGAGGCGTGTTTGTGTATTTTGTGTGTGTGTGTTTGTGTGTTTGTGTATGTGTGTGTGTGTGTGTGTGTGTGTGAGAGAGAGAGAGAGAGAGAGAGAGAGAGAGAGACTATCACTGTGTTGTAGCTTATGATTCTTGATATATGTATTGTATTTTATTTTATTTATGTACACTGAAGACAAATTCCTTGTGTGTCCAATCACACTTGGGTAATAAACTATTCTACTCTACTCTACTCATTTCTATTTCAATTCTAATAAGGAGTTTAGCTTCTCTCTCTTGAAAATGTAAGCTAGCATAATGCAAGCTAGCTTTAGCTTTCAAACAGTTCATTTAGTGACCAAAGTTACAATGGCATTGAAAAAAGTGACTGATGACCATTTTTCACACTTAGCTACCATTTTTCACACTTAGCGACCGTTGAAGCATCCTCATGGTCACGTGATCAAAATTTTGATATTTGGCAACAGACTCATATTTATGATGCTTTCAGTGTCCTGGGGTCATATAATCGCCTTGTGTGACCTTTTAACAAAATATAAAAATTTTAATCAAGGCCCCCCCCCCCCCCGGTCAATGGTGTCCCTCTTTACCAATCTGAAAATCTGGTCACCTTAGTGATATCTTAGACATGAAAGATTTGTTTGTTTATCTATTTCATCAGATATGAATGTGATGAAATAAACCATCACACATGGTGTTGGGGTGTGTGGTTTTAAACTGGGTATTTCTAGTGTTATAAGTCTCTGTGTTTGGGTTTGGTAGCCATATACATTTGTTTAATAAACAAAATTTTAAAAAAAATAGCAACAATGGTGCATTGGAAGATCTGCAAGAAATATCATTTTCCTGCAAGCAAGAACTGGTGAGAACATAAAATAGCAAAAGTCAACAAAAATGAAAAAAGCTAAATTGCTCTAGTGAGAGAGTAGGCCTCAAGCCTGAACCAAACTAGGGTCTCATGATATTAAGCTTTAGCTGTTCATATATAGAAATTGCAAACGTTCGCTTTTAGGAAGTCTGCACATAAAAGCTGCTGTAGCAAAAGTCTCTATTTTAATATATCTGCTGGCTTGACTGTAAAAACTGTCTGAAAGGACACAATTTACTTCCTCAAATGAATGCTATGTTGGCTGTTAGCTGACTATGTATTATTACTTCCTGTAGACATAATTTTACTGTAATTCAAGGGCATATTTTCATTTTTTTTCATTTTCATGTTCACTTTATTTGTATGCCGCCCTTTTCCCTGGGGGGACTCAGGGCGGCTCACAGTTCAAAAGGGGGGTGGAGGACAAACAATTTACAACATGGAGACACTACATCATTTAAGAACACAACAGTCATACAATTCGAGTGGGGTTAGAATCGTTAACCCCAGGCCAGCCAGATTTTAAGGGCGGCGCGGAAGGACTGGAGGGTGGTGAGGGTCCGAATCTCCACGGGGAGTTCATTCCAGAGGGTTGGAGCAGCCACCGAGAAGGCTCTCCTCCGGGTAGTTGCCAGTCTACACTGGCTGGCTGATGGAATTCGGAGGAGGCCTAATCTATGCGATCTTATCGGTCTAGTGGAGGTAATTGGCAGTAGGCGGTCTCTCAAGTACCCAGATCCAATACCATGGAGGGCTTTGTAGGTGACAAGTAGCACCTTGAATCGCACCCGGAGATCAACAGGTAGCCAGTGCAGCTCGCGGAGGATAGGTGTTACGTGGGTGAACCGAGGCGCACCCACGATCGCTCGCGCGGCCGCATTCTGGACCAGCTGAAGTCGCCGAATACTTTTCAAGGGCAGCCCCATGTAGAGCACATTGCAGTACTCCAGCCTAGAGGTCACAAGGGCACGAGTGACTGTTGTGAGGGCCTCCCGGTTCAGGTAGGGACGCAAATGGTGCACCAGGCGAACCTGGGCAAATGCCCCCCTTGTCATAGCTGACAAATGATGTTCGAAAGTCAGCTGTGGATCCAGGAGGACTCCCAAGTTGCGAACCCTATCTGAGGGGCGTACAATTTGACCCCCCAGCCTGAGAGATGGAACACTTAGTCAATTCGTGGGAGGGAAGCACAGCAGCCACTCGGTCTTTTCTGGATTGAGCACAAGCTTGTTAGCCCCCATCCAGTCTCTAACAGCCTCAAGACCCTGGCTCATCACATCCATCGCTTCGTTGAGTTGGCACGGGACGGACAGATACAACTGTGTATCGTCCGCATACTGGTGGTATTTTATCCCATGCCGTCGGATGATCTCCCCCAGCGGTTTCATGTAGATATTGAAAAGAAGGGGGGACAGGACCGAACCCTGTGGCACCCCATACGTTAGGGGCCTAGGGGTCGATCTCTGCCCTCCGACTAACACCGACTGCGACCTGTCCGAGAGGTAAGAGGAGAACCACTGTAGGACAGTGCCTCCCACCCCCACCTCCCGCAGTCGTCGCAGAAGAATACCATGGTCGATGGTATCGAAAGCCGCCGAGAGGTCAAGGAGCACCAGGATGGAGGCATGGCCTCCATCCCTGGCTCTCCAGAGATCATCGGTCAACACGACCAAAGCGGTTTCTGTGCTGTAGCCAGGTCTGAAGCCTGACTGGAATGGATCAAGATAACTGGCTTCCTCCAAGGACCGCTGGAGCTGAAAGGCCACCACCTTCTCAACAACCTTCCCCACAAAGGGGAGGTTGGAGACTGGACGATAGTTGTTTAAAACGGCTGGATCCAAGGATGGTTTCTTCAGGAGGGGTCTCACCACCGCCGCCTTTAAAGCGGGGGGAAAGACCCCCTCCCGTAGGGAGGCGGTAATAACCGCCTGGATCCAGCCTTGTGTCACCTCTCTGCTGTTTACAACCAGCCAGGAGGGGCACGGGTCCAGCACACATGTGGAGGCACCTACAGCTCTCATTGCCTTGTCCACATCCTCAGGGGTAACAGCTTGAAAATCAATCCAGCGATGGCTTACCAGATTATCCCTTAGTGTCTCGGCTGGTTCTGCAGAATTGGAGTCCAGGTCCGCCCGGAACCGAGCAACCTTGTCCGCGAGGAATTGGACGTAATCCTCAGCCCTGCCCTGCAGCGGATCGCCCGTATCCCTCCTGTTTAGGAGGGAACGGGTTATCCTAAACAGGGCGGCTGGGCGCGACTCAGCGGACGCAACCAGAGAGGCAATATGTGTTCTCTTAGACGTCCTGATTGCTCGAATGTGCTCTCTGGTGCAGGTTGTTAAAAGTGCTCGGCTCGGCTTCCTGGGAGGAGCCTGCTGGTGGTGGCAGCAAAAAAATCAGCTGCCTCCGAATTCCTGGCTACCTACCTGTTTAGAGGATCTTCCATCTGACGTCTTATCAGGTTTTCTTATCCTTCAGGCAAGAAGGAAAGAAGAAATTGTTTTGCTGGCAAATGCTCTTTGATTTTTGCAGCTTTTGTGCTTGCAGGGAAAGGGGGGCTAGCCCAAGGCAGAACGGCTGTCCGTGCTGGGAATTTCAAACTGCCTTGTGCAGGACAAAGTAGGTCTCCCCCACTCAGTTCCAAGTTTTGTTTGATTTAATCTTATCACGAGCTGAATCCATTTCCGTGGACAATAATTATTTATCAACATTTTAGCTTCTTTTCTTTTTCTCCTCCGAAAAATTATTTACTTAGAGGCTTTTAAAATGGCGCCGAGCAGGCTGGTTTCTCCGGTAATAATGAACACTTTTTGTTAATCCTCACAAGAATTCACAAGAATTCAAAACAAAAGAGATTGCTTATCATATGTTTTGGTTTCACAATAGGCCAGCAGAAGCTTTTTAATTAGTTTCATTTCTACTCCTTCATTAACTTTGCTTATCTGGAAGTTAAATGGTGATGAATCTGCTGAACGGTCTTGTTACAATGTTTACTCACTGAAAGTTCTGCCAAGCCTTAAACTTCAAAATAAAAGCCTCTTTACTTAAAGCTGCATATTCAGGCAATAGAGTTTTATTAACTGCAGGCAGATAAATTTTGAAATGGCGTTAAAACCAAATATTAACTTGAAGTTGTAAATTTTTTTCTTATTACTATTCAAAATACCAGCTTCAATTTTGTAAAAGGCTTTCTTATCCAGCTGCGTTACAAGATGCCGATTTTATAGCTTCTGCGTTTGATATATGACACACTCAATCAGCTCTATTCTCCTGAAGACTTCTCCTTATTAACTGTTAAAAGTCTATAAATAGCATCCCATTTAGAACCGAGGGGAGCAGAGACTTTGTTTGTTTGTGCGTTTTTTATAATGGCTCCCAAATCGAAGCAGTCTAAGCGTTTCCTTAATAATACATCTCAAGAGATTGTTACAAAATCACTGCCCTTGCCTCCCACGCCCTCTACTGGAGATCTCTTAACGCAAGAATTTCTTTTTGAAACCCTTAAAGAGTTCAGACAGGAAATTAAACAACTTTTATCGGACTTATATGATAAACTGGACGCCAAGATTGCTCAAACAAGGGAAGATACGATCAGAGTTATGACTGTTATGACAGATTATGTTTCTGAAATGGAGGACAAATTGGAACTTTTGGAAAAAACTAATTCTAATTTGACATCTAAAATTCAAATGTTACAACAGGAAGTTGAAAATGCTCAAAAACAACTCATTATGATAAATTACAATAAGACTGCGTTTGCAATAAGAGTCAGAGGATTGTGTGAAAAGGAACAGGAGAACTTGAAACAGACCTTTTTTGAGGCTTTCTGACGTTCGGTGGGAAGTCCAGGATTTAACTTTGATTGGCAGATTCAAAAAATTTATCGCCAGAACTCGTGTGTAGCAAAACAACGACAGCTTCCGAGGGACATAATTATATATTTCACCACAAGAGAATCCAGAAATGCGATAATACAGAAGTTCTACAATAACAGGCTGCGAATCGATGGACAGGACTTGATTGTTTTTAAAGAAATACCATCTCAAATATTAAGAGCAAGGAGAGACTACACTTTCTTAACTGAAAAACTCAGAGATTCTCAGATACAATAAAAATGGGAAGTGCCATCTGGTATCACAGTCACATTTGAGAACCAAAAATATCGTCTCAATTCTGTTTGCGAAGCCTGAGATTTTTACAACAAAACTCTGAAGGCGGGACTTCCTGACTCACCCGGACTTGGAGAAAGACAAGGAGAAGGAGAAGATAAGTAGCGGGACATATGGCTACAAGGCGGAGGGTGTTGCTTTCCCCTTCCGGAAGGGCAGAAGAGTAAAGAATAAAGATCCAGCTATGCCTTTAAAATACTTCTTAAATTTTTAATTTGAATAAAATTTCAGGACTCCTGTCTGGTATAAAATGACAAAGCTGTATACCGATGAAGAGATATTGAGACTGAAAGAAGCGGTGCTGAATTTGGACAAATATTGTATGGGACTTATATAAGACTTGTTTGAATCTTAATTTAAACTGCGCATGATCTATTCTTTGGGGCGAGGAGAGCGGAGATCGTAGGTGTTTTTTTTGGATTGTGGTTTGGGATGAATGGAGTCGGGTGGCGTGGGGTAGATGGAAGGGTAGTGAAAGTTCAATTAGATTACCTTGATCTAGAATGTAAGCTGATTTTTGTATAAATTGTTATTTGAATACAAGGTTAAGAATGATTATCTGGAGAGTCTACACGAGGGTGGAGTAAATATGAGAGGAGCAATGGATGAGGATAAAATATATATGCAGACACGGGTAAAGGCAGGATGGGAGGTATAGAATTTATATGCGGAAGCAGGTAAAGATATTGTTTAAGATTTTAAAAATAATGAGAAGCTGAGGTTAATGTTAGAGAGTATATTGACTTCTCTTTCTTGGGGGGGTTTTCCCCCCCTTTTTTTCTTTTTATTATTCTTTTCTTTTTTGTTCTTTATTTTTTATTTTTTTATTTTGTAACTTCTAATCTATTTGGTTTCAATATACTCCAGACTTTGCTTGATAAAGAACGATGCCGGGAATAGGACCTGGGAAGTCGGAAGGGGGTCAGGTAGGGGGGTTCAGGGGGTGGGTGGGGGGGAGGGTGGAAATATAGACTCAATTTTCAGAACAATGAATGCACTTGGATACTGTTGCTTTTTTTTCCTTTTTTTTCTTTTCTTCGTTCTTTTCCTTTTATTTTTCTTTTGTTTTAGTATAAAACAAATAGACCAATGAATACTAGAAATACACCGAAGCGAGGTGTAGAGGGAAAGAAGAGGGGGGAATTAAGAGGGAGTGAGAAGGGAATGTAAGGAGGGTGAGATGGTGGGAAGGGGAGAAAGGAATGGCTGAGAGGGAAGGGAAGTAGAAGAGGGGATTGTTGGAAGGGGGAAATGAAAGTTGGAGGGGTAGAAGGAAGGGTGTATGTAGGATAGAAGTGTTATGAGTTGTTTATTGTTTCTTTTTTTTTAACTGCACAGTATTTAAGTGATTGTATAAAGGAAAATGAAAATGTAATAAAAGAATCTTTGATAGAAAATAAATAAATAAATAAATAAATAAATAAATAAATAAATAAATAAATAAATAAATAAATAAATAAATAAATAAATAAAAAGTGCTCGGCTCGATTTGGATTTACTGGACCTCCATAAGTGCTCTAGGCGTCTCCTTCGGCGCTTCATCTCCTGGAGTTCCTCAGTAAACCAAGGAGCCCTCTGGGATCCACTGCCTCGGAGCGGCTGTAGAGGTGGAATCCGGTTAAGAGACTCCGTCGCTGCCAAGTTCCAGGCAGCAACCAGGGTCTCCACCAGACTGCGGGCGAGAGTATCAGGAATGACCCCAAGCTCCGTCTGGAACCCCAAAGGGTCCATAAGTTGCCTGGGGCGGAACCACCTGGTCGGCTCCTCCTCCCTACAGTGGGGGTTTGGTCTCCGAAAGTCGAGCCTCAATAGGTAGTGGTCTGACCATGACAGGGGCAAGATCTCGCTACCCCTCAGACCAAGATCACAATTCCACTGCTCCGAGAGAAATATGAGGTCAAGCGTGTGACCCGCTGAGTGGGTTGGTCCCTGGAGAACTATTCCTTCCCTGAAGAGCTGGCTTGCGTGTCCTGTTTTTTTCTACAACACCAGGACTTTAGAATTCAAACAGACAGGGACCTTGCCACATAACGTCCTAGACCCGTGATTGTGAAGCTGTGGCACACAAAGCCTTGCTACCAGGCACACAAGGCCTTGTCTGTTTGTCTTCTGGGTTTCTGGTGCGTATGTGTGTTTGCGATCAGCTGTCCACATGCACAGCAGTGCCAAAAATTGGTGTGCACATGCATGTTGGCCAGTTGATTGTCGACTGCATGTGCGTGCTAGAACCTGGAAGTTTGACTTTTCCAGAGCATGGCCTCGATGAGCGTGCATGCACATGACAATTCCATGCAACCTTTTCACACTCAGTACCGAAAAGATTTGCCATCACTGTCGTAGACTGAACAATTGTCAATAAGAAATAAAAATTCTGCATAGTGGACATGACAGTATCTGACACAGCAGAATAGAATAGAAAGTACTGGACAAGAAAACAAAATACCAATGCATTTTCTATGACTGCAAATAGAAATTGAATGACTATGGCAAAAGCAAGCAAAGATAGTACCAATAGTGATGGGTGCCTTGAGTTTGATCCCAAAACAATTGGAGCACCACTTAAACACCATGGTATTCTCGAATTCACCATCAGTCAAATGTGAAAGGTGGGTTTACTCATAACTGCTTACATCATGCAAGGATAGCTATAACATCATCAAACAACCACATTAGAAGCCATGGGGGTGCAGTGATTGGAAAGTTACTTATACTGATTGCCAACTGTCAGAAATTTGGCAGTTCAAATCTCACCAGGCTCAAGGTTAACTCAACCATCCATCCTTCCAAGGTCAGTAAAATGAGAACCCAGATTGTTGGGGGAAATATGCTGACTCTGTAAGCTGCTTGAACACATTTGGCATTGACAAAATGGTCAATTGCAAAAGGCAGTTTTATTTGTAAGAGCTTATATCCTGTGATGTTACCTTTAAATCCATAAAATAACATCTGCCTATATGAAGTCCATGGGAAGAATCTGAGAGGTGGATAAAAAGGTCTAAAAATATCTAAACAATCAGATGACTATGGACCAACCTTTAATAATAGTAATAATAATAATAATAATAATAATAATAATAATAATAATAACAACAACAACAACAACAACAACAACAACACAACTCCGCCATTGCCGGTCCCAAGCCCGGATGAGAAAGGAGGAGGGTTGGGGTCAGGTTGGCATCTGGTCCCGTAAAAACAAACCCGCCAACCCATACAATATGGTGAAAAAAATGTACATTAAAGAAAGAAACAGAGTCACTAATCCTGGCTGCGCAAGAACAAGCTATCCGCACAAATGCCATCAAGGCCAAAATCGAAAAATCCTCTGATGATGCCAAATGCAGACTTTGCAAAGAAGCTGATGAAACTGTTGATCACATACTCAGCTGCTGTAAAAAAATCGCGCAGACTGATTATAAATTGCGGCACAATTCAGTAGCACAAATGATCCATTGGAATTTGTGCAAAAATTATAATATTAAAACAGCAACAAACTGGTGGGAACATCAGCCTGAAAAAGCCACCGAAAATCAGATGGTCAAGATCTTGTGGGATTTCCGTATACAAACCGACAAAATACTGGAGCATAATACACCAGACATCACACTGGTTGAGAAAAATAAGGTCACAATCATAGACATCGCAATACCAGGTGATAGCAGGGTCGCCGAGAAGGAACATGAAAAAATCGCAAGATACCAGGACTTAAAAATCGAAATTCAACGACTCTGGCACAAACCAGCAGTGATAATTCCAGTGGTAATTGGCACACTGGGTGCTATACCAAAAGCACTGGAATTACATTTAAAACAGTTAAAAATTGACAAAATCACCATCAGTCAAATGCAAAAAGCCGCACTGCTTGAATCTGCATGCATATTATGAAAATACATTACGACATCCTAGGCCCCTGGGTGGGGCCCGACTAGAAACCAATGCCAAATCCGGCGAAACAACTGGCCGCTGTGATACAATTGTTATAATAATAATAATAACTCCACCATTGCCGGTCCCAAGCCCAAATGAGAAAGGAGGAGGGTTGGGGTCAGGTTGGCATCTGGTCCCGTAAAAAAAAACCCGCCAACCCATACAATATGGTGAAAAAAACAAATAAGAATTCCATACCGCATCGGTCGTCGCACGGGTTAACAAGGGCCGCGGTGGATGTTGGGGTCCCTGGACATCCGTCGACAAGTGGGCTACAAGTGGACCAGCCAACAAAATGACAAAAATATAGTGCAGATGAAAACCGTGCCATAATGGCCTGTTACTACATCTCAGAGCCAGAAAAAAGAGGGTATTTAAAGCGAATGTATGAATTATGGAAACAACAATATCCAGATTCAAATGTTAGTGAACAACGACTAGCAGATCAAAGGCGATTTATTATATGGAATAAAGTATTTAGTGAAATTGAACATGAGGAAATTCAGGCAAATTGCAAAACCCAAAAAACAATATCACAAGCGGAAATAACTGATATTCAAGACACAACTAAAGACATTATAGTAGAACTCCCAGAAGAAGCTCTTGGGGAGGAAATAACATCACCACCACTAGAACCAGTTATCACTGAACCAACTGATGAACTAACTCAAAAACAAAAAGAATTGAAGGATAAGATCATGGAGCATTTTCTGCTTAATGAGGAAAGGCAACGTTTACCATCACTAAAAACTGTGCCTAAGAAAATTTTGGCCCCTATCATGAAAATGGTTAATGCAGTGTTTTCAACAATTGAACCGGGATCCATCTTGGAAACAAACCAGTTAATGTACAGCACAGCTGTAATAGTCACTAATGAATTAGGCATTAAAATCAAAGTACCTAGTCACACAACAGAAAAAACATCAAAGCCAAAGTGGAAAATCCGATTAGAACAAAAAGTCAAAAAATTAAGGACAGATGCTAGTAACTTAAAGAACATGCATGAGCAACGGCTTAAAAACAACGAAACCATAGATCGGCTAATCAGAAGATATAGATTGGATACAAGAAACATCAATGAAGCTGTAGAGATTGTAAAACAGCGGATAACAGCAACAGCTAGAAAAATTGAAAGATATGAGGCACGAATCATCCAATATAAACAAAATCAGCAATTTCGATTAAACCAACGGCGTTTTTATCAAAGTCTTAATGTGAATGGTGACACCAAAAGTGAAAAACCAGAAAAGCAGGCCACAGTTGAATTCTGGAAAGAATTGTGGGAAAATGCAAAGGACTACAATAAGAAAGCAAAGTGGATACATGACTTTGAGAAAAGCATTGGCAACAAACAAATGCAAGTATTAGAAATAACAACTGAGATGGTCAAAAATCGAGTAAAAAAGGTAAAGAATTGGACATCACCTGGAAAGGACCAATTACATGGTTTTTGGCTCAAATATCTGACCAGTTTACATGCAGTATTGGCCAGGCAACTGAATGAAATTTTACAAAAGGGCCAAATTGATGAATGGTTGACAACTGGAAAAACATACTTGATTCAGAAAGATGCAACTAAAGGAACAACACCTGAAAACTACAGACCAATAACATGCTTGCCAACAACCTTCAAATTACTCACAGGCATTATTGCAGATAACATGATGGATTATTTGGAAACAAACAACATCTTGCCAGTAGAGCAAAAAGGCAACAAAAGAAGGAGCAGGGACACAAAAGATCAGCTTCTAATTGATAAAATGATTAGAAAATTGTAAGAACAGAAAAATGAACTTGAATATGGTCTGGATTGATTACAAAAAGGCATTTGACTCACTGCAACATAGTTGGATCATAAAATGCTTAGAAACAACTGGCATTAGCAAAAATATTACATCCTTTACTGAAAAGGCGATGAAACAATGGAGAACTGAGTTGGCAGTAGGGAATGAGATCTGCGGAATGGTTAATATCAAGCGAGGAATTTTCCAGGGTGATTCACTTTCACCTCTTCTCTTCATCATCGCAATGATCCCACTATCAGTAATCTTAAAAAAAAATGAAATTAGGCTACCAAACAGCCAAAGAAGCTGAAAAAATTTCGCATTTACTATATATGGATGATTTGAAACTCTATAGAAAGTCAGAAATAGAAATCCAATCATTGACAAACACAGTCCGAGTATTCAGCACTGATATTTCAATGTAGTTTGGCATGGAAAAATGTGCCACTGTATCCATAAAAAGGGGCAAAATCACTGCATGTGAAGGAATTGAAATGCCCAATGGCCAATTAATTAAATGCAAAGAAAATGAAGCTTACAAATACTTAGGCATTCTGCAGTTGGATAACATCAAGCATGGAGAAGTAAAAACTATTGTCAGGCGAGAGTACACCAACAGAGTTAGGAAAATTTTGAAATCTAAATTGAATGGTGGAAATCCAATCAAGGCCATAAATACCTGGGCAATACCAGTTATAAGATACACAGCTGGTATAGTTAACTGGACACAAGCTGATTTGGACCTTTTGGGCTGAAAAACCAGGAAACTAATGACAATGCACTACAGTTTACATCCACATGGTGATACTGATAGACTATATCTGCCCTGAAAATCAGGTGGCAGAGGATTATTACAAGTGAAGCAAACAGTTGAAGAAGAAAAACATGCACTGGCTGATTATTTAAAAGAAAGTCAAGAACATCTATTAATCGAAGTAAAGAACAAAAATCTACTGAAGGCCCAACAGACGAAACAAGAATACAGAAAAGATGTGATAAAATCAAGAATGGAGAGTTGGCAGAACAAAGCACTGCATGGCCAATTTCTGGAAAAAATAAAAGATAAAGTGGACAGTGAACAAACTTGGTTATGGTTAACAACAGGTACATTAAAGAAAGAAACAGAGTCACTAATCCTGGCTGCGCAAGAACAAGCTATCCGCGCAAATGCCATTAAGGCCAAAATCGAAAAATCCTCTGATGATGCCAAATGCAGACTTTGCAAAGAAGCTGATGAAACTGTTGATCACATACTCAGCTGCTGTAAAAAAAATCGCGCAGACTGATTATAAATTGCGGCACAATTCAGTAGCACAAATGATCCATTGGAATTTGTGCAAAAATTATAATATTAAAACAGCAACAAACTGGTGGGAACATCAGCCTGAAAAAGTCACCGAAAATCAGATGGTCAAGATCTTGTGGGATTTCCATATACAAACCGACAAAATACTGGCGCATAATACACCAGACATCACACTGGTTGAGAAAAATAAGGTCACAATCATAGACATCGCAATACCAGGTATTAGCAGGGTCGCCGAGAAGGAACATGAAAAAATCGCAAGATACCAGGACTTAAAAATCGAAATTCAACGACTATGGCACAAACCAGCAGTGGTAATTCCAGTGGTAATTGGCACACTGGGTGCTATTCCAAAAGCACTGGAATTACATTTAAAACAGTTAAAAATTGACAAAATCACCATCAGTCAAATGCAAAAAGCCGCACTGCTTGGATCTGCACGCATATTACGAAAATACGTTACGATGTACTAGGCCCCTGGGTGGGGCCCGACTAGTAACCAATGCCAAATCCGGCGAAACAACTGGCTGCTGTGATACAATTGTATAATAATAATAATGATGAATGTACTTGTATTTGTGGGGCCCCGGAGACAGAGGACATAGCACATATATTATTTTAATGTCAACTATAAAAGAAAGAAACAGATCAATATCTTGAACTGTGCATTAAACAAATAGCCCATTGAGATACAACATATTTCATGTGCTGTCAGAATCTCAGTAATGCATATAATGTCACATTTTGAACAACTGAGAACTGTATATTTAGGTCTGATTGTACTTAATTGTAGGGGTCGCACAAAAATATTTTTTGTATTTTCTTTTGGTTATGCCTTTGTCTCTATTTTGCAATGTGTGGCCTTATTATTTTTCTGCATTTTATATTTGTAATGTACATAGTAGCTAATCAATAAATTATTATGGTTGGTTATACAGCCAGTCATGTGTTTTGATTGGATCTGGCATTTTGCCCACTTATCAAGTCTTTGCCAACAGCCTGGATTAGACAGAAGTTGTCATTTAAAATATTACAGGTATCATCATAGGGTTAAGCTATTCCAAGTAGCAATTGACTTTTTGCAATTGACTGATAGTGATTTTGTCAATGCTGGTGATGTTCAAGTGGTGTTACAGTTGTTCTGGGATTGCACCTAAGATATCTATTAGTTTTAGGATATAACTTGCTTTCTTTTGTCACAGTCTTTCTACTTGTAGTTGCTGTTCTTTGTATTTGTGATTTTTCTCAAGTTCTTTCTATTCTGTTGTATCCACTATCCAGACTTTTTAAATCTTTTTTATTAACAAATGTTAAGTCTGGTAGTTGTTCAGTAGATGCTTATCTCTTCGAAGTCTAAAATCCCAGAGCACACTAACTTCTTCATTTTCTGTTACTTTCTCTACTTTATGGTCCCACCAGTTCTTGCTTGCTAGCAAATGGTATTTCTTGCAGATATTCTGGTGCACTATTGACTTCATATTCTGTCAAAGAAGTACAGCAGGCAAAACATAGTAACTCCTGATAGACCCTTCTAAAAAGCCACACGGGGCTTGGGTTTTTTCTGGATCATTTCACTTAAATAAACTTTTAGCTATTTATTTCGTTCTTTAAGTAAGTCTCAAGCAGAGATTATTCTATCAGGTGGTCCATTTTGCCAGCATGCCTGGTTGATACAGTAAATCCATTTACTTTAATTTTTGGATAACTTTTCATTTATTTATAGCAGCATTACATCATTATTCTCATTCTCATCCTCATCTTCATATATTAGACTTTTTTAAAAATTACTTTCTATTTTTATTGCATCTATGGAATGTCATTCATCTGCTCTTATTAAAGTGAGCTGGAATATTTGAAAAGTAGAAAAGATTGGAGAAGGGGGAGGATGGGCAGGATAAATTCCTAATATACTGAGATGATAGGTTTGTTGATCATTTTGTCGATAAAATTACTTACAAAAATTTTAGAGTTGTAAGTTAGTTAACTAGAGTGGGATGAGATATAGGTGATAGCCTGTAACGGTTCCTAGAAAAAACTCTTCTTCAGAAGTGATAGTGGCCTTCGTGAGAGGAGCTTTCCTGCTTCTGCAGTGGCTTTCTTCCATTTTTGATTTGCAAGACAGCCTGTGTTTATTATTAGGAGGAAAATTGTGTCTGAACTGTTGCAAACAGGCCATTGTGGGAAGGTAGGTGACATATATAATTACCAGTGACGTGCAGTCAGTTGAGGCAAGTGAGGCACAGCCTCACCACTCTCATTATGAAAAAAAAATGTAAAAGAAAAAAAGCTGAGCTAGTTGCTGCCTCACCATGGATGACTCTGCTTAACTGTTTAAAAAAGCCTCTAAAAAGCACCTTCAACTATGAGGCAGGAGAACTGCTTGCCTCACTTAGTCTGACTTTTTAGGAGTTTTATGATCGCTATGTGTGAAACGTGTTTCTTGTGCTGAGCGATCATAAAATGCCTAAAAATTCAGACTAGGTGAGGCACGCAGTTCTCCTGCCTCATAGTAGAGGGCGCTCATTTGGGCAGGGCTTCTTCAGAGGACCCAAGGCAAGAGCAGAGTTTAAGTCGTCTCTGAAGCAGCTGGAAAAGGTATGTGTGGGTCGGAGGGAAGGGGAGGAATTCAAACTTCATCCTCCTGGTGCTGTGCGGGGCTTTGGGCAAAAGCTGGAGGGAAGAACCCTGGCTTGCTTGTGCTCTCCCTCCCCAAGTGTAGTTTAATTGCAGACAGAGCCACGTTGCCCTTTCAAACCTGTAATCAGTGAAGCTGGGCTGGATTTTTACATAGTGGTCCTTCCGTGGCTGAGAGAAAGTGTGTGTGCTACAGCATGGCTCTTTGCCTGGCTTCCTGCCTCCTGTGGTCTCCTCACTGGTGCCCTCCCTCCCCAAGTGTAATGACTTCCTCCCCAGGCCCCCATCCACTTCTCTCTCTCACACACACATAAAACTATATAAAAATTCAGCCCAGCTTCACTGATTACAAGTTTGAAAAGGCAACGTGGCTCCGCCTGCAATCAAACTACACTTGAGGAGAGAGAGCACAAGCGAACACCGAGGAGACCACAGGAGGAGGCAGGAAGCCAGGCAAAGAGCCATACTGTAGCATGGCTTCTTTCTTTTGGAAGGCTTGGATCGGCTCCCCTCTGGCTTCTCTGCCTCTCCTCTCACTTCAGCCTGCCAGCAGGAGGTGAGTGGGTGGGCTTTATTGTGTTCCAGGATTTCCCACCCAAACAGCAGGCTGAATTTGCAATGGTGGAAGTGTTTAGGGAAGGCAGCAGAGGAATGGGGGGGGAGGGCAGAATAGCTGCTTTCAAGCCATTGGAAAAGATATCCAATCCAACTTGTATTTGTGTGTGTGTGTGTGTGTGTGTGTTTGTGTGAGAGAGTGAGTGAGAGAGGGAAAGGGGTAGGAGAGATAATCCAATCCAACTTCTGTGTGTGTGTGTGTGTGTGTGTGTGTGTGTTTGAGAGAGGGAGGGAGAGAGGGAGGAAAGAGTGGTAGGGAGAAGAAAAAGAAAATGAAAGAAGGAAACTTCTTTCACAAAGGAGAAAAACAAATACTGACCCTTTAAATTGGAACTGAGCATGCCTGGCTGTAGAATTCTGGGAGTTGAAGTCCATAAGTGTAAAAAAAATTGAAACCCACCACTGTGTCAGTGCCTCACCAGCTATAAACCTCACTGCACCTCACTGATAATTACTGTGCCTTAACGTCAAAAGGAAGACCTTAGACCAATCTTTTTTTTTTATGATGCAGTGTTCAGCCTTCCCTTTTTAGAGAAAAGATGAGGCAAAATGTAGTGGGACAACTGCTACAGAGGAATCAAAAAAGTGATTGTCTAAACCCTTTGCAGTCAAGATTCAGACCTGGCCATACTAATGAAAGAAGCATTAGTTTTGTTGTTCATTCTGCTAGTTGTGTTTCAGTTACCTTTGATAGTATTTTTCTGAATCCTTTCCAAAGTCATTTTGTAGTCTCCTTAGATAGCTCCAGTTGGTGTATGTGAAGGAAGATACACACCAATATGTGTTACTACTTGGCTTGACCATCTTCCTAATTCCTAATTCTGTTTAATGACTACACTGAAGCAATTCAAATAATCTGTGTAATATCATCAACATGATGACAGTGAATCCAAGACCAGTTGAGAAATGTGGTAAAAGTCTTGGTGAAATATATAAAGTCTGTAAGGTCCTGCATGGGAAAACACAAGGTAGGATTTAACTAAAGCCAGGAAGAGTTGCTGACCCAAAAGCTGACAAAATTCTGGACAATGACAACATTAGTATTTGATGTGATTTTGTGGCTCCAGAAAGTACTACAGAGAGATGGGCCTGACTTCACTACGACATGACATGCAATCTTGAGGTTCCAGGATTGCTGTTGATATTTCTGTTGCTGGACAATCCTTTTGGATCTAAACTGTTCTGAAGGGCACGTCCTGCAGATCTCAGGGGCATCGCAAATCCTCTGATCGATCCAGGAAAAAGCTCTTTTTGCCCGCTACAAGAGAAGCAGCCAAAATGGCTGCAGAAGGTTGGAACAGGTCCCTGAAATGGAAGCAGAATAAGAGAGACAGTATGTCAAAATGGTGAGTAAAATCCTTATCATTAGAGAAGAGAAAACCCAAAAGACTTAGAGTTAAAATTAAATTGGAGACAGAAGGAAGTAAGCGGCGAATTAACCCTGGTTTAAAACTACCGTGTTATCTTTTTCACTTTAATTTTGTTTGTTTTCTATGGATGAACTTTTTACAAATGCCTCTTACTTTTAAACTGGACTGGTCTTTTTTTCCCTTCTTCCTCTATACGTTTTCCATTTTTTGTATTTGTGGATTAAAAGTTTCTTTCCTCCCAAGGCTCAGCTGGATCATAATCTTTAAACATTTTTTTTCTTCTCTTCCAGAGATTGGAGCTTAAAAAGAGAGGCAAAAACAGAGGGAAATGATGTAACACTGCCATCTAGAGGCTAGAGGCTTGGCAACATCTGATAATATAAAGCTATTGGCTTTATTTACTGAAAGGTCAGTAGGAAATGTCTTGTTTATACAGGTGTCTCTTTGAAGGAAAGAGAAAGCTTTGACCTGAAAAACTTTACTGAATTTGTTTGAAACCTAGCAAAAGCCTTGGATGTTTTAGTGGCAGTGTTTATAACCTGGCAAAATGGCCCAATATGAAGAAGAAAAGGGACTAACATTGCAAAGAATTATGCTAGAAATTCAAAAAGTCTTAATAATCACATAGAGAATTGAAAAGAGACTTGAAATTATAAATCAAAATACAGAAAGTATGGTGGTAAAAGTTGAGAATACCTATAAAACAACAATGAAATTTGTGGACAGAATTCAAAAAACCACCGAGACGTGAAAGTGATAAGAAAATTGTTGACACTGACAGCATATCAAGAGTGGAGGGAAATGATAAGTATGAAATACAGAAAGGAGAGATCGATGAACTGGAACACTATCTCAAAATATAGATGAAGAAAGGGGAGAAAACTTGGCAAAAACAATGAGAGTAATTTCAGAAGAAGCACCAGCAATAACAAAAGTCAAGCTGATGAAAGGAACAGATAGAGGGTTTCGAATCTTTATAAGATATGCAATGAATAACAAGTTGTCAAGAGAAGTCCACATACGACTTATCAAGAAAACACTTAGAATACAGATTCTACAAATGGCAAGAGATATTGGACTGCACTATTTCTGGAAGGATACAGGATGATGAAATGAAATGTCACAATTAAATGTAGTTAAATGTAGTTAAATTTTGAGTACTATGTATAAAACAAAGTAATAATAGCTATAGTCAAATAAATGATCAATAATGATAATAAAGCATTTATATATACTAGATTGATAAAATGAAATTTTATACAAACTGTAAGTGAGGATGATGGAGATGATGTTGAAAAACCTTTTTATAAAAGATAAATAGAATAGAATATAAAGATGTAATATCATTGGATGATTTCAGGATGATGTTATGACAGTGACGTGCGGTGAGGTTGATACCTGGTGAGGCTCAGCAGGGCAGTGGTCGGCCTCGGTGGGGGGGGATTTGCATCGCGGGAGCAACCAAGCGCCCGGGTCTGCAGCAAAGGCGCTTGGTGGCTCCCGCGATGCAAAGTGCCCCGCTGCCCCCCCCGCTGTCCCAGCCTGCATCCGCTGCTTCTCCAAGCTCCGCCGCTGGAAGTCCCGGATCGCCTCTGGGGGAAGGCTGAGTGAAAAACGGAGCGAAGCTTCTCTGCGGCCTCCCGGCGCTGCCCAGAGGCTCTTGCAGGAGCACGTGTCAGCGGCCAGTGGCCTGGAGCGGCCCCGGCTGTGAGACAAGGGAGCACTTAAAGTAGCCGCTGCTGCCACCACCGCCTCGCCGGGCGAAGGAGGGGTGGTGGCGGCGGCGGCAGCGGCTGCTTTAAGTGCTCCCTTGTCTCACAACCGGGGCCGCTCCAGGCCGCCGGCCGCTGACACGTGCTCCTGCAAGAGCCTCTGGGCAGCGCCGGGAGGCCACAGAGAAGCTTCGCTCCGCTTCTCACCCAGCCTTTCCCCAGAGGCGATCCAGGACTTCCAGCGGCGGAGCCTGGAGAAGCAGGCTGGGGCAGCGGGTGGCAGCATCGGGGATGGTGGGGCAATTTGCATCGCGGGAGCCGCCAAGCACCCAGGTCTGCAGCAAAGAGGCAGCCTCCTCCTTCTCGCCCACTCCTCTCTCCTCTGAAGCACGCCCCGCCCAACGTAAGCGTGCTCAAGAAGACACGATTGGCTGCTTCCAAATCAGGAGGCGGGAGAATTAGTGCCTCTTTTCCATCTGAACTTCTTTGCCTTTTAACTCTTTATTAACTTTTAGAAGGTGAAAAATTCCTTATGGAAAAGAGGCCCCTAGTTCTCTCGCCTCCTGCTTTGGTTAACACTAAGCAGACACCAAGCCACTGTGAGCTGGAATCTGGTAGCAATTATCTTGGCTTTAATTATTTTAAAAAATATATTTAAATTTCTTTCTTTTTCCTGAGGAGACTGGTGAGGCTCCGCCTCCCTTGCCTCTAGTGATTGCACGTCCCTGTGTTATGATATGCTATAATATAAATGTACTTCAAAATTAATGTTTCATATAAAACGGATATAATAATAGCTATGCTTAATGGATGTTTAACAATTAAAACAATTTGTATACATGTATATTAGATTGATGATACTAATAATGGAAAAAACATGGAATTGAAAATTATTAGAGAATGTTATCAATGTTGAAATAATAGAATGACAGAATAAGATATAAAAAATCCTTTATTATTGAATATATTGAAGATGATATAATGAATCATTATAATATAAATGGATACATGTTTAGAATACTTTGTTTAAAATGGAGAAACAATAATGATAATCAAATAAATGAAGTATAATAATAATGTATACAAAGATATTTGATTGAAAATATGTGATTTTTGATAAAGCTCAAGTGATGACTATGGAAAGGATGCAGGAAGACCTTGTAACCAATTCACACACTGTATGCAGTTGAAGAGGTTTTTATGTTATATGTTTTGTATCTTTGTGTTTGTTTGAAAATAAAAATTTTATTAAAAAAAAAAAAGAAAGTACCACCTCTTGAGAGTCCTTTCAAATGTCCTGAAATTCTCCCTATCTGGGACTTCCCTTAAAGACTATACAACATTTCATTGGTAGAAAATGCAGCTGGTGTATGCTGGGAAACTATATAGCAGTGATGGCTAACCTTTTTGCCATTGCATGCCAAAACCGGGGGGAGTGCAGGGGGGTCATGTGCATGCGTGACCACACCCATAATTCTATGTGTGCAACCCCATGTGCATGTGCGCGTAAACCCACACACACACTTGTGCATGCGACCCCCACCCTGCCCCCACGTTTTGCGCACGATGGACCCATTTTTTTCCCCTTCCCAAGCTTTTTAGGACCCTGGGGAGGGCAAAAATGGCCTCCTCCCCAGAGGTCTTCCAGAGGCTTCAGGAGGCTTTCCTGAAGCCTCCAGATGGAGAAAAACAGCCCTATGGGCAACCCAGAAACCCATTCCCAAACATCCAGTTTGCATGTTGGGTTGTTTTTCAGCCTCCGGAGGGCGAAAAACAGTCAAAAATGAAGTCTGAAGTCTGACAGGGCAATGCCTCACATGCCCTAACCAATGGCTCCGCATGCCACCTGTGCAATATGTTCACCATCACGGCTATATAGAATAGAATTGAATTGAATTCTTTATTGGCCAAGTGTGATTTTACACACAATGAATTTGTCTTTGGTGCATATGCTCTCTGTACATAAAATACATAAGATACATTCATCAAAAATCATAAGGTACAACATTTAATGATAGTCATAGGGTACAAATAAGCAATCAGGAAACAATCAAATCAATATAAATCATAAAGACACAAGCAACAAAATTATAGTCCTGCAGTCATAAATGGGAGAAGATGGGTGATAGGAACGATGAGAAGACTAATAGTAATAGTAATGCAGCCTTAGTGAATGATTTGACGGTTGTGAGGGAATTATTTGTTAAGCAGAGTGATGGCATTTGGAAAAAGAACTGTTCTTGTGTCTAGTTGTCTTGGTGTGCAGTGCTCCATAGCGTCATTTTGAGAGTGGGAGTTGAAACAAATTATGTCCAGATGCGAGAGGTCTGTAAATATTTTCACAGCCTCTTTTTGACTTGTGCTGGTCCTCAATGGAAGGCAGGTTAGCAGTAATTGGTTTTTTTTATATTGACTCTAATAATGAACATATTGCCATATAATATAATTGCAGGAGTTGCACTGACTGCTAGAATGCTTTGGATGCAATTCACGAAGTTCTGTAAAGTCCTTCATGACTTGTAGTCCGGTTATCTGTAAGAATGCTAATGCTGGAAATAATCTGCCATCCTCCTAACACTTGAACACATGCCTACATTGAATATTGTGCTCAGAATCCTTACCATCCAGAAAGTATGGCTGGTGAAGAACTTGGGGATAAATATTTTTCTGTAGTTCAGTGAATTTTTCTGTAATTCAGTGAAATTACTCAAGAATGGTGTCCTGACATTTGCGATAAGATTAGGAAGCTTGATTTTTTCCCCCAAAAAGCATTTGAGTGGGAGGGGAATGAAGAATCCATATTTGCCAAAAGTGAATGAATTGTCATTCTTGCATTGATTTATATGATTATTACTGTTATATTTTTTGTCATACACTATCTTGATTTTTATCACTTAAAACAATATAAAATGTATACAATAAAACATTTAAATAATACATTTAAAAATCAGAGTTCAATATGGTCTTGAACAAGGACCATGAGACTTAGTCTAAGTTTTGCTTACTCAAGAAAAACTACTTAGTAATTTTGAGCCTATTCTTCAGATATACCTATAACATAAATCTGTTGATTTTTCTGGTGGGCTGCTTATGCAAAATATAATGAAAGCTGTGTTTATTGCCTTGAGTTTTTGGAAGAAACATGGAATTATAAGTCTAACAGAAATAAGTCAGGAATCCATTCCTTTTGTCTTTGTAATCAATATGGAAAGCAAGTTTTACATACCATAATGCTCTAACCACAAGTTCATGAGTTCTATTCCCACCTTTAATATGAAGCTGGATGATTCTGGACCACACTCTCTTTCTCTCTCTCTCAGTCTAGGAGAAGAAGCAATGGCAAATTACTTCCAAAATCTTGCCAATAAACAGCAGGGATTTGTGGAGGCAGTTGTGGGAGTCAAAACTGGCACATTTTCAATTTATGTCCATAACTGAACCTAGACTTATACTCAAAAGTTATGCCGATTGTTAAGCAGGTTATATGTGATCAATGTTATGACTTGCTTACAGCTGTTCATAAGTGAATGACTGGAGTTGTTAAGCAAATGCCATGGTTGTTAAGTGACTTCATTGTCATCAGTGGATGTTTTTTGTCAAAAAGAGCAATCAATGGCAATTTCCATTAAAAAAGCTCATTAATTACAGTCATATGATTGTACAATGCCGAAAACTGCCATGAATGTGGGCTACTTGCCAATTGCCCAAAATGAAATCATGTGACTCAGGGGAGCATTGAAATTATGAATTTGGGTTGCAAGTAGCTTTGGGAAATCAGTCATAACTTTAAACTGTCACTTAGCAGAAGGTTGTAAATGAGGACATACTACATTTAAAACCAAAGGATATATGTCTAACTTAGAAAGTTCCATATAAAAGGTTTTGTGTTTGGGTGTTCACTAGATTTCTTTTCACCTGATAGCCTACCAAAATAATATATGTCCCACACAAAAAAGAAACATTTTCATATACTTTCTATTTCATAAAACATATTTCCAAAGGAAGGTTCAAATGTCTCTTAGTTGGTTTTAATTGTGTCCAGATAGAAATAAAACTTTTAGGAACTTAAAGGGGGATGCTAAATGTAGTCCAAACCGGGGTCACCAACCTTTTGTATCTCAGGGATCACTAAATTCATAGTTTTAAATCCCGTGGACCATTAATATGATCTGCCTAATGACTGGCTGGGTGGGTGTGGCTAGGATGGACATGGCCAACTCAACATCACTCACATCAAGGGGTGCCTTGCCAGCCTCTACTGGCCCCTCCCAATCATTCCATGCCTGCCTGCCCAGGGTCCTTGGAACAGCCACCAATTGGCAAATCAAGTTCATTGTATAGGTGATGTACAATGATAATAAAGACTATACTACTACAAAACAGCTGGCTCAGTTCAAATTGGATCTGACCGAGAAGGAGGCTCAGCAGAAGCACCTCACTGAGGACAACAAGCAGAGGTTTATCAAGCAGAGGGAAAACCTGTGGGAGTGCAAGGCCAAGTACAAGTGACTGGAGGTTCAGCAGGCTGAGATATGTCAGCCAGTTCCAGGCCATGATACAGTCCCACTGGAACAAGGCCTTCCAGTTCTTTGCCACCAGTGGCACTTTCCTCCAGCCTTCACCAAAAGCCCTGCACCAGGAAGCTGAAGCAAACCCCAAGTCAGAATCTCTCTCCTCCCCTCTGATCTGCACAAAAGACCCCAAAGAGAGAGAATCTCTGCAGCAACACAAATGTTCATTACATGTATCCAGTCCAGGGGACGTGGTTTGAGGACCCCTGATTTAGTACAATATAAAAAATGCAAATAATTTTTCTGCAGACCACCAAAATTTTCTCACAGACACCAGTGGTTCACAGACCAACAGTTGGTGACCACTAGTGCAAAGGATTATGGAGAGAGTGGGAAAAAGCAACTCAAGCTTTATAACAAACCGTCCTAGAATCCTGCTATCTACTTTGATTGTGATCAGCAAGTTGGCCAGTTTGCATTATTAGGAAGGTTCTGTGTTGTGTGTACTACCCCCCCCCCAGATTTGTTAGCCGCCCTGAGTCCCTCCGGGAATAGGGCGGCATATAAATGCAATAAACCTTTAACCTAACCTTTAACCTTCGCCATTCAAAAACAATCAGGAGGTCACCTCAACTTATCTCAAAAAGCTAATTAAAATCAGACTTTACCAGAGATTTTTATGGCAAATCACCAGGAAATCCAAAGTAGTATATAGGCTGGGAAGATTTCAAAAAATTCCTGGAAAAAGGCAATGAGGGAATACTTCTATTTTGTTGCCAAGATAACTTCATAACTATAGAGTCAGCAGGAGTTGAACTCAAATAAGACTTTACTTCCAAAAGATAGGTACTTTGAATTCTTCCTTTTCATGAATTGTTGCTTATCGAGACTTCTACTAATAATTCAGATTATGTAAGAGATGATCTGTTTAACAAAAAAAAGAAAGAAAGAAAGAAATGGATGAAATTCTACCTATAAAAGCAATATCAGATACAAACATCAGAACAAAGAAGGAATCCATCTTCTAATCTTTCCACAGACAATATTTGATTATAGAGATCAATATTTGATAAAACTGGTGAGACGGAGGAAGAAAGTGTCTTCTAATTTCTCCCTTTCAGGCAGACTGGAGGAAAAGGGTCCAATTTTTTCTTAACATGGGAATCGTTTTCATGTTTCTTCTGACTGAAGTAAGACCTACTGCCTTTGAGTTTGGCATGCTTATCAAAGTGATGCTCGACAGCGCTAAGGTACCACTGTTCAAACAACTGCTCTTGGACCCACCTGAGCCATTATGGTGTGATATGATAGCAACTTCATGGCACAGAAGAGCAGCAGAAAAATATATTAGAGGATTACAAGATTGAAGGAGCAGAAGGCAGCTGTCACAAATTCTCTGCAAGAACAGTGTCAGCTTCAGCTTAGCAAGTGGAACTAGCAGGCCTTCCTACATTTGTTATCTTCGGTTTACACCTGTGTCTGGACCAGCATGTTATACCAGCAGGTACAAAGTCATTATTACCTCCCTCAGAGTAAAAAATAGTTTGGACTGATAGCTTTTGAAAAAGACAGCAACCTCCCTCTATTATTAAAGGCTTAATATGGTGATGGTAAGGAAGGATAGTTGGGAAGGTGTTTCAAGAAATGGGGTTAGTTAATTGAGAGGCAGAATTGCTTTAGATGTGGGAACTAAAAAGAAAGAAATTCATGAGTCCACTGATGTCTTCGAAACCTATAAAAATGGGAACATTTTCCTCTTCCAACAGCTGATAAGGCAGGAATAGGCAAGCTTATTATTATGTCTAGAGACCATATTTAATATATCTGTATGGAAAGACGTCGTGTTTCTCAAGGGGGAAGCATTATGCATTGCCCAAAAATGACACATTCTTAACTGTATTGACAATAGTTTAAAGCCTGTATTTTATTTGTTTGTTCATTGTTTGTACATAATACATACAGCTATAAAGCTTAACTTTTTTTTAATTGTGGGTTATATAATATAATATTATATAGAAAGAAGAAGAGAGAAAGCACCTTCTACTCCCTCCTTTCAACAAACTGGAAAAAAAATACTCCAATTTCTCTTGGTGTTTAATAACCATTTCTAGTTCTTTCACTTTTATGTAAGCAGAAAATGGAGCAGCAGTGTTACCTATCATATGAAAGCGATTCAGAAGGAGTGCTTCATACTTGCAGGAGTGCAGCACCTCTTGACTATTACGGTAATTAAGATGTTCGACCTTTTTTGGATTCTATGGGATCCTGAGAAAAGTACTGTTCCTTTAAGAGGCTCATTAACTTTAAATAATGGATTCCCTAATGTATAAGCATGTAAGGAATGATGGGGAATTCCACAGATTAGTTCAGCAGTCTGTAAAGAAATGCTTTCATTTCTTTGTTTTAAATCTCCCTCCAGTCAACTTCAGTGAATAACTTCTGTTTTTGCTATATAAGCATGATCCTTTGATGGATTGCTTTCAGAACTAACAGTCACTTATAGTAAACTGAAAATGGTCAACTCCATGTATAATTCAATGCAAATAAGCTCTGAAATCCACAGCAGCATGTAATGATCCTTTGCTATCTAGCTTTTTTTTTTTTTTAAATATATTTTATTCAATTTTCACATTCCATTTGCAATCATTTATATACAGGGTATTCACTATAAGAAAAGAAAAAAAAAAGAAAAAGGGAATAAAACGAACAAATAAAAAGGAAACACAACTCATCATTCACAACCCCACCTAACCCTTCCATCCTCCATACACCCCATCTACCCCCTCCAACTTTCCTTTCTCCCTCTAACACTCCCCTCCTACTTCCCTTTCCCCTCAAACCTTCCTTCTCCCCTTACTCCCCAGACACCCTCCTTACATTCCCCTTACTCCTTACATTCCCCTTACTCCTTCCTTACTCCTCCCTCTTCCTTCCCTCTACCTCCCTCCTTGGTGTATGCCTTTATTCGAGTGTTGTTTGATCTGATAAAGGTAAAATGAACCAAGGAAAAAAAAAGAAAAAAAAAAAGAAAAAAAAAAGAACCACCATATATAAATACATTCTTGTTCTTATTAAGGCTATGTTAACACCCCCCCACCCCACCCCCCACAAATCCCCATCCCTAATCCTCCCGACTTCCCAGGGCCCACACCTGGCGCTACCTTCTGTCTAAAATATCTTGTGTACATATGGATTAAAAAATAAAAGTAATATATCAAAAGAAAAAAAAAACAGAGAAAAAACAGAGAAAGAAAAAAAAGGGAAAAAAAAAGGGAAACCACTCTTTGTGTTGATCTCAGCCCCCCATCTTTATCTATGTTTAAATAGTATAAATCATTCTATCTATATTTTATTCTCGTCTCTTACTTCTTTGCTATTTACCCCAACCTTCTGTAGGTTCTCCCGTTCCTCTTCCTAAACCTCATGATCCCTTCCGATAAAATTTAAGCAACGTGGTTCATGCCATATATTCAAATATAACTTTACAGACAAGTAATCAAACTTTCCCTTCTAGTAAAATTTAAACAGCGTGAATGATCTTTCTTTACCCCCTTTTCAAACAGTAATTCGAAATAATCTAGCCAAGCTTCCCCTTCTTAGTAAAATTAAGCAGCGTAAATCAAATATTACTTTACACAGAAATCAATTTCTATCTTAAGATAATTCCAACCAACTTCCTCTTCTAATAGGGTTTAAATAACGTAATTCATTCCACATGCATTTTACCCTCATCCCTTACTTGTCTGATATTTTTCCCTTCAAGTAAAAGTTAAATAGCATGGGTCATTCCACATATTCAAATAATACTTTCAGCAAGAGTCAGTTAACCTTCTATTTTAAAGTAGTCCCTTCTAACAAAGTTTAAACAACATAAATCATTCAGCATTCTTTTTACACTTATCTTAAAATAATCCCAACCGACTTTCTGTTCTAATAAGCTTTAAACAACATAAGTTTTACCCTCATCCCTTGCTTGTCTGATGTTTACCACAAATAACGTAGTTCATTCCACATGCATTTTACCCTCATCCCTTACTTGTCTGATATTTACCACTATCAAATTTATACTAGCATTTGTTTAAAATGTAACTCAGAGCAATTTCAACCAACTTTCCCTTCATATAAAAGTTAAATAGCATGGATCATTCCACATGTTCAAATAATACTTTCAGCAAGAATCAGTTAACCTTCTATTTTAAAGTAGTCCCTTCTAACAAAGTTTAAACAACATAAATCATTCCGCATTCTTTTTACACTTATCTTAAGATAATCCCAACCGGCTTTCTGTTCTAATAAGCTTTAAACAACGTAAATTTTACCCTCATCCCTTGCTTGTCTGATGTTTACCACTATCAAATTTATGCTAACGTTAATTTAAAATCTAGCTCAAAGTAGTTTCACCCAGCTTTCCCTTCTGATAAAAATTAGTCCGCTTTTTCTACCGGAGAGAGGTCTCAAACCCCCATTGAGTCCTCAACTTTAGCAAGCATTTGAAATGTCTGGATTCTCAATCTCCGTTTTTCTGCTTCTCCGAGGGAGGAGGGGCTACCCCCTCCATCTTGCAACCACATGGCCAGCCGCTTGCCTTCTCCTTCCGCTTGTCTCTCCTCTCTTCCAAGCGCGTCAGGAAGTCCCGCCTTCAGAATCCTACAATAGAAATCTTGAGCCTCCGAAACAGAGTTAAGACGAAATCTTTGATTCTCAAATGTAACCGTGATACCGGCAGGGGCCTCCCATCTGTATCGAATCTGTTGACTCCTAAGCTCCTTAGTTAAAAAGGCGTAATCCCTTCTTGCTTTCAGCATCTGAAAAGGAATATCTTTGAAAACAATCAGGTCCTGGCCGTCAACTCGGAAACTGTTATTATGAAGCTTTTGCACAATCGCATTTCTAGATTCTTTTGTAGAGAAATGTATAATTATGTCCCTCGGGAGCTGTCGCTGTTCCGCTATCAATGAGTTCTGGCGATAGATTTTCCGAATCTGCCAATCAAAGTTAAGTCCCGGGCTTCCCAGCGCATGGCTGAAGGCTTCAGCAAAGGTCTGTTTCAAATTCTCTTGCTCCTTTTCACGGAATCCTCTGACCTTATTGCAGATGCCTTCCTATTAAAATTTATCATCATAAGCTGTTTTTCGTTATCTCTAATTTTTTGTTGTAAAATTTGAATATTGGTAGTCAAATTAAAATTAGCCTTCTCCAGACTTTCCAATTTGTTCTCTATTTCAGCAGAGTAATCTGACAGGGCAGACACGGCTGCAAACGTATTCACCTTCATTTGATTAACTTTAGATTTTAAATCATCATATAATTCCAATACAAATTCCCTAATTTCTTTCTTAAAAGCATTAAGCATTTTAAAGAGATATTCCTGTGTTAAAAGTTCTCCAGCAGAGGGCATAGGAGACAAAGGCTGTGTTTCCAGTAAAGATTCTTTAAATTCTTTAGACACATTTGTAGCAAGACGCTTCTTTGACTTGGGTGCCATAATAAATAAACAAGTAAGCAGAGCTTCGCTCCCCTCTATTTCCAAAGAAGAAGAGTTTATTTTGTTAAGGAGCGGTCTGCAGGAAGATAAAACCGGCTAAGTACATCAATCATCCACGGAGAGAAATCGCCATTTTGAGGTCTATTTAGACAAAGAAGTCTCTAAGACGAATGGTGCTGGTATTTACGATAGTAATGAAAGCATAAATCTCACAGGGGTGGGACCCGCCCGTATCAATTCTAGCTTGAAAAAACTTTGTTTTGTCCTGGGGGGGGGGGCTAGCCTGTCTGGGGCTGCCAAAAAAAAAAAGGCAGCTGAGAAGAAATGGCTGGAGATAGAAGCTCCGCTTCGGCTGGATCTAATCTCTTTCCACAGCCAAAAAAAAGAAAAAAGGCTGTGGCTTACGAATAGACCCTAGCCTACGGAGCTATCCTCCCTGCCCCTTTCTTAGCCAAAAAGGGGTGCTATCTATGATCTTATTTAGATATACAAACCAGATCTCTGAGGAGCTCGGTGGAGCCCTCCTCGGCAACAGACCACGCCCCCAGGAAGTCCTATCTAGCTATTGTGAACTCTATCAGTAGAAATGGAATACCACATATCCTTTCTTTAATATTATAAGGCTTAGACATAACCAGACATATCATATACATATTTACTGGTCTTCCAAAACAAACTAACAAACCATAAAGCCCCTTCCCTCAAAAAACCAGGACTAGTGCTTTGAAAAAGCTGCATAGTATGAAATGGATGAGAATTCTTGGTGTACTTTTTTTAAATCTATATCCTTTTGGGCTAGCTAGCTGAGATTAGTGATCATTCAGAAGAGTTAGAACTTTATACAGAAGCAGCTGCTTGATAGGACATCTTCATGGAGATACAAGCAACTAGAAAAGTGGCTAAATTTTTTGCTCCAGCTATCTGTCTATACTTATCCAATCCTGTCCCACTCTGCATAAAGATGGCTGTTTTTTCTGCTGATAAATGATGCTCAGTGAAAAGATAAATGAAGTCAGTATAATGCACCAATTTCTTTTCCTAATTTGTTCTGCATTGAAATTGTAAAGACGATAGACTTATTAGCTTCATAAGCAGATTGTTGCTTGGTCATAAGGACACCCTGGTTTAAATGTACATACTTTTCTGCAAGCTCAAGGCAAAAACACCCCTGTTTTTCACCAAAATGGGGGCATTTTTCTGTTTCCCCAGCCCTGCTGAAGCCTGCAGAGTGCTTGGGGGGGGGGAAGTAAAAAAATCCCATTTTGGTGAAAAATAGTCCAATTTTCACCAAAATGGGGGCATTTTCCCCTTTCCCCAATCCCTACAGTGTGTTTCTGCAGGGTGGTAGAAGACAAAAATGCCCGTTTTGGTGAAAAACTGTCCTTTTTGCCCATTTTTCACAAAAATGAGATGCAGGGGTGGGGCTTCAGGAGACAAAAAATGGCTGTATTTGGTGTACAAGACGCACCAACATTTCCACACACTTTTTTTTGGGGGGAAGTGCGTCTTATACTCCAAAAATATGGTAATCTCTTAAATGAGGGATGTGATATGACCCCAATATTTTGTTTCTGCTCAGGGCTCAGGCTTTTCAAGATCTATGAGAAATTAGGAATTTGTTTTATCACAGAGTGTATTTCATAATATTGGACTTCATCCAACCTTGGAACAATAGACCATTCACCTAGGTTTTTTTTTTTTAAAAAAAAACATTTTCTGGAGCTCTTCACAATTTCCAACTTGCAAACCTGGTCAGTCACTGCCTGTTCTTGAGATAAAATAATGTATAAACAAGTGTAAAAAAGGTTGGTTCCAACATAATCCTTGAGGGATTCCACCTCTTTCTTGCTGAGAAAATTGTTGGTTAATTCCCACTCTTTGTTTTCTGTTTTTTAACCAGTTAGAAATCCATAAAATAAGGATGGTAAACAAAGCATTTTAAACTATACCTTATAACCTTTCAAATGGAATAATAATAATATAAGAATGGCAAAGAAAAAGAATAATTATGTGAATGTATATCTATAACTGTATGTAAGAGAATAAATGACAGTAAAAATATAAAGCATAATATAGGTAAATAATATTTGGTCATAAGTAACTAAGTTTAAATAAATTAAGAAATGTACATAAAAATGGATAACGAATAAGGAGGTTATGAATGAAAGATAGAAATGTATAGTAGGGAAAACACTAACTGCAAAGAAACTGATTCGGAACTGCGGTATGATATACGATGGAACGTATTGTTCCTATGTTGTTTTTAAGTTATGTGTTTGTTTTTGATGATGTGCTTATGTGTTTAAAATAAAAATTTATAAATAAATAAAAAAATGATTATAGTATGCAAAACAAAACAAAATAATCCATAAAATAACAAAGCATTCCATCTGTCTGCCATTGAAACTCTCAAAATAAGGTTGGTGAGAAAGACTTATCCTTATCTAATTCAATGTCTGAGGGTATTCTAAATTATTGTCTTATGTTTTTCAGCTTTGTTTCATCTATGTGTTTGTACAGAATTTCATAATGCTAATATAGATACAACTATATTTTCTTCAAGCTGCATGAATACCTTTTTGTGAGAGAAAATGGGAGATGACACTTTAGGCTTGCTGAGATTTCCATAATGCGTGTTTATCACTAATTTATACAGCTTGTTTCATAATTATATTGCCTCTCATATGAACAAACAGATCTAACATCCTTTCTGAATTATTTAAATTGTTATACATGTAATAAAATTGATAGAGCATGCTTATGGAAGCTGCTTATAGTTTATGGCTATGTCACACAAGATATTTCATTTTGTGACACTATAATAGTTAATCTGAATGTACAGCTGATTGTTATTTACCACAAATACTATGAAAGGATATATACAAATAAAGACAAGTAGTAAAGCCTCTCACACAATATAATATTATAAATTTCATGCATTTCGAATTCAACTTTATTTAATACCAGCATCCAATAAACAGCTATTGTCAACAATAATGTAGTATTGCAATCTAAGTAAATGTCATTTCCATGGTAATAGAAGTTCTTGTGCATTTGGCTGGTCTTGCTTCTCTATGGAACAACTCATTTGAAGATATGTCAGGTTTAATTCATAAAATTCGTAACCTTGCAATAAATGTACAAACTAAAAAGGGAAATTCTAAAGCAAAATACAAAAACAAAGAACAATCCTGATTTTCTCTCTGTGGCTTTTAGGATTCATCATGTAATACATAAAAGATTAAAATGGGAAATGTTTATTTTTACATGGATATTATAGCCCTGGTACATAGATGTCAACCATATGTATAAGAAGAAGTAGAATTTTAAAAATTGAATCATTAGATCATTTCAAACATATTTTTGCACACTATGAAATTGACTGTGCTGGACAACTTCAGATAATTTTTTTCTTCATACATGCAATATCAATGTAGAAATTAAATATTCTTCATGTATGATGAACACATATATTCTTAATCTCTTCATACCTAGGTAATATCAGCCCTACTATTATTAAAATGATTTCTGCTCGTGCAGTTTAAGGAGAAAATTATAGAAATGCAACAAATGTTTAGAATTTAGTTTTACTGTTGGAAAGGTTTTGTTTACAATATGTTTTGCTCATATGGCCAAAATATTCTGGAGTAACCTAAACAGAAAAATGCAAATAAGTAGTTGTTGAAGAAAAATATGGAGTTTGAAAAAAAATTAAAAGCCTATATAAAATGTAACAAATGCTGATTACATATCACCTCAAAAAGCATAATTCTTTTAATGTATCTTTTCTCTGTTATTTATTGTTTGAGATGATAATCATATAGATACTGCAAAATTTAATATTTTAGAAAGCATTTTTTTTTAAAAATACAGAAAACATTATTTTCATGAAAATGCAGTAGTTCACATGGAGAGCTGACTATTTCTTTAATGACATGTTTTTATAGCTGAAACACTGGAAGTTCCAAGTGACAGTATTCCTGTTTCTATGGTTACCTTGATTGTTTTTAATAGCAAGGAGAAAAAAGACTCTCTTAGACTGACAGCTGCCCTAAACCTGTGCTAATATATGTTTATGAAAAAGCCTTTGACTATTATCAAAAGTATCAATAGGTTGACCATTAAAATACCCTGAGGAAAACAATGATGACAGTTTACAGTATCACAAAATTCACCACCAAATTTAAAAAAAGTACATCTGTCTATCAATAATGGCTAATGCTAGATGTGCATGCCTAAACATATAGAACGTTTTCTAGGTTTTTTGTTATGTTTTACTCTGCATATAAAAGAGAGTTTTTAATATGTAATTTTTATTAGTGATTCATAGCAATATCACTTACACTTATATACTGCTTAACAGTGCTTTACAGTCTTCTCTAAGCAGTTTACAGATTCAGCATATTGCCCCATCAATCATTTTACCCACTTTGGAAGGATGGAAGGCTGAATCAACCTTGAGCCCATGAGATATGAACTGCTGAACTGCAGCTACCAATCAGCCTGCAGTACTGCACTGTAACCACTGCACCTCATGTAGACTAAGGCGACCAGACATCCCGCTTTTGGCGGGACAGTCCCGGTTTTTAACAATTTGTCCCGTGTCCCACAGCGTTTTTAAAAAGTCCCGATTTTTGTATAAATAACCGAGTTGCATAGAGGTCACACACCTCGTTGGAATGGCAGCCTAAATAAGGACAATTCCTAGAAGCGCAGCTAATTCGAGGCAGGGGTCTAATCTGAAGCATCGGGCAGGAAAGGGTGAGACTGTTAGCTGTGAAAGAGAGCCAGGTAGGGAGAGATGGGGATGAATGGTCATACATGATTTGCACCAAGCGGCACTCACCCAGGGTAGTTTAGTAGGAGCTGGGTTTCCCCGCCCCTTTGAGTTGTATTAAAATAATAATAATCTCGGGAGACTTTTGAGGGGTTTGCAAAACTGATGGCAATTTGCTAGGAAGAGGGGGGGAAATCCATCCCAGATGGCCCAATCGGCAGGAGGCTGGCTCGCTTGCAAGCCGCGATCATTTTGCACCTGGGAGGAAGCGCTTGCCCAGCTTACCTGCCGCTGGCAAAGGGTGAGTGGGTTCCCTGGGCGGGGAACAGCCGAGCGAGCGGCCAGGTGTGCGGGATGTCGGCTGCGTGCCTCTAATATCCTAGGCCAGTCATGCGCAGGTGCTAGAAGCGCAGGTGTAGCGCGATTGCTGAACATGCCGGGCGGAGTGAAAAAGGTGTGCGCGGGAGTGGCTGCTTTGCCTAACTTGCTTGTTAAGGAGTAGGCTTGGATCGTCTGGGACTCTGCCGAGTTCAAGCTTTGGTTGGGGCTTTTATCAGGTTAGAGCCTCGTCGAAGTGGTGGGGGGTGAAAAGTGGGTGTGTGGAAGGAAGGAGGGGAGACAGGTTTCCCACTGCCTTGAAGTAGGCTATGAATTAGCCAAGATAGGATTTAGTCGGTTTTCACATTTTCTTGCGGCACCCTTTTAACTGAAATATAGTCTGACTTTTTATACTTTCTTTTCCAGGGTTCCTGTAAAAAAAAAAAAAAAAAAACTTAATAGCAATAGCAATAGCAATAGCAGTTAGACTTATATACCGCTTCATAGGACTTTCAGCCCTCTCTAAGCGGTTTACAGAGTCAGCATATTGCCCCCAACAACAATCCGGGTCCTCATTTTACCCACCTCGGAAGGATGGAAGGCTGAGTCAACCCTGAGCCGGTGAGATTTGAACAGCCGAACTGCAGAACTGCAATCAGCTGAAGTAGCCTGCAGTGCTGCATTTAACCACTGTGCCACCTTGGCTCAGTGGGGATAAAATGTAGGGGGTTGTGTAGGTAAAAACCTAAGGGCTTCTGTTGTGCTAAAGCCGAGCACCGTAGGCGTATTTGGGTGTGGTGTGTATGGACCATGGACCATATAGACCAAATTTTTAATCAAGAACCCACCCCCCACCCCCCGGTCAATGGTGTTCCGCTTTGCCAATGTTAAAATCTGGTCACCTTAATGTAGACATATTTGTCTCATCCAATTTTTATTACTCAGATTGTTCTACTTTTATTACCCAGATTATTCTACTAATGTCTTGGAACCACACTAAGCTAATTTGGGTCACCACATTTTGTTTTGCATTGTAAGAATGGGATGTAAAAAAGTTCCAGATGGGAACTGTTCTATGCATGGAGCATTTGATCATGGGTGTCCAAAGGCTGAACCAAAAAAATAGCAAAAGAAATTCAAGTTACTTTGTTATGGTTAGATTGACACATGGTTGCTTTGTTTCAGGTATGGCCTAAGACCTGGTTGCATGGGGTATAAGAGTTTTCAAGGTTTCAGGAATGTTACCAAGATGGTAAATTTAGCTAGGTGATCAAAGCCTTCCTCCACATATTACATCTCAAAAGTAAGAAACAATAAAATGAAAGAGGGAAACCATGTATGTTATGTTGATTTTATTTATGTTGATTTTATTTATATGTCTATGTAGGGAAAACTAATCCAACAAATTAAACAAACAAACAAACAAAACCCACCATAGCAAAGCTCAATAGCCTCTGAGTTAGAGGTTGGGGAAACCAGACCTCTGAAGTGGAACAAGTGGAACAAATCAGATAGATGTCTGATTACATTTCCCAAACTATATTATCTATTCTAAAATACTCATTGAAAAGCCATGGCTGAAGAAACCATGTCAGTTAGAGAGTCAAACAGCAGCAGAGCAATTCCAAAGTTTGCTGGTCAAGGGAGCATGGTAGCAGAAAGATTTGATTTGGGTGCCATGTTTGCTGCTACTGAGCCACCCCTGGTGAAACTGGGTTAGTCAGAATGAGGTAGGGCCTTGTGCTGGGAGTGGATATTTTCTTAAAGGTCAGCTGAATTAGGTGGAGTTGGATTTCAGACAGTCATCTCACTCTATTGTCTAAAGACAAAATCAAAAGGAAGAATCTAAGCCCGTACTATATAATGGCAGTGGTTAACTATTTAATTTGATTATTGTTTTCAGGAATTACTGTAGATATACTAATACTATACTAAGGAGAATATTTGTAGCTCAGGATTGATATGAGGGATCCTTGATGCTCTCTGAGCTTGCTTGTTTCTTGCAGATGTTTCATTTAGTGCACTGATGATGTTACCTAGTTTGAGTAATGAAATGTCTGCAGGAAAACAAGCAACCTCCAAGAGCACCAAGGATCCCTCAAATCAATTCTGAGCTACAAATATTCTTGTCACAAAGGGAGTTTCACACCTTGGCAATTTCCAAGTGAAGTACCTATCTTTTCAGAAGAATAGACATGAATTTCTTATCTCTACTGTTCGTAATCTCTGTTGATGGCAGAGGCTTGTTTATATTTCCTGCTTTCCCATTTAGATATCATATTAAGATGGAATTTTCTAGCCCCTATTCACTTAGCCCCTATTCATTCCCCCCTCTCCATATTTATTACTTTTGAACTGTATAGACCAAAATGTTTCATGCCTTACTGGTTTTATTTGAATAATAGAACCAAGTTTCATAGAACAAGTATATGTTTTATTGAGTGTAGTTTTTCTAAACCCATTTCTGAATATACTGGTGATACTCATCCTTTATTATTTCTTTAAGAAAAAAAATAGGGGAAGTCACTATCTCATTGCAGAGCAATGGTTTGCTCATATAGAGAAGGTATGTGGCATTTGCCTAAAGAGCAAAGCTCAGATATTAATATTAGCCTGCTCAGTGAGCTGCAGAGTTGGCTGTAGACCATCAGCCAACTAATTAATGAAAGAAAGGGGAAGTGCAAAGAGTTCATTTCTAAGAATATTGAAAAGGTGCAAGTGGGGAAACAGAATTAAAATGAGAAGATTGGATAGAAAGTATTCCAATAAATTGTACAGTGTTTGATACACATTGAAAAATAAGTGTCACATTAAGTTATTAAATTAACTGGTGATTCTTACCCTTTTTTGAAATTATATATAGTTCAGTTTTTGAATTGGTACCAGAACAAAATTTGGCATGATAGATGTGTATACCATTTTTGTTTTGCAGTGTTTCTTCCACATAAGATTGCCTGTTTGAATTTATAGTAAGCAATAAAACAGCATCCAGAACATCTAAGTAGTTATTTTATGTGTTTGCTTTGCTTTTTTGTTTATAGTAAATTCCTTCTTCTTCTCCTCCTCCTCCTCTTTCTCCTCTTCCTCCATATCTAGATTAGACCAATTAAAAATATACTCCAGAATAAAATTAGTTATATATTATTCATCTGATTCCAAATCAAGGAAAGGAGAGAAAAGTGTGTGGAAGGAAGAGAGATCAAACTGGGGAAAGATATGGCCAGAAAAAAAGAGATCTGATATTTTTTCATATATCCTTGTAAAACTCATGGAAACCAATGGAACTTTTATATAAGATAAACTAATATTTGAAGGAAAAATATTGCAATGGATATTCTGATACATGTTGCATGAAGTAATCCCCTTTCCAGATTGTGCTTCATAACTGCAATTTGTTCCAAAAAAATAAAATAAAGTGTGGCCATGGGTAGAACATAAGAAGGACATTATGAGAAAATGGCAGCCATCAGCTGCTGGCTTTGAGAAGAACACTTGTTTCCAGCCTAACTGTAAAAGATGATCATTAATGTTGAAGAATGAAAAGGAATGTGATGGTCAAAGTATTTTTCCAAAGTAATTTTTGAAGTGGTTAGATTTTTCCTTTTCCAGCTCCAGGCTCTGCTTATTTCTCACTGCTTCTGAAACTTTGCATTTTATTCTGGAGGACATAGCTACGCTACATCTTTCTACATTTCTGTCCTGAAATGTATGGATTGAGTTTTAAAATTCTTTGAAGCATTGATAAAACTACAAAGCTCAGTAGTAGAAGAAAACTATAATGCCACAAAAAATGAAGATTGAGGCAAAGTCGGTCTGAAACCACAGTAGTACTAGACTTTTGAGACGATACTGATTTAATTTATTTCTTTTTGGTTCTTGCATTTATCTTTTGAATTCCCTTCTATAAACTATATTAAAGTGATCAAATCCTTAGTTGTTTGACCACTACTGTATTAAGATACACGCTTGCTATCAATGTTTCCAGTTTGAAAACTGAACTCTCATAAAAGTACAATTTATGATGTTTTGTCTCTAAGGTAAGACAATTTGATAAATCTGAAAAGGATAAATAGAAGGCTGAATGTCTGGAGTATTTCATGGTGTTTACAGATTAAGAGCTGCTATTGGCAAAAGGCTGTTACATATCTAATAGTATTTTTATATCTTAGAACCAAGAGTGCATTCAAATATTGTTTTCAACCACAAAGTAAAAGTCAGTATTCTCTGCACACATGTTTAAAGGATGTGTAAATGTCCCTAAACAAGCACTGACAACTGTTGCTTTGGAACATAAGCAGATTAATAAGAATACAATTGCTTTTTCTTTGCCATAAATTTGACTAGGGGGATTATTCCTGAAGATTGCATTGCATCTGATTTCATAGAGTAGTAAGGATGCTGAAAGGACACAGTGGTACCTTATGCCCATCAACAAAAGAAAAATAATGTTGGTGAGATTTAAAACATGCCCAGTACTTGCCAATGCATTTAAAATTATCTTAGTGCCTGCTCACAGAGCCTTCAGTCACAATGCAGGAGCAGCTGGTCATGTAAACGCTGGTTAACACTATTAAAAGCCTATTGTTCTCCATGGAGAACTGGCAATTTGTGTCTTAAAGAGTCCATTTGGTCCAACAGGCAGGGAAGTGTAAAATGAGGCTGAGAAGCACAAATAGTTACTAGTACCTGAAGGTTTTAGAATTATAAAATACATTTCTAAATGGATTTTAGGTGGTTTGAGATAGGAAAGGTCATTTTGGGGGCAATGCATAACTCACATCACTAGAACACAGTAAGAATTGGCAAATTGTGAAGACTTATTTTTTCCCCAATTTTTCCAACCTTAAATTTGTCCCTTGAGACCTGACTCCAGATTATCAGACCGGAAACTGGCATTTGGACAACTGGATAATAAAATTGGAAGTCAAATTTTATGACAAATATATAATGGATTTAAAGAAATTATTTAATCAATCTCAGGCAAGAAGAAGGATCCAGTGTCCACTAAAATGTCAAAAACATCATTCATAAAATGTTATCTTTTGCCAGACAAATACAATTGTAAGTATACTTTTGCACAAAATAAAAAATGTGGAAAAAATATTCAGCATATGATCATGAAATGGGTTTTATTCATGTCAGTGTGTGTGTATCAGAGAGAGGAGAGAGGGAAAGAGAGTGAGTGAGTAAGTGAGTGAGTGAGTGAGTGAGAGAGAGAGAGAGAGAGAGAGAGATGAGATGAGGGAAGTAGGGAAGGAGAAGGAAGAATAATATTCTCTGTTCATTCCAGCAATTGAAGAATGCAAAGCTCACTTATGAACATAAGCCTTTGAGAGAGTTGCTTCTAGTCTTATTGCAGTTAATGAAAATCATTATACCATTGATATTAGATAGTTCGGGCTATCATTCCTGAAATGTTAATGGAAATAGAATAAGCGCGCGCACGCTCTCTCTCTCTCTCTCTCTCTCTCTCTCACACACACACACACACACACAGAGAGAGAGTGTGTTCTGAAATCTCATGTTCTAAAAGAAGTAGGAAGAGTGTGGGAATAATTTCCTGCAGAAATACATACTTCAAGTACTTCAAAGGGTTGACATATTTTTCCACTATAAACGGACATCTGTAGTCTAAGCTGTATCTCAGTAAGATGAGCATGGTTGTCATGTCAAATCTCAATAGGCTGTCTCTGCTCATGTTCTCGAGTTAAGAAATTCTGCTTGAGCAGAGTGAAACATAACCTTTAATATTACACTCTGTGGTACAAGCTTCAGTGACATGTAAGTGAGTCTTATCCCAGGATCTCAATGGATTTGGTACAAGGCAGCCTTACTCCTTTTTTCAGCTGAGAGTTGCTCTCCAAAGGGAAAAGGAACTTTCTTTGTATTCATTTTATATCTTATCAGAGGATAAAAGATAACAATACACCAATATAACCATCAGATAGCTTGACTTTGGAAGTCAGACAGTATGCAGCCATTGTATCCTTTTTATTGCCATTGTCAGTCAAAAATCATCCAAAAGGAATTAAAAGAAGAATTTTTTAAAGAAGAAAAAAAAGAAACCTCACTGGGAACTATAGATGGACTTTTAAACAAAAGCAGCTAATAGATTTCGAGTAACAGTTTTCTTCTAAATGAAATAAAGCAATGCTTTGCTGATCAAATTGTCTCATTTAAAATAGTATAACTATCTATCACATAGCATTCCATGACATAGCCTTTAGTCACATGTCATAACTGGGAAATAAATTCCAAGAGGTGGAACAGTTGATACTTGTTGAAATTAGGAAGTATTGGGGCCACTAACCTCTCTTCAGTCTTCATTAAGCTATTTAGAAACACTGTTGGATGAGTAAAACATTACCAACTACCAACATCTACAGAAATAGAAATCTGATCAAAGTGATATACAATAATTTCCCCTGCTTTCAGTCCACAGCATATATATATAGTATTACTGTACTTTGATTTATATCTTACTTGGAGCTTTTCCTCTTCCAATTTTCACCTACCACGATAACTTTGTATGTGGCTTGAACTGAAAAATCATTACTGGCTTACAGAGACTAGAACCTGAGGTTTTTTCCTAGCTCTATTCAGCACAATCATCAAGCCCCTAAGTAGTCCCTATATCTCACTAATATCCACTATATATCTATATATCACTATGATAGGCAATGAAGTGGTTAGAAATCTGTAAGAAAAGTTTCTGTTTTTCGTGCACCCAGTTCATTCTAGATGATGATTTTAGCTCTCCCATTTATGGCTGAGTAAAACTGAGGCTATGCAATTTTAAACCAAACATATCAAAGTTATTGACATTTCTCAAAGCATTGAAACCTTTGGCTAGATTTCACAGCATTTGAAGTATTGAATATTAAAATATCAGAAATATTGAAATATCAGGGCTTGTGAAATAATCCAGTATCTATACAATATTAAAGTTTTCAATTCTTCAGTGGATTTGTTTGTGAACAAAATGAATTCCAGTGCTCATGCAGTATTAAAAAGGCCAAAAACATTATTTAAAAAATTAACTCTTCCAACAGGGACGTGCAGGCAGGGGAGGCAGGGCCTCACCACTGTCATGATGAAAAGAAAAATAAATAAAAGGAAAAGGCAGAGGTAGTTGCTGCCAGAGACACAGTGGATGACTCTGGTTAGTGCTTAATTGCAGGGGGAGGCGAGAGAACCACGTGCCTCCATTACTCTAGTTTTATGATCACTTGAGCAGAGTTAAGCAAGGGTTAAAAGGTGAAAAATTCCTTATGCAAAGGAGCCACGTGGTTCTCTCACCTCCTCCTGCAGAGGGCACTTTTTTAAGAGGCTTTTTTTAAACAGTTAAGCAGAGTCATCCACATGGTGACTCTAGCAGCAACTATCCTAGCCTGGCTAGAGCAGCTCTTGCCTTTTTCTTTTTACATTTTCACATTTTCATCGTGGCAGACAAGAGGAGAATTGAAATCCTCTGTGACACAGCTGGAAAAGGTATGTGGGTTGGACAGAGGGAGGGGGGAGGAATTTAAAATTATTGTAATTTAATTTGTAAGTAATTTTTTATTGTGAGTAATTTGTTTGTGTGTGTGTGTGCATGTGTTTCTTCACTTCACTCAAACAAACTCTCTCTCAATTTGAGAGGGAGTTTGTTTGAGAAGAGAGGGAAGGGGCAGAGGCAGGGAGGGCAGTCTTGTTTGAGAAGAGAGGGCAGTCCGCCAGCAGAAACGGGTCTTTTACCCACATCTGCTGGCAGGCTGGCGTTTTCTTTCTTTTGCCTGTTCGAATTCGAGTTTCGAGTTTAATAAAATTTGTATGCCGCCCACTCCCACTGGGACTCTGGGCGGCTCACAACAAGACAAAAGAAACATTTAAAATTTAAGAATAAAAAATACAATTAAAAGTCCACATCATCCATTCCATCTAAGCAGGGCTGGATATCAATCAACAGCCCCAGGCCTGCCGGAACAGCCAGGTCTTGACGGCTTTACAGAAGGCTGGGAGAGTGGTAAGGGTCCGGATCTCTATGGGTAGATCGTTCCACAGGGACGGCGCAGCAACAGCGAAAGCCCTCCCTCAGGGGGCCTCCAGCCAGCATTGTGCTGTGCTCCCCTTCCCTTTCTCTTCTTCCCCTCACCGGGAGCCCCGTCCTGCTCCCCTCTCCCTTTCCTCTGCCTCCTCTCCCCTTTCTTTGCTGGTTGCTGCCTCGCCCCCTGCCTCCTCCATCCCCGCCGCTGTGTCTGACAGGTGTCTCGCATTTATGTCCACCATAAACATGAGACGTCTGTCGGACACAGCAGCGGGAACGTTGCTTCTCACCGCTGCTGCGCTCCACTGCCTCGCCCCCCCACCTCTTCCGTCCCCGCCGCTGTGTCCGACAGGCATCTCGTGTTTATGGCGGAATAAACGCAAGATGCCTGTCGGACACAGCGGTGGGGACGTTGCTTCCAACTGCTGCCGCGCTCTTGCCTCACCAATCGTAATACTCACCGCACGTCACTGTCTTCCAATATTGACTGGATAACTTATAGAATAAAAAATATTATATATGATGTTATAGATTTTTGAAAGGTCTTGTAAACATGATTTTGCCAATGGGCATAAGGCCCAGGAGTGTGATACAGCAAGTTTAGGAATAGACTAAGAATTATTATTTGGGCTAATTTTATGAATTGTTTATGATTATATGTTTTTTATTGTTTTAAACTGTCGTGTTAGGCTTGTAGTGACAGCAACAACAGGACCCCTGGTGGCACAATAGTTAGAATACAGTATTGCAGGTAAACTATTTTAAGGTATTGGGATTTAAGAGCTGACCAGCTGTAAAGCTGAAAAAATGTAAGGCTGATGCAATGAAGATGAATCAGCATTGATATATCCAGTTGAAGACTATGAAGGGGTCCACACAAGACTTTACCATTTTAAGAAGTGTTTATGTAAGGCAGGTAGGAGAGGGTGTTTTTTGCTCTCCTTGTGTCCAGTATCCATTGCAAGTTCTCGTGTAGAGTTAATAAGAAGATTGATTACTTGTCAGGTATTTGCTACCAGGTATATTTCTGTATATGTTGTATATAAACCACTGTTAAATGCCTAAGTCTATGTTTTCTGTGTTTTGCTCCTGATTGCTCCTAATAGTAGTTACGCTGCAAGCCCTCTGACAAAATATTTACATAGCCTGGAGCTTGATTCTGACCAGCTCAAGGTTGGGTCAGCCTTCCATCTTCCAACTCAGATTATTAGGAACAATATGATGATATTATAAACTTCCAGAAAGTGCTATGAAGCATTTTGGGGTGATGTATAAATCTAAGTGCTATTGCTATTCATAACAAAATAACAGAGTTGGAAGGGGTCTTGGAGGTCTTCTACTCCAATCCACTGCTTAGGCAGGAAGCACTACACCACTTCAGACAAATGGATATCCAACGTTTTCTTAAAAACTTCCAGTGTTGGAGCATTCATGATTTTTGGAGGCAAGTTGCTACACTGATTAATTGTTCTAACTGTCAAGAAATTTCTTCTTGGTTCTAGGTTGCTTCATTCTACATATATCATCATCATCATTTAGCCATTGTGTATTCACTACAGGATGAAGGTCTCTGATGTATGTTTCCAACCTATATCATCTGAGCTTTTTTTTGCCTATTGGGCCCATAATACTTGTTGATGTTGTCAATCCATCTTGTTTTAAGTCTCTTTCATGGATGCTTTTTAACAAGTGGGATCCATTATATGACTGCCTTGATCCACCTGATTTCTTTTATTGTATCATCTTCCATTGAAATACATTGGTCAAGGTATATATGATGGTCTATTACATCCAATTCTTCTCCAAATATATATTTTTTCTTTCTTTCTTCAATGAATTTATTATCTGGTTCTTTATCAAGTTTGTTTTTAAGTCAAATGAACCTCCTGTTTTGTGCATCTCTTCGTTGTGTCTTTGTAGCTCTTCTGGGTCTTGTGAGAAGAGAACAACATTATCTGCAAACTTTAAGTGATTTAAATAGGTGCCACTGATTTTTATTCCAACTTTTGCCCAGTCTAGTTTGTGAAATATTTCTTCAAGGCAGGCTGAGGAAAGGATGTGTGATACTGTATAACCTGGTCAGACACTTCATTCTATATTGATTTCCACTTTAAGATCATTAAGACAACTTATCACCATTATTTTTACATATATTGAGTACAGTAAGTTAATGTAAGCAGTGTCTACACTTTGGTTGTGCAATGCCTTAATTATTGCTTGCTGGCATACTGAGTCAAATGCCTTTTCATACTCAATGAAAGACATGCAAACCATGCATACTCATTGTGCCTTTCAAGACCTACTGAACCACCCGGATGTGATCCATTATGCTGAAGTCACTTCTGAACCCTGCTTGCTCCTTTGGCTGTGAATCATTTAATGTTCTCAATATTCTTTTTGTTCTATTTACAACTTTTCATAGATCTGACAACCTGAATATTGTTTAATTTCATTCATTTTATGAATGAAATCAAGGGACTTTAAACCACTTTGTAGCTTTTCAAAATGTTTCATAGATGTAGGGGGAGGTGGTTTTGTTTTTTGTTTTTGGCTTCTTCTGCAATTGTGTCAGACAATATATAACCTACAATTTCAATTCCATGTGGGGAAAAGTTGAGTGGTGTAATGGACTCTGTGCCAATAAGCAGCAGGCCAATGAGATTTATCACATTATGCCTATTGGAGCTCTTGAGGGGGGAACGTTGCTTTGAGCTTTATTCACATTCTCAACTTCATAACCATGATCAGCCATGAGCCTTAACTGTTCTCTCTCTCTTGTGCTAATGAAATATTATATTTCTATTCTGATCCTGCAAGCATGCCTACAAATACAATTCAGTTCTCAACACTCTGAATATGCATTCTTGACGCAAACCTAACTTAAACTCTACCTGATTGGGGCAGGCTTAAATCTTTTGCTAGTCAGGGAATAGGCTTCAAGCTAACATTTCCAGGTTCTGCTCCAAAAGCTTAGTGTATGAGGTATAAGACTGTAAGAACATAGATAATTCTTTTGATGCCAGGCTCATTTTATGACTTGCCAAACTCAGTGGCAATGTCCCAGTATGCTTCTGCTAATACTGCCAAATAACTAATGTAAATTGTTGCCAGAAAACCATAAACCTGATATAAATGCCAGGGATGGGATGGGTAGTTTACAGAAAGAACAAGTTTGCCAAGCAGTTTGGCAAAGTATTTTGGCACTTTAGAAAACCAAGGAGCTAAGGCAGCAATGATAGTTCCTGGTCAGTTTCCTGTATCCCATCTATAAGAGATCGGGCTTCACTATATTATTAAATGATCCTTGCCAACCAGCAGGAGTTATCCACCTGGACACCTTAGAAAACTCAGTAGTCAAGAGGCAGCAAAGTGCATTGCATCACAAGGGCAAGTTATATGTTTTCTGTATTATACCAAACTTGACATCTAAAATATCAAGAAAAGTTTTTTAAAGCTTTTAAAAACAATTTTCTCCAATATTTATTTATAAGCTAGTAAAAAATATTGCTGCACTTGATCTGCTTAATAAACATTCATTTTCTAAATAATTTGGAAATTGCTTCTTACCTAGACTATAGAGAAATCAGGGGTCTTTAAACCACTTTGTAGCTTTTCAAAATGTTTCATAGATATAGGGGTGAGGTGGTTTTTGTATAAGGTGTCCTGCTTGACCAGGTTGTGTCCAAGGTCCCTTCCAACTCTGTTATTCTCTTATCCTTGCTGTCTCTGCCTTAAAAGAGATTCAGGACAAGAAATCGAAGTGGCGGTGGGGGAGGGACTGTGGTGAAATCCACATCATATTCAGAAATTTGCTAGATATATTATTCTCTGAGGCATCTCTTGTACTTTTCTTGTTACTTTATAAAAAGATGTTGAGACTTTGGGAAAAGTTCAGAGAAGAAAAACTAAGATGATCAAAGGCCTGGAGACTAAAACATATGAAGAATGGCTGCACCATGTGGGTTTTACTAGGCTAAAGAAATTATGGGCACTACATCACTGGCTGTTTTTAAGAAGAGTCTAAACAGTCACTTATATAAAATGGTATAGGTTCTCCTGCTTGAGAAGGGGGCTAGACTAGAAGACCTCCAAGCTCCCTTCCAGATTATTCATTGTATTCGATTCTACCATAATGCCAAAAAAGGTTCATGCATTCCCATTATAGCATATGAAAGAACAGAAAAACACTCAGTGTCTAAGTGACACAAGATGAAATTAATTTGCCCAATAATTTAGAACTGCAGACTTAAACTTGAACCATGATTGCTTTAAATCTTCAATCTACAATGGAAATCATAACAGGGCTGATTTGCAAAAGCCTGTTGATTAGGTGTGTGCCTTTAATACCTTTTAAGGCATTCAGCAAGTAACTTGGTTGTTCTCAAAATTAAATCACACAGTTGTTTTAAATTTATTTTTTTCCAATTCCCAACCCATCTCAAGACAGATACATAATCAATATTACAAAAAATCAGGTTTCATGATGCTTCAAAGTATGGGAATCATTGCTTTTATAAAGATCACAGTATATAAAGTATAATAACTATAATAGTTTTGAAAGTAAGAGTTGTGCTGCCTGAAAGAACCAAGGTTCCATGGCATCATATGCATTCATCCCTGTGACAAATAGTCTGATGACCCTATTCACATTCTGGTTTCCCCACCTCCCTTTCTACATCCATTTGCAGAAGAAGAAAACAGAGGTTTAATTGGTTGGATTAGGTGAACCTAATATACCTTAGAGTAAAATATGTTCTATATTATACCCAGAGAAGTACTTTTATAATTCATTAGGCACTTCTGGCAAATAGAGGCATTAAATACAATGAAAAAGAAGAAGAAAATTAGAACAATATTAGTTGTTTGCAGTACACTCTTATGTAAGCAAGGTTGATCTTGAAAAGGTGCTCCTCTGTTCTGCTATGCCTGAATACTGAAAGGACAATAGGAAATATTGACAATTAAAATAGCTATTGGAGTTAACAACAGAGAAAGCAGTAATATTTGAAGATTGTGATATCTGAACAATAGAAGGATTTCAGGTAAAAGCTGCAGATCAAAAGTATTTTCTGACTGTTCTTCAGAATGGCACTAATGCACTTTGTGCCATACTGATCAGAGAAGGGTTGCTACTAGTTTGAACCAATACGGGTGAGCCAGTAGTGGAAATTGTGACTGGGTCACCAAACTGGTAGGGATGGCAGGCTCACCATGCCCCCAAACCAGTTCCCCAGTCACTGTGGCATGGTTTTTTGGCATTTTTTATGTTCTGTGCATGCGCAGACCTATTTAAAGGAAACTTTGCACGCACTTGGAGTGCGTGCAAATCGCACGTACACCAAACCAGCAGTAATGCCAGCAGCAACCCACCCATGATAGATATATGGTGGAGTAAAAAGTGGGGCAATAAAAAGGCATTAGATAATCAGAACTAGAGGGTCTTGTTGTACATAGACTTAAGAACTCATCGTTGTTTAATGTAGATTCCAACACGTGTGTAATATGCCTAGCCCCCCATGAAAAAGGCACACACAAGCCATATAAGCACAGTTGCCTTAAAGCACAAACAGGATGATGTACATATGAAGTAACTGAAAAAAAATTCAGATTTCTGAGCTGTGGCCAGTGATTACAATAATTGATATACCAGAGGTAGTCAACCTTGTATCCACCTGATGTATCCTTTGACATTAGCTATCTTGGGTGAGAGTGATGGAACCAAAATTCAAAACACCTAAAAGGTATCAAATTGCTTATCTCTGATATATAGCAGTGCAGATCTATTACAACACAATACAACAGTGCCATTATTATGGGAATCTGTAATATCTCTCTTTTGCATGACTGAAATTTGCAAATTTTCTGGATTTATAAACAACTTCTACAAGAATTGAACACAAAATAAGTTTTGAGATCAGTTTTGAAAGTTATCTTTCATTAGAAAATGCCTTCTTAAATTTATTGTTAGTGTTTTATGCAAAGTACTCTTATGCATTGATTTATAAAACCATTAATGCCATTGTCGTAAGAAAGACTTTGCAATGCTAAAAAACAACTAAATAACTTTAATTAAAAAAATAAGACACTGAAACAAAATGTTATACTGGATAGGCAATGTGAGTCACTTGAAATGTTAACAAATTATAGCTCCAGAATTCTTAGGAAACACAATCAATAGTGAAGAATAGGACTTGTATTTATCAACATTTTCAAATTGTATCTTTTTCCATCAGGACATTCTGACATTGAAACAATATAAAACTATGACTTTTAGGTAAGCACAATAATGGTTGGCTTGTTTGAGAAAATGCTTTAGATAGTAATTCAGGAACCTGCTCAATTTTCCCATTCTTTGTCTATCAACAGACAAAAATACAGAAGTCTTGCTCTCTGTGAGGTCAAATACACATACATCCTTCCTGTGAAGATCTCAACAGATCTTAAAAAGGTCAGTAGTGGATGAAATGCTAAGGAGATTTGGAATCCTTACAACTGGAATGGTTTCTTCATGAAAACTAATACTAACCAATCTGAGCCATATCTCCATATTAAAATGATGATGGGAATGCCATTATAATTAGAATTTCTGTCTCACACCAACTTAATTCATTCCTAATTCAAAAACTATCACTATAATTTTTCAGGTTATTGGAATACACATTTCTTATTCATATTAGAATAATATGCAAGTTATTGGGCTCTTCTTTGTCATATTGGACTGAATACAATATTTAAGGGCAAATCTGACATTGAAATCTCTCTCTTCCCCCTCCCCCCATGTCTTTATTGACTTAGTATTTCTGTTTTCCATCATCAGGAAATTCCTGCCTTGGAAAATCTTCCAAGAAGATGTGTGAGGGTTAGGATGAGAAGGGCTCAGGATTCTAAAAAAACCCAAGTGCTTTTCCACATATATAACTGAGGATAGGATTTAGACGAGCCATTTGGCAAGTCTGCATAATTTCCTTTCCCTTGCATATAATGGGAAGAGAACTGCAAAATGCAAGCTTTATCCAGCTGGAGTGCAGCCAAGATACCATTTGAAGTAATTGACACACAGCACTATTGGAGCACAGCACTCTACTGTTCAAATGTAGCATAGGATCATAATGCACACTCTTTCCCCTCCTTTCAATCTAAAAGCAGAGGACTAAGGACAAAGTATATTGGCTCCTCTAATAGCTTTTTATTATTACTATTTTTATTAAGGAATTTTATACACTAGTAAAATATATAAATTTAAGAAAAGAATAAATCAATGTAGTGAATAAAAAAGAAGGAAAAAAAGTGAAAGAAAAAAAAGTATAAAGAAATTGCTTCCAATCTTTATAGCAGTGGCAAATAAAATCATGTCTATCTTGTCTCTTTAAAGTTACATCGTAATTCCATTCTTCCTGTTATGCAAATTTATAAGAGAAAACTGGAAGCAAGGTAAAATCTTTACTTCTATTCTTTCCCAGTTGTCCATTTTAAAAGTTTCATGTTAGGGTCAGGATTGTATGAATAAAAATTTAACCAAAGAGCAAGTTTATAGTCCAGAGATAGATTTTCAAGGGGTTCATAAAAATCATTCAAAGTTCAGTGAGCTTTATTGACTTATATTCTTGTGCTTAAACAAGTTTTAATGCGGCCATAAAATTAAAAGTTTCAATACTTAGAATCCGAATTATTAAAATCAGGCTATGGCACACAGTTTTAAGATGCCAAAGAGCTGGTAGTTATTCTTCATGCTTTGCACATTAAAAAAGCAGTAAAATAAAATAAGAGGATTGGTTCAAAGCAGGCTTATCATGTGTTTGCAAGTGGAAGGGTAGATGTGGAAAATGAGTCATTCCAATTCTAACCTTCAGCTTGTGCTTCTGCTTGCACTGTGCTCTAGTTCTTTCTTTCATTTCTGCATGGGAAAAGTTACCATAACACAAATTCATTTGAAATGTGACTTTATTCTTTACTCATTTTAGCTCTGAAAGGCAAAATGTCAGTGAGTAAAATTAAATAGGATGGAGGAGGGAAATGAGAGTCTTCCATATAATGCCACACTGGAAAATCTGTGTGGTAGATTGATGACATACTGGATTATGACCAGAGATGTCCAAATTCAAACTACAAAACCAGGGATGGGTTCGGGCTACTACTGCTGGTTTGCTCAGAGCCATGCTGTGTTCGCATGCGCAGTGCAACAAAAATTGCTAGGCAAAAACAAGATGGTGGCACCTATGGAGCCACTGAAAGAACTGGTTCAGGGGGGTGGTAGACCTGGGCTGCTGCCAGTTCTAGTGAACCGGGTCGCCAAGTTACTACCGGTTTGGCTGAAATGGTCCCAACAAGTGGGAACCCACTTCTGCACCAAACCATGGAGGCTCAGTTGTTGTCTGAGTTAGTCACTCTTGATCAAACTTTTCTTCTTCCACACACTGGGACTGTTGTGAAAGAAAAAAAAACCTGTAAGAAGGTACACTGTGGGAATTATCTTGAGCTCTAGGAAAAAGTTCAAACGTAAGTCTGAACAATCAAGCAATTAATTCATTATTTTTTTCCCTTCTGCTTTGGTACCATTTGTCAAATCTAGAGGCATACAATGACAAATTCGGAGGGAAACTTGGAAAATTGATGGAGCTGAGCATTTTTATCATCAGAGGGAAGTCTGATAAATATTTATAGTATTGCTAACTTATTAAATCTATTAACTATAATACTAGTTTATTGTAAATCCATTACTAACACCTAGTAGCTTCCACTGGGAAAAAGAAAGATAATATGCATTGGTAGTAGCAATTTGGATGAAGAACAACCTCAATAAGCTTCCAGTGTTTTAAAGTAAGACAATTCAAATTCAGATGAATAAAGTCCCCTTGAATTTTATTTGGATAAAACTGTTTTCTTTCTTTAAAACTGTAATATGTGTCATATATTTTCAATGCTCAAAGACAATTATATAGTGTATCTCCAATTGCTAAATGCAGCAACAAGGGAAATATTACAATAATAATCTCATCTAGTTTGAGTTTCTTGGAACTTCTAGCTGGCTTATGTTTCAGGTATGATCAGTGAAGAAACATCAGCATATAGGGAACTGATATTTTTGAATGATGCATCAGTAATAATCTGTATTTTAATTTAGCACAATCGCATATTTTCTTCCTCCAGTGAAACCAGTATCCATAAAACATGACAGGTTTTTCTTGCTAAAAGATGCTCTTGGAACTCCATGTTGGGGCTACAAATAAGGACAGTTAGCACAAAGAAATAAATGGCTCTGGGATAAATACTGAATTTGATTTACTTTATATTTAATTAAAATTAAATTAATGTGATGCCTTCAGTAAAACTATTCCTGCTGCTTTTAATAATTTTCTCTTTCTTACTTGTAAAATCACAATTTAATCATAAGTTTTGGAAGGACAATGAAAACCCCAATTTAGGGATTCAGAGAGCATAGGCATCTCTGCTGTACAAAGTTGCTGTGCAGTGCGATAGTATCCTTCTTTCCAAGATTAGTCATGAAACATGTTAAAATAGATCTCATTGTTTTGTTTCATTTTTGCAAATTAAAAAAACGTCTGAGAAAAGCAGAAAACAACCTCATTCTTCCCTCATTTATGGATCCCAACCATTAACTTCTTCATAAATATAAAGAGACATATAGAGCTCATTCTCAAAACAAACCCAAAATTCTTTGATTTTTAGCACAGCATAAAAGTTGGGGGGACTTTGAAATTTTTTTAGTCCAACCCAGGGGTGGGCTGCTACAAATTCACCTGGGTTTGTGAGAATCTGTAATTAATGTTATGGCTGGTTCAGAGAACCGCCAAATCCACCCCTAGCTACACCTCTCAACCCACCCTCCCAGGATTCTCTACATGTCCTTTTTTGGATGTGAGGTAAGTACAGGGCCCACACAGAGGCTCGGGGGGGGGGGGTAATGGGACTCCCAGAAGTTCCAGAAGGCAGGAAATGGACCAGTTTTTGGCCTATAGAGGGCATCTGGACCCTGGGGGGGGGAAGTTTTTGCCCTCTATGAGGTTCAAAGAAATCCTCCGGAGCTTGAGAAAGGTAAAAACGGCAACCGCCAGGGTGTAGGAGGCTGACTAGGCCATGCTCACCATGGCCACGCCCACCAGCAACCGGGCAGAGAATCTTTTGCTGAAATTTTTGAAGCTCACCCCTGGTCCAACCCCCTGCTCAAGCAGGAGATCTTAGAGAGTAAGCTATTCTATAAATATATTGAGATTTTTTTCAGCTATTTCCGTAAATGTAGATTGGTTAGTTTATTATGAATAATAAATAAATAAATATGCCCAGCTAGAATTTAAAGAACCAGCAATGGGATGTTAAAACAAGTGACAAAATGAAACCGATGGTCCACAAGAGCATCTAATATCTGACAGAAAAGTTCAAGTTCACAAATGAAGGTCTAGTTAAACTAATCTCTAGATCCAGCCATCTCTAGATCCAGCCATTTTAAATAACTATCGTCCAGTCTCCAACCTTCCCTTTGTTGGGAAGGTTGTTGAGAAAGTGGTGGCCTTTCAGCTCCGGCGGTCCTTGGATGAAACCGATTATCTAGATCCCTTTCAGTCGGGATTCAGGCCTGGCTACAGCACGGAAACTGCTTTGGTCGCACTGACCGATGATCTCTAGAGAGCCAGGGTTGGAGGTCATGCCTCCGTCCTAGTGCTTCTTGACCTCTCAGTGGCCTTCGATACCATCAACCATGGTATCCTTCTGCAGTGGTTACGGGAGGTGGGGATGGGAGGCACCGTTCTTCGGTGGTTCTCCTCCTACCTCTCGGACAGGTCACAGTCGGTGTTGGTTGGGGGGCAGAGGTCGACCCCTAGGCCCCTGAAATACGGGGTACCACAGGGTTCGGTCCTGTCCCCCCCTCCTGTTTAACATCTACATGAAGCTGTTGGGTGAGATCATTCGGCGGCACGGAATAAAATATCACCAGTATGCGGATGATACCCAGTTGTATCTGTCCACCCCGTCCCAACTCAGTGAAGCGGTTGACGTGATGTGTCAGTGCCTGGAGACTGTTAGGGTCTGGATGGGGGTAAACAAGCTTGCACTCAATCCTGACAAGACCGAGTGGCTTGTGTGTTTCCCTCCCAATAATTGGCTAAGTATTCCATCGCTCAGGCTGGGGGGTGAAATTCTACGCCCCTCAGACAGGGTTCACGTTTTGGGAGTCCTCCTGGATCCACAGCTGACTTTAGAACATCATCTGTTGGCTGAGACCAGGGGGGCATTTGCCCATGTTCGCCTGGTGCAGCAATTGCATCCCTACCTGAATCGGGAGGCAACCGCAACAGTCACTCATGCCCTTGTGACCTCAAGACTGGACTACTGCTATATGCTCTACATGGGGCAGCCCTTGAAGAGCATTCGGAGACTTCAGCTCATCCAGAACGCAGCCATGTGAGCGACTGTGGGTGCACCTCTGTACACCCACGTTACACCTATCCTCTGCAAGCTGCACTGGCTATCTGTTGGTCTCCAGATACACTTCAAGGTGCTAGTCGTCACTTATAAAGTCCTTCATGGTATTGGACCTGGGTACTTGAGAGACCGGCTGCTGCCAATTACCTCCCAAAGACCCATTAGATCCCACAGATTAGGCCTCCTCCGGATTCCATCTACTGACCAATGTCGCCTGGCTACTACCCAGAGGAGGGCCTTCTCTGTGGCTGCTCTGGCCCTCTGGAATGAACTCCCCGTGGAGATTCAGACCCTCACCTCCCTCCAGGCTTTCTGTAAAGCCGTTAAAACCTGGCTGTGCCAGCAGGCTGGGGTTGACGAGTTCCCTTCCTCCCCTCGAATTGTGTGACTGTTGATTGTTTTTAAATTTTTCTCTGTATCTTCTTTGTTGTGTTACCTTGTTTGTTCTAACCCCCCCCCCTTTTCTGGGTTTGTTAGCCGCCCTGAGTCCCTCTGGGAATAGGGCGGCATATAAATGCAATAAACCTTTAACCTTTAACCTTTAATGTATTGCTACTCATGCCTATAGACAGGAATATTGTCAACCATCAGTTAGTACCTGCTTGAAGTTAAATAAAGATCAGCAGAATTCAAGGGAGGTTGGACTCAGTTCACTGGTGGTTACGTAAGTGGGTCTCTCTTTTAATTCTTCCCCCAGGTTTTCCCAATCCTTCTATATCTAATTTTCAATAACTTTATCTTGAAAAGATGGAATCTATGCTATGTGTTGTGAAATAATTATCACCATTATATTTTATACAAAAATCAAATGTATCTAAGCTACAATTCTTATCTGAAGATTACACAGTGCAAAATAAAAATGTAGCCTCTGATATAGATGGAGCCCCAGCTGTACATATTTGCTCCCATTTTATCTTATTTCGGCTCATTGACTCTTTTTCTCTCGTTGCTGATGTGAGCTCTCAGCAGCAATCACCAGATTGTCCATACATCTTCTGTACTGATTCAGTCAGTGAACTATAACCCTGCAACAGGGCTGTAATGTTTCCTGCACCCAGGATACTGGTTGCTTGTCAGTATGACATATAACCTGCAAGATGTGTTTAAGAACAAATAACCTCAAAATTGCTACCATGCCATCTGTCTTGATGACCAAAAGTACAGGAGATCTCAAAATGTATAAAAATAAAGAAATGATCTAAATGGATAGCTATTAGACTTTACATTGTATTTACATCACCTGCTGTATTCATGAACCATTTCAATCTACATCCCAACCCACTGGTAGGTATCTCTGCCTCTACATGGGTGGAACATAGCAAGCATAACCTGCTGCTTCTAGGTAGGATTCTTCCCCACAAATGACAAAGTAAATATAGTATGAGAATCTATGAAGCAGGACCAAGCAATGACTGATGCCTAGCCACCTATAGATAGATTAGATTATAAACCCCATCATTCCTAGACATAACTGCTATTGGCTTGAGATTGTAGGGCAATCTATCTATCATGTACCAGACTATAGAAAGTTAATACCACTATTTATGTTGTATTCATGTAATTAAGCTTTAATTTATTCCAGTTTTTAAACATGAACTAACAAAGGCGTTAAAGCAGGAGTGATGAACCTGATGTTCTCCAGATGCTGAATTACAATTCTCAGCATCCTTTACTATTAAACATGCTGAGGTTTGATGTACAGAAATATTTGTAAAAATTGAGAAGAAATAGTGCTATGGAATAATTTTTTAATTCCTACATTAAATTACAAAGACAGATTGGAAGTTTACCATTTAGTTTGCCCAAGACATCTTTTTTGATAATTACTTATGTAGATATCTTGCTCATTTGTTGTACAATATATTAATGTCAATGTTGTTAATTATTTTCAATTTTGATAGTGAAATACTGAACATATTCATCTCCTGCCTCCCAAGGAACAGAAAGAAAGAAAGCTACTAGCAAAATCCTACTGAACTAAATAAAAATATGGGTATAAATGATCATACAAGAGACAGAGTGAATTATGTTGATTTTTACATAATCCTAGAGGATTTATTTTTAATAAACCTTTTGATCAACATTGTAGCTCCTATTTCCCCACCACTGTGCCATATTTCTTATGTTTATCAATTCTTATTGCAAGGTGGTCGTTGATCATTCAATGTAGGAAAATAAGTTAAAATGCTAGTTTAAGAAGGTAATGGGAAAAAGGCTTTTGATCAGTAGTTGGGACCATATTTAGTCATTTCAATCAGCTTTGCAGAATGGATGCAACCTGGTCTGAAGGGAGACAAAATCAATAAATGAGACTTATTCTCACCAAAACAATGAAGTTGCCAGTCCAACTTAGTTATGTCCATTAATTTTGGTTACAGGTGGTTCCTGGCTACAATTAACTTAGGAAACATTTGATCTAATAAACATAATGCAAGATAATTTTCTGTGTTTGTATCATAATGATAAGAAACATACATTCCAACATTTCCTGGGTGTTCTGGATGTTCTTGAACTTTAATTTCAAATCCTTGCTGTTCTGAACTGGTATTAATCCCCCCAGAAGCATCAACTGGTTTAATGTCACGTTGCATCATAAAAATGCCTAATTTAATTTCCTTAGCTTAAGGTCCTTGAAATGGGGGGTTTTTTTTGGTAACTTTTAAGTTGTGCATTTTTAAGCAAATCTAGTTGTGGTGATCTTGATGGTTAAAATATGATTTTTATTTTTCAGTCTTAGGAAATATTTTATCTCTTCTCTTGCTATTTCTGATTGCTATAAACCAACTATGCCATAAAACTCTTTTGAAGAATTTATTTATTTTGCCCTTGAATTCTTTGGTTCTTTATGGATACAGCAGGATGGCTCAGGAGTGGGTATTCTCATAGCCTGATTGGTCAAGAGACTGAGTGGATAATTCAGAAGTCATGCCTATGATTCTCCTCTTCCTTGGCCCAGTTTAACTCAGTCTGGTCTAAGAGAAGAAATAATTTCCTTGGCTCCACTTCTGAATTATTATTAGTCTATGGACAAAGCTTAAATTTGGAAAAATTGGACATCTGAAATTCTAAAATAGTTGGGAATAATAGAGAGGCAGCCTACAGTGCCTGCCTGATCTGTGGGGGTGTCTTACCTCTCAGGGGAATCCCCAGCCTGGAAGCGAGCCTCAAGGAAGAGAGGAATCCTCCAGACTCACAGGGGTTGCATGGCTCCCTTAAATTCAGCCGCTGGACTTTTGGAGACCTCAATGAGCAGTGAAGTCTCCAGAGCCTCATAGCAAGGCACATTTTGAAACCTTCAACAGCAAGTCTCATTGTGGTGGCCATTTTAAGTGCCACCACATGGAGAAGCAAGAGGCAAAGGAAAAAAAGCCTTGGAAGGCTCCCAGTGCAGGAAACGTCTTTGAAGCTATTCTAAGGGTCGTGAGTGCAAAGCCTGGCATAGCCATGGCCAAAGATAGCCCCATTAGGTAGCCACACACTTCCAGGGCCCAAAGCCAGAGTAGCCCCAAATCCAAGGGAGGCAGGACATCTGCGGTCCAATGCCAATCCAGGGCAGTGGAGAGGGATGAACAAAGCAGGCAGAAAGCCTTAGAAAAGAGGGTAGCCAGAGAAGAGAAACAGCTAGCTTCTGCAGCCCACAGTGTCAGCCCACCTGCTCACAGATCCAGATCTATTAACAGGAAAAGGACCATCCATTCTATTTCTCCTTCTCCCCAATGTTCAAGGAGACTAAGAGAAGTTTTGTTGTCCCCTCCTTTGTCTGGTTGAAATGTAGGAGCACTTCAGGGGGATGCCTTATTTGCTCAGTGTCCAGCATGATCCCTTGAACCTCTTTGGCTGCCCAAGGGTCACCCAATCCTAGATATGTCAGCCCCCCAGGGATGAATCCCTCGCTGAGGATTTCATTCAGGATATTCCTGAGCACATGCAACAATTGATTTCTCAGGCCATTTCACATGGCATTGCTTCTGACCTATGCCAGAAAGACAAGGCCCCAGCCAAACAACCTGTAGACAAGGAGCATAGATTGACTCGCAGCAAGGAGATCAGGATTCCTATGGAGGTCAGACCTGCCTCACCCTCAGTGCCCAGTGAAACATCCCTTTTGGGGGAGGAGCCCCAGAGGGACCTATGCTTATCTGAAAATGAGGAATCATCTAAACCAGACCCTCCTGCCTTTTCTGGTTGTTTTCCTCCTTCGCTGTTTAAGTCACTCCCTTGCAAGGCCAGTTCTATAGCTGATTTGGAGTTACCTGTCCATGTTCCTCCTACCCCAACTCCTACAGCTCAGTCCCAGCCAGCCAAGAAAGGTATCCTATTCTCTCAGCCCCAACCGGCAAGGAGGAGATACCTGTCCCACAGCTATTTTCCTAAGTAGTTAAAAATCAGTGGGCCCATCCAGGGGCATTCTCCAACCCAGGGAGAATGGTACTGTCCACCAACTCTGCAACATGGATCAAGAATTCACTAACATCCTTCAGGTTCCAACTGTTGATGCGCCAGTGGCAGCCCTGGCTACATTTTCTGTCCTAGTGCCGGGGGATATTGCTGACAACCTCAAACCTGAGGATAGGAAGGTGGAGCTCATCCTCCTGGAGACCGTCTGCAAGAGAACAGCCCCATTCCATAGGTCAGAGACTCTCTTCGTTTCCTTTCAGCCTTCCTCCAGTGGTGCTAGAGTGTCCCCTGTGGGAAGTGGTTGAGAAGGAATTATTGCACATTCCATGAGATGTGCAACTACCTCTGCAGCCTGGAGCACTAGTGCACCCATAGAATGGCGGCCTGGTCCTCGCCATCTCCTTTTATTGGCTGGATGCTTTTGCGTCCGCTGATGCATTTTTCGCCACAGAATGCTTCAACAAGTCGTACACTCACCTAGATGGACAGAACAGTGGCCCACCCTTAGGACGTTAACTCTGGTACGTTCCACTCCTGAACCATCCTGCTGTATCCATGTACAACATACGTTGTCTTACCTGAATGTTGATCCTCATGAAACAGCAGGACAGCTCAGGTTCTGCCCCCTCTTAGTAGTTGCAGCTGGCTGTTAGCTAGCCAGAGAGGGGAGAGGGCTTTGTTGTTTGTCTTCCCTTATTTGTTTCAGATCCTGGAAGCTATGACCTCATTAAACTGGGCCAAGGAAGAGGAGAGTCATAGATGTGGCTTCTGATTTATTGACTTAGTCTCTCAACCAATCAGGCTATGAGAATACCCACTCCTGAGCCATCCTGCTGTTCCATGAGAATCAATGTTCAGATAAGACAATGTATGTTTATCTTTTGTTAGTAACTCATCGTAATAACTGATACTTCAAGGTTAAAATTACAGTTTTAGTCATTCTTTCCTTTAACAGGCTTTCTTTTGCTTTCCTTGGAGAGCCATATACTACCTTAAGAAGTGCTACAGCACTGTACCATGACTTAACTGGTATGCCTCTCAGTAGGATACTAAATCTATGAAGTCTATCTCAAATTCTGTAAATAGCTGCTTGAACTGATGACTGCATAGTGATTGGCTTTTAATGTAGTTCAGTGTTTTCACTACAGTAAGTTTCGTTCCTGGCATAAGTAAAGATTGTAAACAAAAATGATCCTGATACAATATGGAGTGGAACATGTTCAGTTAGTTCTGTCTTTATCCCATATAGGAAGAGGAAAAATCATAACAACAGAGGGGAGAGTCAGTGCATTAATAATCAGAAATTTCAATAATAGAGGATAGCTAGAACATTAATGATATGAAAGAAGGAGAAATACTGTTTGCAAAAGGTTGTGATTTGCTGGCAAATCTGAGTGGATGAAGCAGGGGAACTAGGATGGATAGGAAAAAAATGGCTGTAAATTATCACAGCAACAAACAGAAATAAAGTGAAGGAGCTGAACTAAGAAGTAGAAATCCTTAGAAATTAGAAAGAACTAAGGATATCTGATTATGATAAAATATTTAGCATGTAAACCAAAGAAAATCACCAAGTAAAATAGTAAAATTTACAAAAGGGCAATAACGTGCAAGTTTGTTAGAAGTCTTAAGAGCCGTGGTGGCGCAGTGGGTAGAGTGCAGTACTGCAGGCCACTTCAGCTGACTGCTAGATCAGCAGTTCAGCGGTTCAAATCTCACCGGCTCAGGGTTGACTCAGCCTTCCATCCTTCCGAGGTGGGTAAAATGAGGACCCGGATTGTTGTTGGGGGCAATATGCTGACTCTGTAAACCGCTTAGAGAGGGCTGAAAGCCCTATGAAGCGGTATATAAAAATCTGCTATTGCTATTAAGATGTATGGGGGGGATCACAGATAGAACATTGGAGTGCTTATCAATTGCCTCTTCTGGATTTAGGAGAAAATGCTTGCCTTAGGTATGCCTGTTTTGCACACACAATTAATGGCTAATGGATAATGATGATGCAGTCTTTATCTATCCATCCATCCATCTATCTGTCCGCCTGCCTGCCTGCCTGCCTGCCTGCCTGCCTGCCTGCCTGCCTGCCTGCCTGCCTGCCTGCCTGCCTGCCTGCCTGCCTGCCTGCCTGCCTGCCTGCCTACCTACCTACCTACCTACCTACCTACCTACCTACCTACCTACCTACCTACCTACCTACCTACCTACCTACCTATCTATCTATCTATCTATCTATCTATCTATCTATCTATCATATGAACATGACTATTACAACTACCCTTGAGTTATCAAATGCCCAGGCTGGGTCCTTATATTAAAAAGTTAAAAGTGATAGATCTACTTTGCTTATGAAAAGACTTTTTTTAATTTGAAGGAAGAATAAAGGCTTTGAAGATTCAAGTATCAGAGTCTGAAAAAAAATGAAATGAATTCTTCAAATTCTTTAAAGAAGTGAATTTCATAGATCTTTTTTATTGAGATATTATACCAATAATACAAAAACACAGCTCTTTTTCTACACAGCTCCTTGGAAAGAGGCCTTGCATTTGAAATCTACTCCTTATCTAAATTAAAGAAAAATATCTTAAAAGACAGGAGAACAAGATTCACACTTGGATAGCAAATGAAGGAAGAACTGAGACTCACCTCTTCACAAAAATCTATACTATGGTAAATATATATTTCTGTTTAAGTGGTACTTTACTTCAATATTTCTAACTTTGTGTATAAACTGTCAGATGCAAATCTCCATTTTTTTTCTCCTCTGTGTTGTTGGTAGCACCTCCCCGTCCCCTAAAATCTCTCCTGTAATTGTTAATATTGAATTACCTTCACTGGAGAAAGAGGGTATGTGTTGCTCTGGATAGAGATCACTAGTTTACCAGAATTTAATACACTTTTAAAAACCCAATGGAATTGTGTCTATTGTGTTTCTCCATCTTCCTCTCCTCACCTATTCTTCCTTCTCTCCTTTTCTTCTCATTTCCTCTCCTCCTCTTCTCCTTTCTTTTTCTATTGTTGCAGGTGTCTCTTCCAGTTCTTAAATTATATTTTCTTGGGGTGGTATTTCTGCAAACCCAAAAATCATTGAATATCATTTCTTGTTCCTTTTCCTCCTCTCTCTCTCTCTCTCTTTTTAAAAAAAGAATATTTTTCTTTTTTGGACAGACAAAGACAGACAACACATAAGACATAAAAACTTCTTCAATCACATACAGTATGTTGTTTGGTTGCAAAGTTTTTGTGCATCATTTCATTGGCCTCACTTTCAATTGTATATAAAATCACAAATTATCAATCTAGTATATATGTATACATTATTATCATTGTACATCATTTATTTGACTATAATTATTATTCCTTCATTTTGAATGAAATATTCTAGGTATTGGATTCATTTATATTATAACAATTCATTACATCATCCTAAATCTATTCAATGATCATATACTTTTGTATTGTTATCTGTATTATTCTATTATTCTTATATTATAAAAATTCTCAATTTTTCATTTCCATATTTTTTTATCTAACCATTAGTAAAATAAATCCCATACCTTATAAAATTGTTCATCTTCTTGTTTTTTAATTTCAAATGTCAATTTATTCATTTTAGCACCTTCCATTATTTTCTGAATAACTTCCTCCTGCATTTGGTATTTTTTCATTTTTACAATTTTTTGCAAATACAATTCTAGCTGCTGTTAACACATTTACAATCAAATATTTCAAATTTCTATTGTATATTTCCAGTAATATTCCCATTAAAAAAAATCTCAGGTTTAAAGTCTATGTTTCTGAGTCATTTTTTTCTAACCAAGTGTGGATTTTAATCCAATATCTTTTAGCTTCTATGCATATCCACCACATATGGTAATATGAACCTGGTATCTGATGACATTTCTAACATTTTTCTGATTTGTCCTTGAACATTCTTGCTATTCTTGCCAGGGGTAAGTGCCATCTGTAAAACATCTTATTTTCTTTATATGCTGTTGACATTGTCATTTTATAATTTTGTGACCATACTTTTTGCCATTTCTCTAAATCAATTCCATGACCAACCCCCCCCCCCAAGCAATCATAGATTCTTTAACTTGTTCTTATTCTAGTTTAATCTCTAATAAGTATCCATATAATTTTATCATCTTTTCATCAGTACCTGTCAGAATTTTATCCAAGACAGTCATTTTATCATAAAAACCTTCTATTTTAAGATCTTTATCATATCTAGAATGTATTTGCATGTATGAAAACCAGTTCATTCTTATACCTTGTGCCAGCATTCCAAGTATCATGCAGAACTAAATCAGAGCCCAAGGCAAAACAATCCTTAAAGTTCCAATTTAATAAGTCAGACATCTTAGCACATCTCTGAAATCCCAATTCTGGAAGTTTCATCAGATTCCCACCCAGTTGAAAGTTCATGATCTTTCCCCACACCCACAAATCCATCACATGGTCCAATCTTCTTCTTCCACGCTGGCATCTCCACCCAGCTGGTTCCGGTCAGGTGCAGAGGTGTGGAGACAAAAGATGACCTTGGGCTTCTAGAAAAGAATGACAACAACACATTCCACAATTCTACTCCTTTCTATTCCCCCCTCCCAACTACTACATTAATGAAACAGCATAATGAAATAAGAAAGAGTGTGGCAGGCCAAAGATCCTAAAAGGGATATAACTGCAGGCCTGACACCTTGTTCTTTTAATTCTTGCATAGATTTAAGTTCACCCTTGGCATCAATATTTCACCATATCTAACTGTTTGTTCCTTTTTGTATATTATTGAATATGAAAAGGCTTCAATAGTTGAACCAGACTGGGATTTTTTAATAATGTTGCCTTTTAATATTCTCCCAGTTTAATAACAAGTCCTCTTGTATGTAATGCTTTCTAAAATATCGGTTGACGTCTGGATGAGACAACATGCAATCTTGTAGCTCCAAGATTGCTGTTGATATCTCTGCTGCTGGATGGTTCTTTTGAACCTAAAGTGTCCCGTAGAGAGGATGATAGAGAAGGGCACATCCTGTTGATCTCAGAGATATCGCAAACTCCCTGTTTGGCCCAGGAGTAGCCATTTCTTGCCAGCAACAGCGAGGCAGCCATATAGCTGCTGAAATCAGGACAGCTCCCGAATGGAAGAGAAACAGTAGAGAAGCATGTCATTTTGGTGAGATTTTTTTTTCTTCATTAACATTTGAGAGAACACCCTAAAATACTAAAAATAAAGTTAAAGTTGAAGACAGAAAGTGGATAAGCAGCGAGATTTGGCCAGAAAGTCAAATGAATTGTTTTTATTTTCTTCCTTTTTAAAGTGGGAAATTTTGTTGACTTTTACAACGCCCATTACTTTTTAAACTGGATTGGTTTTTATTTCCTCCTCTTCTTTTTTTTCTCTTTTAAATGCTGGCATAAACATTTTCTTATCAACTAAGACCTCTTTCTCTCTACTTTTCTCTTTCTAATGCTTTATTGTTTTCTTTTTCTTTATGGATTTTTTTAGTCTTCCTTTGAATCAGGGGGGGGGGAAGCATCTAGTGCTAAAAAATAAGTAACACTGCCACCTAGAAGCTTTGAAGCATTGTTTTCTTTTCCCTGCATGTGCATTCTGAGAAAAAGTCCTTGAGCTGATGGTGGAGAAAGTATTGAAGATTGTTTATTCACGGGCTTTCCTGGGATATTATCAGTGAATGGAGGCTGGATTGAAAGGGAACTTGGCAGTTTAAAGCTATAAGTTTGTTGTGATCTTGGAAAAAGAGAACGGACAACTCTATCTGGAAATTAGTACGAGAACCTCAGTAGTGGCTATGATTTCTTTTTCTATTTCCCATTTCATCGCTCCCCCCACCCCAAGACTTAGTTATTTTTAGCCTATTAGAGGCTTTTGGCAGCAGAAGCCTACCGTCTTTTTGCTTTTTTTTCTTCTCTTCTCTCTCTTAGCTCAATCTTTTTATTTTTCTTAAAGCAACAGTGTTTCTTCTCCTTTCTTTTTTTTTCCTTTTAGATTGATATAACTTCTTTTTTCTCTCCTTTTCTTTTCTCTCTTTTCTCCCTTTTTCCTTTTAGATTTTTGACTTTGTTTTCATACAGTACTGAATTGGATTAAGTTAAAGAAGAACCTGAAGATTATAACTGTCCTTTTTGTCTCTTACTCTTCCTATTTTTATTTTGACTGATCTGCTAAAATCCCCCCCTTTTTTCTCATTTTTTCTTTTTGCAAACATCTGGAATCAATTGGATTAGGGCACATAAGAGCCTGAAGATTTTTCCCTTTTTCTCCTTTTTCTGTTTTTCTCCCCATTTGTTTTTTTTTTTATTTTAGGATCACTTTGGATTACAAATACCCTCCACATAAATGGATTAAGGAATAGAAGAACCCAAAGATTTTGTACTTCCCAGCCAATAAAGTTGAATAACCTGGTGGAAATGAGTAAAAAGATAATGACCGCCAGCTCTTCAATACCAACTTCCTCTTCTTCACCATCTGGAGGGCAAAGATCAATCCAGACAATGTTTCAGCAGGAAAAAGACAAAGAAGGGACATTACAAATGATTTTGCAAGGGATTCAAAAGATAGAATTAAGAACCAAAAATATTGAAAAGCAAACAGAAAAAACAGATGAGAAAGTTGAGAACATTCACCAATTGATAACGAAATTTGAAGATAGATTCCAGAAAATTGAAGAAAAAGATAAACAAAGAGACAAGAAAATCAGTGACATTGATAATTGATTAAGTGTGGTCGAAAAATTAGGATGGGAGATTGACAGATCATAATTCTATCTCAGATTCCAAAACATAGAAGAAGAAAAGGAAGAGAACTTGGCAGAGATAATGATAGAAATTCTCGTAAGCGCCTTGAAGATAACCAAAGAGAAGATGACCATAGACCATAGACAAGGTGTATCCAGTCTTTACAAGATATTCAATGAAAACAAGCTCTCTAGAAAACTCCACATAAGACTTACTAAGAAAACAATTAAGACACAAATAATACAGATGGCAAGTGATAAAACATTGAAATACAAAGACAAAGAGATTGTGATCCTGAAACAGGTACCAAGAAGACTGAGAGAGATAAGAAGAGAATATCAATTTTTGATTAAAATTTAACAGAAAAAGGAGTTAATTATAGATGGCTAATTCCAGAAGATTTGATGTTTCTATGGCAAGGACAAAGACATAGAATAGATTCAATTGATAAAGCAGAACTATTCTATGCAGAATACTCTAGAGGGAAAGAGGAAGAGACAGGAAAAGAAGAATCACTAATTGAACTACAAGATAATGGCCAGGCTGCGACTGGAAAAGAAGAAGGCTCAGTAGGCGGCACTGTGGATACTAAAGAACAACTAGAACTGATATCTACTAGAGTAGTAAACCCTACCTATAAAACATAAACATGGAGGACAAAAAATAAATTTCAATAAATATAAATGGACTTAACTCAGCTATTAAAAGAAGGAAAACATTTCATAAATTAGAGAAATTAAAAGTGGACATAATCTGCCTTCAAGAAGTGCACATTAAAAAACAACAGGAACAATTATTGATAAAACCTAAACTCCTGCCAATTACCTCCTTGCGACCTATTAGATCATACAGATTAGGCCTCCTCCGAGTTCCATCTGCCAGTCAGTGTCGACTGGCAACTACGCAGAGGAGAGCCTTTTCAGTAGTAGCTCCGACCCTTTGGAACGATCTCCCCGTGGAGATTCGTACCCTCACCACCCTCCAGACCTTCCGCACAGCCCTCAAGATCTGGCTATCCCGTCAGGCCTGGGGTTAAAGATTATAATCCGTCCCCTCCCGAATGATGAATGTTGCTTTCACTTTTAATTACGTACTGTTTTTATATGTCATTGTGTGTACTCCCTATATGTTGTAAGCCGCCCTGAGTCCCCTCAGGGAAAAGGGCGGCCTATAAATAAATTTATCTAAATCTATCTAAATCTAAATCTAGGAAAATATTTACTACATTGCCACGGTACAAGAAAAGAGGAATGGTTCTATATATTAAGGATACAGTTTCAGTGGAGCAAATCTACACAGATGATGGAAGAATCTTAATGGTAGAAATTATGGACAATAACAAGAAAATACTTTTAATAGCAATTTATGCTCCTAACGATAGCCAAGAGAAATTTTATTTAATATTACATATGAAAATAATTGAATTGGACTAGGTTAATATTTGTATGATGGGAGACTTTAATGGAATTGTAAATCAGAATATGGACTATAAAACACACAAAAAAAAACCTAAATAGAAAGACTATTCCTAAAGCCTTTTTTAAAATGACTGATGAAATAGACTTAAAAGATATATAGAGAGAAAGAAATCCCACAAATAGACAATATACCTTCTACTCAAATAGACATTTATCATGGTCCAGATTAGATATGATATGGATCTCAATGGAATTGATTTGTGATATGCAGAAAATTGACATAGAAACAAGTACCTGGGCAGATCACAATCCAATGACAATTAAGTGGAAAGGACAAAGGAGAAGATCTAGATGGACTTTAAATAATACTATATTAAAAGAAAAGGACTCTGTACAGAAAATGGAGGAAGAATTGGTGTTCTTCTTCAAAGAAAATAAAAAAGGGCACATCAATGCAGAATCTCTGGGAAACAATGAAGGCCTATGCCAGAGACTTGATAATAGACTATACAAGAAAAATAAATATTAAGAAAATACAAGCTTTTAAATACTGGATGATGACTACAAGAGACTTCAAAAAGAGCTACAATAGGCCCCACAAAAAAGGATATTAAAGTAAAAATGGATACAACTAAACAAAAAATGGAGCTAATGGAAAAGGAGGAATTAGCACAAAAAATTAGAAGTGCTAAACAGAATTATTTTGAAAATGAAATAAACCAGGGAGATGGCTACCGTATAAATTGAAAAAAGTGAGAGAATCAAGAAAAATAATGCAGTTAATAGATGACCAAGAGCAAATTTGTTATGAAAACAGAGAGAAGAAAAAAATTATACAAGAATACTATGGGAAATTATATGAACAAGAGAAGATAGAGGAGGAAAGAGTTAAACAATATGTGCAAAAAGCAAATTTACCTCAGATAACTAAAGAAACTGAAATGATGCTAGAAGGTAATATAACAATGATGGAATTAGTTGAAGTCCTTAAAAAATAAAACAATGGAAAAGCTCCAGGTCCAGATGGACTACCAGTAGAATTTTATAAGACTTCACAGGAATTGTTGTATCTCCCATTGTTAGAAGTTATGAATGAAGCCATGTTAAAGATGAAGATACCCAAATCTTGGTCAGAAGTTTATATAACACTGGTGCCAAAGGAGGACACCGACCCACAGCAAATTAAGAATTATAGACCAATTTCCCTGCTTAATTCAGATAAAGTATTTGTCTCAATACTGGCAGAAAGACTCAAAAGATACTTAAATAACTTTATTATCCTGATCAAATTGGATTTCTGCCAAATTAAAGATAATATGAGAATAATCCTGGACACTTTGGAATATTATGAGGCACATCCTGAAAAACAAATAGTGTTGATATTCTTAGATGCTCAGAAGGCCTTTGATAATGTGAATTGGCGATTTATGTTGTTACAGTTGGAACAGATGGGTTGGCAAGAAATTTATTCAAACCATACAAACCATATATCACAAACAAACAGCAGTAAATGGAGAATTGACAGATCCATTGATATTGGGAAAGGGACAAGATAAGGTTGCCTACTATCATCCTTGTTGTTCGTGTTAACATTAGAAGTTTTAAATAGAAACATTAGAGAAAATAAAGACATAAAAGGAATGGAAATTAAAAAAGAAGAATATAAATTGCAAGTATTCACAGATGACCTAGTCTTCATTTTAGAGGATCCATTGGAAACCGCACCTAAATTGGTAGAAAAAATAGAGGAATATGGGAAAGTAGCAGGTGAAAATAAATAAAGACAAAATGAAGATTTTGACAAAGAACATGCTAGCAAGACAAAAGGAAGTATTGGCAGAAGCTTTGAAGATTAAGGTCACGAACAAGGTTAAATATTTGGGGATATATTTGACAGCAAGATGTAGTACACTTAAAGAGAACAATTATTATAAACTTAAACAACAAATTACGACAGACCTGGCTAAATGGTAAAATTTACAACTATCGCTAATAGGAAGGATATCAACAATCAAGATGAATATATTACCCAGGATTTTATATTTGTTCCAGACAATTCCAATTAGATTAGGGAAATATTTCTTTGAAGACCTTAACAAAATAGAATTGAAGTACATTTGGCTGGGAAAGAAAGCAAGAATAAAACTTAAACTGTTACAGTATGATAGAATAAGAGGAGGATTTGGCCTACTTAACTGGCAGTTATATTACCAGGCAACAAACTTGATGTGGGTTAAGGAATGGATAACATTAAGAAACTCTAGATTATTGACCTTAGAAAGTTGTGATTTGGGTTGGCATGCTTTCTTATGGTATAAGGAAACATTGCAGGTTTACTTCCATCAGGATCATCAGGATCAAACATGTTTTAAACATTATTGTAGAGAAATAATACTCTTGTTTGGATGGAACATACATAAAATATTGTAGTTACTTTAATTACCAGGAGAGTTTGTGATCCTTAGGAATAGTAAAAATACAACAATCTTGTTGAAACTCCCCTAATTTTCATGAAGATATTTTTTGCATGTTCCATCCAAACAATAATATTATTTCCCTACAATACTGTTTAAAATATGTTTGAACATGATGATCCTGAAAGAAGTAAACCTGCAAGACACAAGAACCTGAAGAAACAAGACACAATTATATTGGGTTTTTCAATGTCTATTTAACTCTAGTGTACTAGTGATCTCCATCCAGAGCAACATACCTTCTTCCTCCAGTGAAAGTAATTCAATATTAATCACTTTCTCCAGTGAAAGTAATTCAATATTAATCACTTTCTCCAGTGAAAGTAATTCAATATTCATTATCAAAAGACCATGTTCAGTGCTTCAATCTATATAATATCCCAACAATAACTCTCTGATAAATTAAGCTGATATCTACTGTTGGGTATTGGCAATCAAGTTTTCATGTGCAGAGGCGGGGGGATTTGTTTCTTTTTTCTTAAGATTTGAAGTTATATATGTATGCATCAAAGTAAATTCTAGTAGCACAATAACTGGACTATCAACCAGTCTACCATTTTTCATCCTTTATGTTATACAGTTTCTAATGTTCCAGATGTGTTTTCCTAAACAGAATGGTAAATAAATTATAATAGTCACAGAAGATCAAAATAATGGAAGAAATATGCATAGAAAATCCAGAAAAGTGATTCTCCTTTGACTAAGAACAGAGAACAAGAAAAATGCTTCTGAATGCTTTTTCCTTATAAGCAATTAGACTTAGCTCTGCTTCACAAAATCCTAAAATCTATATCGATCAGAAATTGGTTCAGAAACAACTAAATACATGGACAAGTATATTTCAAGTAAATCATAGCAATTAAATATTCATATGTAGTTATTGAATAGGAAATAGCTAGAATATATTTAATCTTCAATAGAAAAACCAATAGCTATGATTCATTTTATCACCCAAAAGCTCAGTATAATATTCAATGTCTTTCTATCAATTTTATTCTCAGTTTCTCTAGAACTAGTAATCATATATTTTCATAAGAATAAAGGAAGTCTTACTTCTTTTTTGCTTCTGTTCAGACAAAAATGCAAAATCTCCTTCTTATTTACCCTCTTCCTGATTTAGCCTTTTCTCTTTTCTCATTTGGGATGAGAAAAACAAAAAGTTATTTCCAAAGACACCAAATTTGAAATGCTCTATTACAAACATGGCAAAAGGGTAAAAGAAACCCCTACAACAAAATACAAACTTGGTTATTGACTATGGAAGCATTAATTTAGCTATATGTACCAGACATAAATAAAACAATAATATATGAAGATATATTGGACAATCAGGAGACATTAAAAATGAAACAAGAACTTAAAAATCAGGGAATAGAAATTGACTGGTGACCATACATGCAGATTCAGTCTAGATACAAGAAGGACTTAGAATTATATGGATTTTATAAAGAACCACAAGAATTAGACAAAATTTTACAAGGGATAAAAGAAAAATTGATTAGAAAAATATACAATTTATTTATTGCAATTCAAAATGGAAGAAGAAATAGTGAAGGAAACAATGATAACCTGGGCAACAAATTTTGGCTACAACATAGAATTAGAGAAATGGGAGGTGAATTACAAATTAACAAAGGCAACAACATACAAATAAAACTTATACAAAATGTTCTACAGATGGCATCTACCACCAGCGAGAATAGCAAAAGTGTTCCTGAACTGTGCACTGGATTGTTGGAAATGTAGCCAGACCCATGGAACATATTATCATATGTGGTGGACATGTACAGCAGCAATAAAATATTTGATAAGAATAAAAAAATGGCTTGAAGAGATAATTTAACAACCAATAGAATTAATACCAGAACTATTTTTATTAGGGATAATTACAGGGAACAATGGAAAAAAATTCAATATCTAATATTACATGTAATTACCACAGCAAGAATCATATACACACAAAATTGGAAGAATAAATATATATCATCAGAGAAAAATGTGACAAAAAAGTGTTAGAGTGCGCTGAGATGGACAGACTCACAAAAGAAATAAAAGATAAAGGAGAATCTGATTACTATTTGGTATGGAATATGTGGTATAAATGGGTAGAAGAAAGATGTAAAGAATGAGAAAGCATTAATGGAAGAAAGATCAAGAAATTAGAAAATAATTCCAAAATTGCATAAATGAACAAGATAAAAAAATGTAAGATGCATTGTGTATGAAATAGTACACTAAGGGATTAATATGTATAGATAGATATAAGATGTATAGTATATAAATTAGTACATTAATAGTCTAATAAGTATAAAGAAGTATAAATACGGACATAAGAGGTACTGTAGATAAAATAATATATTAATAGACTATCATGTATGAAAGAAATATATATACACAGGTATGGACAAAAATGGTATAATGGAAGTAAACCACTATGGAACTATTGCAAAGATGATAATTTTGTTAAAAAATGCTCAATAAAACATTTTTTTTTAAAAAAGGCTTTTCTCTTTTACATTCCAGTGAGTAGCATGAGACAGTGCTTGGTACGGTAAACTGGGAGAGGACACATGGTTTGTTCCTCATATGGAATAAACACTGGACACATAGAACCAATTCAAAGTTCGTGCAAAATAACAAAGTAATGAGACTGCTTTGTAACTACAGGATCCTTGAAAATGTAAAAGCAACAGTAGTATTGTAATAAATATACTGGGTTTTTTCATCCAGAAGGGTTCCAGTCCACAAGGACTTAACAAACAGTGCAAATAACTGTTCTTCCCATTCCCCTTCACCCTACATGAACATTGAAGTCCTTGTTGTTTCAATGCATCTGATCATGCTGTGCCATTATACAGAATACAATCTCACAAATCACAGTGTGTCTGTACCCTGCCATGTATCAAAGTTCTCCAAGGTCAGAAAAGCAGTTTATCAACCTCTTATAACTCTTAGAACAGACAATAAATTTATTCTTGTGCTGGAATCTATGAATATTTCAGATCTTCCATGAGATAAACAGTATTGCTTAGGATGCTCTGTCTGTCATTGTCAATGAACAGCAAACACTGTCATTGCTGCATACACGCCGTGCCTTGATATTGCTCTGAGCACAATAAAATGTAACGCTACCTGGTTTGCATTTTCCTTACAATGCCCTCTAGGTTTGGTCTTGCACATTTATTTCCCAGCCAACAGACCATTACTGTGGCAAACTTCCATCTGCTGATAGATAGGGAATCTTAATGTTTTGATACATTGCTCAATTGCCATTTCTTTAATTTCTAATCAGGATAGAAATTAACTCCAAGAAGACAAAGAACCATCCATTACTTAAATTATTTCTGCATCTACATACTGTGAAAAATGCTCTGTACTTCATCTGTCTTAATTTGGATTAATTTGAAATTAATAAAATTCTTTGTGTACCTAATTTGAGATTAGTTTACTGCATTGTTAATATGTATTATTTGGCAAAGCTCTTAAAATTCATTATTGGGTAAATAAACTTGCTTTTGATAGAACTGAAGAAAAATAAGCATCTCCAATGTATCACTGTATCAGAGAAAGGAACTGGGTCAGTTGTTTCTATGATTAAGAAGGACATCCCACATCTTCTCTGTGCTTTTATAAGGGTATTACATCTTACAGCTCTACCTAAAATTGCTCAGATTCTTCCTATTATTGTTATACTGATTCAATTATGATCAGATGTTTCTTGAAGATGTAAATAATAATTTTGAAACTATTTGAATATTGTTGCCTATAAATACATTCAATTGGAAGACTATTCCATCTTTTTTCCATCTTATTCCATTATCTCATCATTGGAATAATGAAACTGTTAGGGAGACATAAAAGAATTGTCAATCCACTGAGAAATACCTCCATATTTCAGAGAGAAAAGTACAAAGGGATTATTTAAAGACTAGATGTAGAGAATTTATTTTAAGTGCTTCATCACTAGAAATTTTTAAGAAAAGAATGGACAACATTTATCTAGGATGGAATGACGATTCCTGTTTACAGCAAGGATTAAAATATCTCCAAAGTCCCTCTAGCTCCATGATTCTATGATATATGAAGGGGGTGGGAGGGAGGTTATGTGTTGGTTTTCTACCCTGTTTCCCTGAAAAATGAGACCTTCCTGGATATTAAGCCCAATTGGGCTTTTGAGCACATGCACTAAAATAAGCTTTCCTCCAAAAATAAGCGCTCCCTGAAAATATTGCAACACAGCAGCCATGAGATGACCATGCTCGCCGCCTCCTGGATCTCAAAAATAATAAGACTTCCCCAAAAATAAGGTCAAGCACTTATTTCAGAAAAAGAAAATAAGACCTTGTCTTATTTTCTGGGAACATGGTAAATATTTAGTCTCAGAATATTTTGAGAGATTGTGGGCATGCATAATTGCAAGAGAAAGAATCTGTAATGAGGTTCTGAAGGCTACACCGAATCACTAACTAAATATAGTTCCATTTAATTCATTGCAATAGGGATAAAGATAGGAAATACACTTTAAAACATCCTAAATTTTATAAAGGGGAAAGGTCTATTTGTGAAATATTATACTGACACGGTGTGTCAGATGCTAAGCTTGTCGATCAGAAGGTTGGCAGTTCAATGGTTCAAAACCACGTAACAGAGTCATTTCCTATTACTTGTCCCAGTTTCTGCCAAACTAGCAGTTTGAAAGCACATAAAAAATGCAAGTAGAAAAATAGGGACCACCTTTGGTGGGAAGGTAACAGTATTCTGTGCGCCTTTGGAGTTTAGTCATGCTGGCCACATGACCACTGAGATGTCTTTGGACAGCGCTGGCTCTTCGGCTTAGAAATGGAGTCGAGAATGACTAGCACGCATGTGTGGTGGAACCTTTACTTTATACTGAAATGATACCACGTGGGTAGAACAGAGCAAATTTGGCTCCTAGTAGCTTTCATTTTACCAAGTTAATAGAGGTTGTTGATGTGTGGCAACACTATGAATCTAATCAAATTGATATTTGTTGTGAAAGATGCTGTAAACTCTTTCCATGGGTTCACATTGGATGAGCCTTTTTCCCCTCTCCTAATGTTCAGTAGATTCTCATTTTGGATCAATATTATTTGCTCGATATGTGTCATAATTGCCTTGTTAGCCTATGTGCATTGAATGAAATAGCTCTGGAACAGTAACGAGAATTGAAAAATAAATTGAGAATAAAAGAGACAGATAAAACTATAGAAATAACTAATTAGTTTATCTTCTATCAATGAATTTAATTCCTGAATTTAAATTTCTAATACATTAATAGATTAACAGAGTTGGAAGGGATCTTGCAGCTCATCTAGCCCAAATCAAACTCACAACTTCCTGATTATGAGGTGAGAGCTCTACCTGTATGATTGCCTTTCTTTCTCTACCATGAAAAAAATACTTTTGATCCCACCTTTGTACCAATATGAAATGGAAATCCTATCTGGATATAATTTCTTTTATAATAGCAAAAGAAAGGAAGGTACAAAAGAAAGAAGGCAAGCTATTTTTTTTTTAATGATAATGTTGATAGATTAGATGTGGTATTTCACCACTGGAGGAATTTTATTAAATATATAACAAAAATGATGCTGTAGGAAGCAAAATTTCTGGGTAATTTCAAATTAGGAGGAACAGTAAATAATGAAAATCAATGCAATCAATAAAGCAACTAATATATGATAAATGTTCTTGGACTTAATGCAGAGTAATCGATTTGGGAGCGGAGTAAAATGAAATTGAATCAGAACATCTATTAAACATGGAAAGATAATTCTGCATAAAGCAAATTTCTCTTTCCAAAACAAATTCCGCAATTCAGTCTGATTCACTGACCTTTGTCTCCAACTTGCCACCTTGTATCCCCCCTTTTCTAATAAGTTAGCCCCTTTTAGCAGGCAAATGTAAAAAAGCACAGAGAAAAGAAAAGCCAGAAACAGCCAGGTAAGAAAATCTGCACATTGCATCTAGCTTTATGTTCCAAGAAGGTTGTCCCGGGATAGGTATTATTCACTTCAACTCTAATGATCCCAGCTAGTAGGACATACTAGATAAAATAGGATGGGTATGCTGTAGATCCCATCAGCCAAGCAATGTAATTTGATAGGGACTAGACGATTGCCTTTTTCTGCAGCAGTTCTTACTCTGTGGAACATCTTTCTTTCAGAGTGTAGAATGGTCCAACCCCTTTTGCCTTCTGTAAAGCTTTAAAAATTTGGCTATGTTCTCAAGACTGGAGCATTACATATGCAATAGTTACACCTCCTGGCTATATTATTAACAGGTCAGATCAGGGGAGGGTTTCGGCAGGCACTGCTGCTGCTTCACTTGTGTGTGAACCACGTGTCCTTGATGCATGCTGCAAGTGTATGCAAAGTACTATTAAAATTGTTCTGTGCATGGCATGCGTAGAACTAAAAAACAAGATAGTGACACCTACAATGATACCTGGAGAACCAGTTTGGAGGCGTGGCAGGCTGGGTTACTGCCGGTTCCAGTGACCCAAGCCACCAAACCACTAGCGGTTCGGCCAAAACAGTCCAAACCAGAAGGAACCCACCACCGGGCCAGATGTCTTGTTTTAATGATTTTCATGTGATAAAAAGCACCCACAAAATAGACTTAAAACAAGATATAGTGATGACATCAGCAAGTATTGCAAGCCCAGTTGGTAAAAGAAAGCTCAAGACTATGTTGGAAACATGTGGAAGAGACGTTCATCCTGCAGTGGATAGACAATGGTCTATCATCAATGATGATGATGAATGGTTTTTATTCTTTTTTTGTTTTAAAATGTTAAGATTTTAATTGTAAAACATGTTTTTGAATTGCGAGCTATTCAGTATTGTTTGCTAAGATGGGTGGTTATAGACAAATAAAATAAATATACAGGGAGGATGGGAGTTCTAATCAAAACAAGTCTGGAAGTATCAGGTTGTAGAAATATGCAAGAAAATAGTCGAAGCCATCTACTCTTCCTTTGAAACTTTCATTACTACAGTTTCTGTGTTGGACCTCCCAGGGCACTCATTTACTTTCAGAAACAATATTTACAAGGGCCCCATTCAAATAGAGGTGTGAAAGAGGGTTCTTGCCTCATCTACACTATAGATCTCAATTATGTAACTTACAAAGTAGAAGAGAAGCTTTCAGTGAGGTTCCCCCCTCCCCAGGTACATAGAGAGTGATTTCACTCTCTTCAGATGCTGGCCTAGGAACTAGGAGTTTTAGGCCTGCCTTAGACGTGAAATTCAACTGAGTGATTTTGAGCCAATCTTCCTTTCTCAGCCCAACTCACTTCAAAAGATTATTCTTATGTAAAAACATAGAAACAATAGTACTAGATATGAAGTTGGAGGTTCGTTCGCCAAGCTTGTGGGTTGCTTCCTGAACCTTTCATTACCAGGCAGCATAACATCTTCAGCAGAATTTAAGGAATGTCAATGTTGGTATTCTTCTGCTTATGAGGGCTTTGTATGATCAGTAGGCCTCGTGATCATGTCAGATGATGGTCATGACAGGTGAGCTTCTTGTGAAGAGTCTTATGATAGGGCAGGTGTGGGTCTAGATATTAGGTATGTTCACCATCTTGAGTTAATAATGATGATATAAAAATATAGTACTGCTAACAACAGCAACAACATTTTAGTGTGTGTACTGGATGTGTGTGTTTGCGCATCAAACATTTCTGCATATCAAAATTGATATACTATATACTATCTGGATACCCATACTTTGCTACAAAACCATGTGATCATGTCAGCCCACAGGCAAAATGAGTCATGTGCTGGCCATGCCTATATAAGGCAACTGACGGAGTTCCTTTCAGGTGGACAGTGGGAGTAGAACGTCTAACTCCTTACCATCGACACATGTTAATATGATACTGTATAAAGAATACTGATGATCTGATGTTCACTTTGAAAAATCCTTTTTTTAGCATGCACCTAGAAGTCAAGAGGAACATACGTACCTAATTTCAGGTTTGTAAGCTTTACAGTTCTGGAGATTTCATGATTATTCATGAGTGGTATTTTGCATGCATGCATGCATGCATGCATGCATGCATGCATGTATGTATGTATGTATGTATGTATGTAATCCAAATTATGTTGTTTTGTTAAAAAAAAAAGATGTAATGGATGATTTTCTTCAAATTATAATACAAGAATGAACATATATATATATATATATATATATATATATATATATATATATATATATATATATATATATATATATATATATATATATATATATATATATATATATATATATATATATATATATATATATATATATATATATATTCTTTTTTTTAACAAAACAACATAATTTGGATGAGTGTAAAAACTCAGAGTATGTCCATTTTAATCATACTTTCTTTTCTTCATGGTGGGTAGAATAATTGCCAGAAGTATTTTTTCTAAGACAATGTATGAATAAATACTGTAGCTAAAGAAGGCTAAAGGGATATTTATTTATTTGTTTGTTTACTATTTAGTAAAAGTACTACTCTTCAACCAGAAATAGGGAAATCTATTACTAAATATAAAAATAATAAAATAACTATTTGAGGGAATAGGTAAAAAGAAAAACTGAAAATTCTGGAAGAGACTACGTTTGTAGTGAATAAGAATTTTGATTGGTCCATTTCTTCATCAGCATATACCAACCAATGGTAAATTTCCTTTGAAACAAGATGGAGATAATCTACCATAGAAAACATTTAAAACAGATTTATTCATTCAAGCAAGATACTTGCTTGGTTTCTTAAAGGATAAGAGATGAATGAATATTATATGGATAACTATAATGCAGACCTTGTCAGCATTACAGATTTTACATATAATCCTTTTCTTTTTTTTCAATTTAAAAATGAAACAAACACAATGTCTGAAAAATCTATATTCACTTTTGTCCTCTACTTTTCTTACAGTTGATCATTTTGTGTACATTTTTAAAGCAGACATTTTTCAAGTTTGCTCTTAATATCTGCTTTTCTTTAATACAGATACTATAAAATACATTTTCCAAAGCAATTATGTGGAATGCATCTTCCCCAAATATGCACTATTATGAACCATTTTTAGCAGAATGTAATATATTAATAGACTCAGTTCATTGTTTCCCATCTGTGCCAGATGGAGCCTGTTTTGCAATCTGTGGCAGATTTATTCTGCATTTATAGTTTGAATACCTATGTATTTTTAATCATGTTTGTGGTACTGCCGAATTGCAAGCGCCTATTTTTCTGATCATTGCTTCATTTTTAACCAATAGATGTGTCTCTTTATGCCAGAAATACTTAGTACATTTTGTTCTGTACAAATTATATTGAATATATGTACTAGAGGTGGTATTCAACAGGTTCTGGAGAACAGGTAGTAGACATTTTGAGTAGTTCGGAGAATGTCATCTCTGACTGGCCCCACTGCCATCTATTCTCCACCTTCCAAATCCAAACTGATCAGGAGGAAATGGAGATTTTACAGTAACTGTCCCCTGGAGTAGAGAGGGAATGGAGATTTTACAGTATCCTTTTCCTACCATACCCATCAAGCCACACCCACCAAGTCACACCACACCCACCAAGCCACGTCCACAGAACCGGTAGTAAAAAAAAAATTGAATCCCACCATTCGTATGTACATACACACAGAAACATAAACACACACACAAACACATATTGTCTCTCATCTTACCCCTAACAGTAACTCTAAATTGGTGTTGAATTGTTAACATTTCATTTTAATTACTCCATATTGATTCTTGTAGATACTAGTTCTTACCTGCTCAATCCACATTATGCTTTATTACAAACCAAATACATTCCACTGTCATGAATGATGGCCCAGTCAACTCTTATTCAACATGGTTGCCTTCCAGATGTATAAATTCAAAATCTCCAACTTCCCAGTCATCTGGCATTTGCAGGGAATTTTGTAAGCAATAAATGTTAGGTATGACAAGCTTTGACCTGTAAGGCTTGTTCCAAGTTGCTTTTGTCTGTTCCAAAATCATATTTGTTTTCATAATGCCTTCATTCATCATATTTGCACCAAAGACAAATTCCTCGTGTGTCTAATCACACTTGACCAATAAAGAATTCTATTCTATTCTATATAATTTACTTGCTATGACATTACAATTATTTATTTATCAATCAAATTTACATACTCTTATTTATAAACTATTAAATAAGAGCCTTGTTATAACCAGTGATAACTGATGAATAGTTCCATTGTCTATGTGTGTTAGTGTGTCAGGGAATTTAGATTAGTTTAGATTAGAGTTTTGAAAAATTATATTCTTTAAGCATAATGTTTTGAACCCACCATCCTTCATTAGTTCTTTCTAGCTGGTTATTTTCCCTTTTTCTAAAATCATCTTCTTAAGTTTCTGAATAAAACTACATTTTCTAGGGGGATAATAGATCTCCGTACATCTTTCCACATTTTGAAAAGCTTGGACATAAGTACATAATACTCTTGAGCTTTCTTGTTCTTGAAGTGATAAAAAAAGGAAATTATATAGAAACCAACTCCTTGTCTGATGCAGCAATCTCATGTCTGTTCCCCAGAGTACCCACTGCAAAATTATTGCCATTTCAGCAGTTTAGTAATTTAGGAATTACCTTTTCTTCTAGCCTCAAAATGCTGAGTCTGCTAACAGTTCACTTATCTACCCATTAATCTTTTGTCTCCTGAAAGGTGTACGTGAAAAGATTGTAGTGACCAACACAAAGGTAGGTTTAACAACACACGCGCACATACACACACACACTAGTGCTTCTGTTGTTAAATATATTTACATATAGGAATTTGTATTCATTTCAACAAGATCTGATAAATAAATATATTAACCTTAAAGTCATGTTTTAAAAGATGATCGAATTAATCAAGAAGAAATAGAAAAACGTTTTGACCTATCCAAGATGTATACAAAAGTGAGACTCTAGAAAATTTCAATTCAAAAAAATTGCATGAATAGGTGGAAAAATTTGCAGGGAGGAATGTTTACAGGGCTTTGTACCATTTGCTACTCCTTTCTTGTAACATGATAGAAATTATTTTTGGGAAAACTCCAAAGAGTTTTCATTGTTTATTATTTTAAACTGAACATTCTGAAGATGTTTTGCAATAATTATTATAAAAACATATAAAACTGGTTAATGTAGAAACCTGGAGCAGCAACAAGGTAGGAATGTGTGCTGATGTAATAAATATTAATGAGGAAAGTAAGATTAGGAAGAATAAGTTCATAAAATTTCTTATTCAGTACATTCCTCCATGATCACTACTACTAATCTAAAGAGTAGTTTTCACCGCTACTGGTTAAGATTGGCTGAAGGAAAACAATTGTTTCTGATGGTGAGAACTCACTGTATGGAGGTCCTTACTGGGATATATTATTTTTTTCAGAATATATCCCACTGAGAGCAATATTTTTTTCTGCCCAATGCATGTAGTGTTGCTTATCTAATGATCCAGTCTGACATGGGAGTTAAATTGTTAGGTTAAGAGTTCAGATCTATGTGGAAGCCATGGTAATATTCAGCCACTCATTCAACAGCCCAGATTATTTGACATTGTTCCATTTGGAGTATTGCATACTGTATATGTTATTAAGGATCATGGGATAAAGACAGAATATACATCAAGCAAATAATTAAAAATAGATGTAAACAGTTGATTTGAATAGAATGCCATTAAAGCAACAACAAAATCAACCACTGAAAACCTCTGATGGAAAGTACAGAAAACAAAAGCACTTTTTTAATAATGGGGAAAACAAAGTCTGATAACAGAAGCATTGTGGAGAACAAATAAGAGCGATATAATCTCTATTCAATTCTAGAAAAAGAATTATATAGTTCAAAAGGAAAGAGAACATAGTGGAAAATCAGATCACTGAGGAAACAAGTAAAATAATTTTGGCAGTTGATTACATTTGAAAGAAGGCAAGTTAATTTATCAAGTGTTTACTCACATACAATTAGGTGGTCATTTTTGTCTGTTCTATGTGCTAACACATTTGTGGGATATAAGTGGCAGAGATGTGATAGATATGCTAATTGAATATGACAACAGAAAAGGGATTCAGTGTATGATTGGGAGTATACATAATTTAATTTTAAAAGATGCCATCATTTACTTTAGGTTGTTTGCAAAATTTCATTCTAAAATCTATTATTATGCAAATCATACGCTAGTATTGGAATTGACTGAGTCTTCTATTAGTTATAGCGATGAGTTTCTTTTTTTAATGATGAATGTATTTCTCCTTAACAAAGAGTAATGAACTTTTCATTGTGCACTAATCCTTTAAAAAGAAATGAGAGGGGGGGAGGGAGAGAGGGAGGAAGAAAGAGGGGGAAGAAGGAGAGAGAGGGAGACAGACAATGTTTAAATTAAACAAAATTACAACTGCATTTTGGAAGTTAAATCACTGAGTTGGGTTGAAATGAAACAGAATGAGTATCCCAGCATGGCCTTCTGGCTGAGCGTGGATTTGAACTGTGTCTCTCCTTGGTCTAGTCCAGCACCTTAAACCATACTGGTGTCATGCTTTTTAATAAAATATTTATTAATATTTTGATATTTTTGCTGTGTTCCTATTTTTATTAAAATTTTTGTTCGGTCTAAAGACTTTGATAAAGGCTTTATAAAACTGGAGAATTGCTATATCCAAAATCTAATTAGGTTCAGATCCACGTTTTATTCTCAGAGATGTGGATCAGGTCAGTTTTCATCAAAAAGCGCAAAGGTCATAGCCCTTAAGCATCTTCATAGAGATGATGCTTCATACATCCAAGTCTTTTAAATGCCATGTATAATTATTCTGTTCAAAACGAATTTTCTGGTTTAAAATGTCACAAAATAGATATTGACTCTTGTGAAAAAGCATAGATATAAGCCTTCAGTCTTTTTCCTTACTTTAATATATTGCAGAATTATATGCATTAACCTGCAAATTTAAAAAAAAAACATTCAGATGTTTAATACAAAATCAATTTACAATGATTCTGGCTTTGTATAAAGTGAAAACATAGTAAGCATCAATTGTTTTATATATTTTAGATAATTAGGAAAAAAATCTTTTGGAGTCTATATATTAGAAAAGGAGAAACCATGCACAAATTGATTAGAATAAGAAAATTAATTGTGCATTCTATTTAAAATTCAAAAATTGTATTTTTATTTTAAAAAAATCCTGAATTCTTCATTTGTAATGATGGAGTGAAGAAAAGATTAAAGCACAGATTTGGTGGACAAATGAAAAAGTTATTTTTTAACTACCACTTTTCTCAGGAATGACTAGAGGGAATAATATCCTTCTCAAATAATGATGGAATTACATGATCCCCTTTTGCTACTTTGCTCCTGAATATACAGACAATTGTTTTGGATAATTTAGAGACAGTACAAAGATGTCCATTAATAATATGTCTTCTTTTAGTAAGGAAATTGTAATAAATTAGGATTAATGTAGGCATTATTTATATTAATTATATTATTTAGTATTATATTTAGTAATTATATTAATTTTGAAACATTATGAGGAAACCATGGATGAATTCATTCATATCTTAATTCAGGATTTCCCAATTTTTTGGGGAGCAATTGCTACTTCATCTCTTAGCCCTGTAAATCAATAAAAAACTAATGTAACTCAGAGCTATTCAAAAAATTGTACGTTTAAAAAATGATATAGCATGCTAAATATATTTAGGTTACCTAAACTGTAATATTGGTGCAATAATTAATGTGGTATGTCAGAAACTGGAAGACCATGTGTTTGACTCCTCCCTTAGATACAAAAGCCTAATATTGAGCCAGAAATACTCTCTCTGTCCAACACACTTTATATAAAGATTGTGGTGGGAAAAAAAAAACAGAAGCAGGGATGTTATGTACTCTGTCCTCAATTAGAAATAAAAGACACCTATAAAATGAATGAATGAATGAAAAAAATAAACAAATAAATAAATAACAATGTCTTTCTGTGAATATTTCTCCAAAGACTCATTTAAAGTTATGCAATGTTAATTTGGGAAATGGTAGTGACCAAAGAAAAGCAATAAAATCATTTAACAAACATAATGATTTTGCACTTATTTTGCACTTAACTTTTATCACTAAATCTATATTATACAGAGACTATTTATCTTAGGGTCTATTCTTATTTGCATTATGTATCTAAATTCTAAAGAATTCTATATAGAATTATTTCTTCCTTTCACTTACAAATATGTCTGCCCAAGGTATAATTGTTTAGCCACTATTAGGTTTCTTGAAATTAGTTGACTTCTGTTGCTACTGAAGCATTCATTTTGCACAGTCTTTCAGCCTCTCTTGAAGAAAAAGGGGGAAAATGGAAATTGACCTGCCATCAGATTTGTAAGATAGACTAATAGAAATAGGGCCAGATGAGTAGTTCTACTTTATTATAAAGTTTATATTAATAGAATCTTGCAAGTCTGAAAATATATATTTCTCCCTCTTTTACATTCCAAGAAACTATGGAGGTCTCTCTCTGAACCACTTGCCCTTTCCACATTTGGACTAAGATGCCTTTAATCTAATAATTACATTGATTGTGTCATTTTTCCTGATCTTGGATCTCCCAAGGTCATTTCCCCAATACTATTAATACAATCAATTTAATTTTGGCCATAGACCAGCATAGAACTAATAACAATTTTACCAAAATTGAAATAAAATTAAAAAGTCATATTGATAGGATAAAAAAAGTTAAAGGTAAAATCATTAATATAAAATTACAGAATACAGGAATTAAAATGAATAAGAATCCTATAAAATTACAATTAATTTACCATGAATAACCTAAATACTATAAATATTTAAATAGTTTACTATGAAAGGATATAGGAAATTCTAGAATCTATAAAACATGATAAGAATGAAAAACTTTATATTAAATCTAATTCTTGCTAAAGCATTAAAGGGTTTATTATAACATCACTTTGCTCCAAACAATTATAGAAATAGCACAATAAAACATGGAATGATATCTACACATTTTTTAAAAAGAAGAGTACAAAAGAGGGAGCATAAAGAAAGAGAGGAAACAAGAAAGATAAAAGAAGTTGTAGTTTTGTTCTATAGGTGGATGTCTGTTAATGTCTCACTAAAAACATCAACAAATGTAAAGTTGTACGTTGTAACAACAGCCTCTTGCCTGAAGCTGCATAGGCTGATTACTGTAATTAAAGACTACTTGTTTGCATATCCTGAAAAATACAAAATGCCAGGTGGCAGATGTTAAAGGTATGGTGATAACCAGCTTAATGCAAGCTCACCAGTGCTGCCAATTGAATCTTCCTTTAATGCATATGATGGAACAAGATCTCTTACTGCACCTAATGGCACTAGAGTAGCTTGCTCCTTACATTTACTATTGCATTCTCATTTGCTTCCTTCCCAGAGAAAAGTACAACAAATCCAACATACAGCAAGATCCCAGCACCTGCAGTTGATGGTGGTTTCCTCTTTGCTTGCACAGTTTTTCCCAAATGAGCTGCTTATCATGGTCTATGGAGAAGATTACTAAATGGATAGGTAGGTCCAAGATTCAGGAATTACAGTTGTTTTGGTACAGCAAGTATACCAAATTTGTGTATACATATTCAAGAGATACTAGCATTACTTTCAGCTGCAGATGGAGAAGGGATTTGAGATGTTTACTTTCTAAAATATGTTCCAATGAACTTCAGCATGAAACCAATATGTCAGTGAGACTACGACCTTCCTTGGAATCTGAAAAATGATTGAATTATATCAAAAATTGGTTTATGTGGCCCACTCCATGCAACAATTGAATTTGCTGATAAATATGCTAAAAAGCTATTTTCAAAGCAAAGTCAGCCTTCGCTTTTTCGTGTTTCCTAATGCGTACAGTATTACATTTTATTAATATTATGTAAGTTCAAGTAAGAACCATACCAGAGGGAGTTAATATATGAAAGGTGGGTTTAAGTCTTAGTATGAATCAAATTTGGCCTCGTGCTTTTTATAAAAGTATATTTTTCCTTTTAATTTGCCTCAAGGCACTTCTATCTGAAATATATACTCAGCAGCTGCTAATTCCTTGATTTGTACTACAGAGCTACCACTTTGGACAAGTAAAAATCTTTTATGTTATATTCGCTACTATTTTTCATTACACACTGTGTTAGAAGAAATTTTACACATTTAGGGAAAGACCTGAGGGAAAACAGGAATGTTTTCAAAAACCTTTAGATTACTTTCTTTCTTCCTCCTTTCAAAACTTTGTTTTTCATGCTTCTTTACAAAGAAATAGTTAAAATATTTACCAGGGGAAAATGTATGAAATCTAGTCATAAAAATATATAACCATAACATTGTTCATGATGGTTCCAAAAATAAAGTACATTAATTTAGAAAAAAAAGGGGAGGGAGGGAGAAATATGCTCCTATTGTCATTATCTTTTCACAATTTTAATTTTTTTATTTTTAATGTATTCTGAAAAGCATAATAGTTCAGCTTTTAATTTTTTTAATTTTTATTTATTTCATTAAGCATGTATTAGATAACATATATAAGTATAAACATGGTTTTGAATACATGAAATGGATATGAATAAAAAGGAATAGTAGGACAGAGACTATAGCATGTTGGTGTGGTTATGCATGCCCCTTACAGACCTCTTGGGAATGGGGTGAGGTGGACAGTAGACAGTCTAAGGTTAATGTTTTGGGGGTTTAGGGAAGAAACCACAGAGACAGGTGTTGCATTCCAGGCATTGACCACTCTGTTGCTGAAGTCGTATTTTCTGCAATGGAGTTTGGAGAAGTTTACCTTGAGTTTATATCTGTTGTGTGCTTGTGTATTGTTGTGATTGAAGCTGACAGGTAGGACATTGTAGCAGATAATTTTATGTACTACATTTAGGTCAGACCAAAGGCGGCATAGTTCTAAATTGTCTAAGCCCAAAATTTCAAGTCTGGTGGCATAAGGTATTTTGTTGTGAGGAAAAGAGTCGAAGACTCTTCTCCTGAAATATCTCTGGACTCACTCAGTTGTATTAATGTTGGATATGCAGTGTGGGTTCCAGACAGATGAGCTGTATTCAATAATTGGTCTAGCAAATGTTTTGTATGCTCTGGTTAGCAGTACAATAGTACCAGAGAAGAAGCTACACAAGATTAGGTTAACAACTCTTAATGCCTTTTTGGCATTGTTATTACAATGTTATAAATCTGAAGATTTGTATCAGTTTTCCATATTACTGAATAGGCATTTCCTTGAAAAGCTCAGAGTGGTAAGAACATTGGAATGTTCACCAGTTCCTTGTCCCCTACCATTTCCCATGTTACATCCCCTATTCAGATATATTTGCATATTGATACGCTTTTCAGTGTAATCCAGATCTGTTTAGTTTAGTTTCTGGATCACATGAAGATCTGTGTTCTGCTTCAGTCCTATATGAGTACTTCTCCCTTCAGAATTCTTGCTTAAGTACATAGAGATTAAACAACATGAGGTTGTATATCAAATTTGTTCTTTATCCAAGAGAATGTCTAAAGAAGATTTAAACATTAATGTATTGTTTGGCACACTTATTTAGCATGTAGCAATTGATAGAACTAAATATTTTTATTGGTTGTAGCATCCATACTATGGAGGGTCCAAATAGTACCAGGCAAAAATTCAGTATATTTGACATAAGTTTCAGTTTTTACCCATCCAAAAACAGAGGGGCTGCTAGTTTTGACATATCCCAAAAATAGAATGGGCTTCCATGATAATTTTCTTTTAATATTTCATGGAATAGGAACACAAGTCCTTCAAATAGGCTTTCAACTGTAATCCAATTCCTTTTGGATTAGCAGTGCAAAGTAATTTTCTTGCCCGTGTCTTGCACTTCCTTTCTTTTAGATAATAATAGTGGGAGCACAGACTACTGTTTCTGTCCCTCCCCCCTTCTTTTTTCCAACAACTCTTAATAATCTAAAAACTTCACATGCTCTTTAGAAAGATAGACATACCAAGCATTAAAGCTGTGAATTTTAGGAGTGTGAAATAGTTTCATTACAAACCTGCTTTGCCTCCAGTTTTCAACACATATGAGAAAATAATTTTGCTTTAGGGTAACATTTTCCATGCTTGATTTCAATAGAAGTGTGCATATTTTGTTTTCCACTAGATAAGCTGTAGTCTGTAACTTTGTTTCCCGCTATATATTTTTAGTTCTTTAAGATAGCCGATGGTAAAATTAGAAGTGGAGATGAAGCTTTCCAAAAATCCTTTTGGGATTGAAATGAAGTGCAACTGAAATCTGCATGAAGAGCAAACTATTGTGGAAACTGTAAGCCAAAACATATTTTTGAGCATGCAATTGCAGTTTGCATTAAGTAATACAGGTTTAATAACTTGACTGCTCTGTCCAGCAAAGTATTATCTGGTAGGCCCCCAAAATAAATTAGAGCCTCCAGAAACTTTATCAGCTGGAGTAGCAAGGAGCAATACTTCCCTCTTACCTTTTTCATTAACTCTCATGCCTCTAAGTATTGGTCTACAATCCTAAAAATAATTCAAAATTACATTAATTTTATGATGGAATTTGAGAAGGATACAGGGGGCAATGCAATGAATCACACAAATATGATTATAGCTGCAAAAAAAGAGGTAGGCATTATTTAAAAAGGGAATGCAGATCTCCCTAACATGTTCAAGTGCCAATCTTTTTTAGAGATGAATATGTGGACTCATCCACTTGTTCTGCTTGCCCCAGTGTCTCAGGAATAGGAATGTATAGTGTTGTACTCAGCCTGTCCCCAACCCACTACAGATACACTTTCTCCTGTCTGGTTTTCATTTTCCATCAACAGTGGGTGTGACTGCTGCATTCCATTGTCCTCTAGGGAGTAAAGATCAGTGGTGGGTTCCTACTGGTTTGGGCGAACCGGTAGTGATTTGGTGGCTTGGGTCACTTGAACTGGCAGAAAGCCAGGCCTGCCACGCCCCTGAACTGGTTTGCATATGGCACCACTATCTTGTTTTTTTGCTTCTGCGCATGTGCAGAACAAACTTTATTGCACTGTGCAGGCACTCACAGCATGCATCAAGTGCACACGTGGAAAGCACCCATGAGTGAACCAGCAATAGTGACTGCCAAAACCAATGCCTGGTGAAAATAATTATTCTAGGGACAGAATAAGATCACTGTGTACTGTGATGGAAACAACCCACTTTTCTGCGCATTGCTTCTCACAAACATTTTATCTTGGGGTGCTGACCTAATTAAATGCTGAAATTTAAACAAACAAACAAAATCTAAACACAGATTAATTGGTGGAATGGAGAAAGGAAAATCTGGATTTATTTTTTCTTCTTACATAACTTCATTAATGGACTCTACTACGGTATATTTGGATAGATCATGGGGAAACTATGAAGAGGACTGTATTTGGTCATCAGGCACTAAATAAGGAAAGATAATTAATGTTTTCTTCTATTATGACATTTAATTTTATCTTTGTATTTGAAATAGTCAAAACTTTATAGTCAATGTACTTCAGGAGACAACTGTCCTCTATGAATGGAGAAATATGATCATTCTGGGATCTGGGATACTGTGGATTCACCAACGACCCAATAATTCATTAATGTAGTTCTTAGGCAAGTAGTAGCTACACTGGTCCTGAACAATAATTCAAAGATATATTTATTGTAAGACACTACCATTTGTAAGTGAAGGTTCAAATTAGTAAAAGTTGTGTAGTTGCAAATATTTTTATTTAGTTCCCTCATTGAATCTCCTGATTTGTTAGCAGTGTGAATCCCAAGAAAAAGTTGTCAATTTCTGACACTTCCTTCACCTGATTCCAATTTACTTACCTCGTTAGATTATAGACATATACATACATTGAGCTGCTTGTGAGTGTAATGGTTTTCGAAGATAAGATCCTCAATATTACGGTCTTCAGAGGCACACTGTTATGATTATCAGATTGTGCAGATATAAATGAAAAATAATGCTGTATTATAATGCTTCAGTACAGATTATAATGCTTTAGTACAGATTATTTACATTAGTTCATCTGTTCTACAAGTCATGTTTGACACCTGATGAGCTAATTAACACATGTCATTTTGGGATCAAAGAAAAGAAAATGCTTCTTCTAGAATTGTTTTATAATATTAACCTCCATGATTAGTTCTATAGCCTGGCAACTCTAAATGGTCCAACTCAGTTTAGATTTTGGAAAATAAGCATGATTGTCTAAAACAGGGTAGTCAACTTTTTTATACCTACCACCCACTTTTGTATCTCTGTTAGTAGTAAACATTTCTAAATGCCCACCAATTCCACAGTAATGGTGATTTATAAAGTAGGGAAGTAATTTTACTTTATAAAATTTATAAAGCAGAGTTACAGCAAACCCCTATCGCCCACCATGAAAGCTGGAACGCCCACTAGTGGGCTGTAGGGACCAGGTTGACTACCACTGGTCTAAAGCAGTGTTTCCCAACCTCTTCATCTCATTGACCATTTCATATAGTTCCAAGTTATTTATCAACTCACAAGGATTTTTGCATGAAAACCATTTAATGTTATTAAAAATGCTAATAACAATAATGGGTAATCCCATCAAAATTGGGGGTTAATAATAGCCACTTTGGAGAAACTGGTCTAGTGAGTTTCTGGCACTTTGTACAGTCCATTATGGTTTGGACAATTATTAAAACAAAGCAGAATAGAGTTTTCATTATTATTATTTTACTAAAATCTGTCTTAGTTTAGGAAAATCTTGATCAATCGTTTTCTGAAAAATCATGATGGCTGATGAGAACATTGCTCAAAGTGAATGAAATCACCTTTTATTTTCTCATGTGTTCTCTATTATTCATAGATATGAGGAATAACAATATTAATTGATTTAAGCAATCCACTATAACATAATTCAATTTTTATTAAATCAAATATAATGTTAATTTTTTTGTCTTTAGGTTGCCTACTTTTCAAAATATGGCTGTTTTTATGCCACTCAAGAGTATCTATAGTCTTTAGCTTAATTTACACTAATCATACATAAGAGCCACTGATAAAGATATAATTTACATACATGTGGAAAGCATGGATAGATAGGAGGTAGGATTGAGAAAAGGATAATATTGCAGCTCTCCTAAATATAATCTTTCATTCCTTAATTATCTCTTCCTTAATAATTATAATGATAGAACATTTGCTCTGTTCCTGGGTCACAAGCTCCCTGCTCAAAGGGCTGAAGCTCAGACAAAGGACATAATTATAATTTGAAGAGATTTCATATACTTTTAAAAAAAGTAGCTCTGAAATAAACACAGGAAGCAGGTTTATGGAGAGAGGTGGATCTTAAACCATGGAGTTAATAATTTAAATAATAGGCCAAACATAAGGTAGCCCCCATGCTGGATCCCCTTTTTCTGGATGAAAATTCCTAATGGTATACTTGATAAGTTGTTTCTTATTGCAGATATGATGGAGGTTGTTTTATTAGGTGAGAAGCAATTCTAGTCATTTTTACTTCAGATACTTTGCAATATCTTAAGTCAGTGTTTCTCAACCTTAGCAACTTGAAGATGTCCGGACTTCAACTCCCAGAATTCGCGAATGCTGGCTGGGGAATTCTGGGAGTTGAAGTCCAGACATCTTCAAGTTGCCAAGGTTGAGAAACACTGTCTTAAGTATTCATCCTCTAATCCCAACATCTTTAAGAAGCTTCTAAGATACATTGTACATGCATGTTAGATTTTTCTAACACTGTCAGAGAGGCTATCTATGTGCAACACAAGCACAAAAGTTCTTGGATTGAAGCAATGTGATAATTTCCCTCTGCTTTTAGAAGTTGGAAGGGGGTTTTGTTTTGCGAAAAACAAATGTAGGAAAAAAGAACTCACTACAAACCTTTGTTGAATGTTTCTGAATTTTAAAAATATAAACTATTTGTGTTGATCCATTGTGGAGGAATTTTTCTGAAACTAGAAGTAACTCTGTCTAAAGTATTATTAAGATATATTTTTTTTTGCTTCAGCTTCCTTAAGGTTTTCTATTTTTCCCCAAGAAAAATAACTCATACAACAGACATGGTTTAAGTAAAAGAGCTTCTTCAATGACACGATGGAATTACAACATTTAAAACAACATGATAAAACATCTTGCAGAGAGTAACTCATTCACTATGCAAAATATTTTAGAATCAGCTCTTGGATTTATTAGCCATCCTTCAATAGTTTGAGACCAATTCAATTTTTCAGGAATAGATATGACTGCATTTTGTACACAATACAGGATTTTAAATCAAGGCCAACCTAGCTCTAACCTTGAGGTGAAAAAAGAATTTATTGTATTGCTGGAAGGGCAATGTCTCAAAAGGATTTAAATCTTTTGAATAATCCATTCTGATTTTCACTCTAGGGGTGTAAAAAAGAGGACATGGATTATCATGTTTAACAGAATAATATAAATCACATAACACAGTGAAAGAGACTATCATCTGTGTATATATAAAGAAATGAGCATAAGTTTGCTCATTATCTTCAGTCAAGATATATTCAGATGCCTATTTTTTAGATACTTTAATATTCCTTGTTAAGATCTCTTAGCAGATTTAAGAATAAATCTATGACTCATAAAACATCAGCCAAATGAATTGTTTGCTTCTATTTTTTACTGTAGACAATATACATTAAGGCTGTGAAAAGTAGCTGTGACCTGTTAAAAGTTCAAATTTTCTTCAGAAGATTGTTTTTGACTGTCTGGATGCACATACTATACAACTGTACAGATTCACTTTCATGCTGACAGTCAGGAACAGCATTTAAAACCACTGTGAGCTTTGCAAAACAACATGGCTGCTTTAATGTTTCAAGGAAATTTTTCATTCCTGCTTTGCACAGCTCCCTTTTCAAATGCTTTGAATTGTTAGAATTAACACAATCAAAATAGAACTGGAAGGGACTTTAGAGGTCTTCTCGTCCAACCCTCTGCTTAAGCAGGAGACCTTATACCATTTCAGATAGGTGGCTGTCCAGTCTTTCATTTAAAATTTCTGATAGTGAAGCACTTACAACTTCTGAAAGCAAGATGTCCCACTGGTAAATTGTTCTCACTATTAGGAAGTTTTTCCTTAATCCCAGTTGCTTCCCTCCTTGATTAGTTCCCACCCATTGCTTCTGGTCTTACATTCTGGTGCTTTGAAAAATAAGTTGACCCCCTCTTCTCTGTGACAGCTCCTCAAATACTTGGATAATGCTATCACCCTAGTTCTTCATTTTTCTAGAATGGCCATACCCAATTCTTTAGTTGCTCTTCTTTGCACTTTTTCCAAAGTCTCAACATCTGTTTTATAATGTGGTGACCAAATCTAGATGCAGTATTCTGATGATTTATAAAGCAGTACTAATACTTCACATGATTTTGATTCTATGCCTCACTTTATGCAATCAAGGATTGTATTAGCTTTTTTGGCTGCTGCTACCCACTGCTAGCTCATGTTTAAGTGATTGTCCACTAGGACTCCAAGGTCCCTCTCACAGTTACGCTTTTGTAGCTATGTTTCACCTAATCTGTACTTATACCTTAGTTTTTCCTACCTAGGTGTAAAATCTTGCTTTTCACCACATTAAATGCCATGTTGTTGGATAGGAACCATTGTTCAAATCTGTCAAGATCTTTTTGGATCCTGAGCTTGTCTTCTGGGGTGTTGGCAATTCCTGGCAGCTAAGTGTCATTGGCAAATTTGATGACCTACATGGAACAAATTAATAGGAAATTTAATCAATAAATATTAGATGGCTCAAAGATAATAAATATAACAAGTATTATAATATTTATTAATAATATAAATAGTATGCAAAGTAATAAAATGAAACAAATAGGTTATACTTTTAATCTTCTGATATCATATTTCATTATGCTTAAAATGATGTTTCAGTATAAGGGTTGGACATTAAACATTACCAAATTCATACTTCCAGAATAAATATTGGAAAGGAAATGAAATTAAACTCCCCCATAATCCATTTTCAGGTGGTTTATCTCACTAGGGATATATACATCAAATTTCAGATAAAATACCTGCCTATAAATTTAGATTAAGAATGTTTTGGAATCTGATTAAATTTGCAGGGAAGCACTGCAATAAATTACATATAAATAGGCTTGGAAAACTGTTCAAAAGTACATTATAATTATAAGTACCTATCAAACAGGATACTCTCATCCTTGTTCCAAATTCTAATGTATATATTGGAACTGTGTAACACTTGAAGACAAAATTATGTTAAATCACATTAAATGGAAAAGATGACTAAGGAACTGTTCTGTAAAAAGAAATTGCTTGGAAACATGATGTGCTTCATTTAAGACGTTTTACATATTCTGCAAGTAATTCTGTAAATTGCAAATCAGATTTGCATTCCAATATGATGCATTAGAAATCTATAATCCATATCAAATCATACAGACTTGTGTCCAGATCAGAAATCTTCAAAATCCCAAAAGAATCATTTTTTCAGAAAGATATGGCTGCATGAAATTCACTTAAATCATTCAAATTGATTCTAATTTTCACTAACATGTTTTTAATAATATTCATCAGTAACCAAGATCTACTTTAGTTTTTTGGAAAAAGAAAATAATTATTTGCCTATTTGATATACTGTCAAATATTTTAATTTTTTACATGGCTTTCTGCCCTATTTTGTCTTCATCTACCTGCAGGCAAATGTAGTTATTACAGAAAGAGGATAAGGTAAAGGAAAAGGTTTTTTGCCCGTTATCTTTGTTCTATCATCATATGTTTGAAAAGTATATTGTTGTGATTGGCTGATACTGACTTTAAAACAATTTTGAACTAAGTTTGATGCAATCATAGATTGAGAATGATAGATGGAGATCAGATGAAATTGCAGTTGTTTAAAATAATGTCCAGTGAAATTCTGTGTTTTCCCCAAAATAAGACATGATCTTATTTTATTTTGACCACAAAATAAGAGCTTGGTCTTGTTTTCAGGGAGACCTTATTATTTTTGAGGTGCACGATATGATGAGTGTGTTCACGCATGGCTGCTGCTGTGTTGCAATATTTTCGAAGAGGACTTATTTTTGAGCGAGGGGTTATTTCAACACATTTGCTGAAAAGCCCGATTGGGCTTATTATCTAAGGAGGTCTTATTTTCAGGAAATCAGGGTAGCTTTATGAATAATTTCTATCAATACTGTTTGAATTGCAAGAAAAAAAAACTTCCAATAATTTTCCATTTATCAACAAACCCCCAATATAAAATTAAATAGCATATACAAATACCAAACTCCAAAGACCATTAAAAACAAACCACATGTGCAAAAAATCATATCTTAAGTGTTGATTTTAAGCAGATAAAATTGATATTAGATATTAAAATAGAAATAGAAAAAAAATGATCACAGCTTGGCTTCCCATAGCTTGGAAAGAATTATTATCTTGTTAAACAACCTTGCAGATATTTTTAAACTAAATGATGCTCAGCTTTTGTCTATAAGGCTTAAAATCTTTTCAAAAGCCGAGTATTCATTATTTTAATATCTCAGTGTTTGATAAATTTTCTTCGAACAATAGTTATGGGACTGGCAATAGGCATTGTTCACAAATTCCTTTAAGGGCAAACTCTAAACAATTTTAAACATTTTAAACAACTTTGTTATTATGTGCATTTTTGGTTCGTTGTCCAGCTATTTGTTTTTCTTTAATCAAAATTGGAAGTCTGTTGCAATATCTTTAAGAGCCCTGGAGATCACATCTAAAACATAATCACTGTAAGCAGAATATGTAAGACAATTTCCTCTGTAACTTCAAATCCTGTCAGAAGTAATATGCACAAAAATGGTATGTCACATTCAAGTGTAAGTGGAGAACTACCATGAAACCCATTATGTTTAGCAATGATATAGCAGTTAAAATACCCTTGGAGTAATTTCACTAGGGGCCAAAAGTTATTAGAAATGTTCATGCTGCCTATTAAAAATGTATATATTGTAGTATGCTATGGAAATTAAACGCTTAACATTTCTGTGTTGTGCAGCATATTTGTATTGATTTTTTCACAAGTTAAATTATTCAAGTTAACTTGCTGAAAATTGAATTATAAAAGTCCCAGTACAGCAGAAATGTGCAGTTTGAACAGAAAAGTGCTAGTTGTGCGAAGTTTAGTTGTTAGAGAAACCCCAGTGCTGTCAACTTGGTGGACAGGCTGAGGGAAAACAGAAGAGCTGCAAATGAAATAAAGCAGCTTATTTGTGCACTTAGGACCCTATTTATGGCAGAAAATGAAGTTTATATTTAAGTAGTAACCTTTTTATTTATTTTATTACATATATTTATACAATGAAAGCTGAGGGATGGATGGATAAGTTGACATAGGGAAGGGGAAGATTAAAACTAAAAAATCAATTTAATTTATATTAGGGTTATGTTATGCATGTTAATGCATTGTATGATGCATTTTTATATTTGCATAAATAAAATTACTAATGGAATTTTGGAGAGAAATTCCAAATTACCCAAAATTAATGATAATGACAGGGTGTAACTTGGAATATACACTCATCCAATTTAATTCCCAAACTGCCCCAAATTATAGACTTGGTAAGTAAGTAAATCTTTATTACAGTCAAAGACCAGCAATACACATTAGTTTTTACACTATGTTAAAAAATACTGCCATTAAGATATAATTAAATGGTATTGACTTTAAAAATGGAAAATAGCATACATGTTCTCAGATTGTTCGGGTCACTCCCTGGTTTACCTGGGTGCAACGCTGTTAATGGTCCAAAGATTGTTAGAGATATGTCCAGATAATTGATATAAGATGACAACTATACTTCTGTAGCCATTTTTTTTCTTATGGACATTGCAGCAGCACAGAACTTTGCCACTGCATACGTGGTAACCGGGTTAGTGTCCTGGAGAAGAAAGCCTAGGATAAAAATTGTCTGCCCTTCCTGGCAATCTCTCTAATAAGGGGAAAATATGTGCAGACCTACAAGCTCTGTATAGTTCACAGTGTAATAGAACATGTGAATTATCTTCCACTTCTCCTTTACCACGTATACAAGCCCATTCTGCAATGGTTGTTCTCTTATACCTGCCCTGGAGGAGTGCTGAAGGAAGAATGTTAAATCTGGCTCTGAAGAAGCTCTTCTTTGTTTTGGGAAGATCAGGTCATTTAGATATCTTGCCGATTCCCACACACCCTGTTTGATTCTGTCCCTACTGTGGAGAGGCAACCTATTTAGTTCTTCTTGGAACTTCATGTCCCTCATTCTATTAATTACTACTTGCTTTACTTGATCAAAGCATAGGGACATTAAGAATACCAGTGAGAGCCCATAAGAGCCCAGCTTGTGATCAATTGCCTGTTTCCTGAGGAAAGGGAAATTGTCAGTCAACACTAGTGGGGACAGTCCCTCTGGAAAGAAATATATTTTAAGCCAATGAATGATCATCATCTTCCAGGCTCTTACCTGAATTTGAGGCATTCCTGTCTCAATTCTTAACTGGGCATTTGGAGTTCCATTGGGTGCAGCTAAGATGGCTCGCAGGAATTTGTTGGTATGGTTTCTAGCAAGTCTCTCTTTGCAAGGATTCCTGTTTGTGCTCCATATAGAATTTGTGCCAATGTTTTGGTCTCAAAAAGTTTTAAGGCAGCAGGTACTAACTGACTTGGTAAATTTGGTCAAAAGCAGTCTCAGCTGTTTCCTTCCCAAAGAAACTTGCTTTTTTACATCTTCTCTGTCCTGAAATTGTTACTGCTATTATGGAATATGTATATTGTTATATTTTGTTGTGGAGCAGTTCCCAATTGAAATAAAGCAGACTTGAGTTAATCTTTTCATCCCTAGTTAGAGCCCTCCAGGTTGCTCTAAGTACTAATTCCCTAGTTTACTCCTTCCCAGATATATAACTTTACATAACTAATTATAGTTATTTCTAAAATATATCTATGTCCCACATTATCTATTATGTTCCTTAAATTACTGTTTCAAACCTTGTAAGTCACCCCAAATTTTCTGAAGCTGGGCAGTCTCAAAATCTAATGAATTAAAAAAAAAAAATTCCCCCAAAGGACAGATCACCTGAGTATAAAGCATCACACAAGGCTGCAAATCTTGTTTTCTAAACACTTAGCTGAATATTCAAGAATTTATTTTCTTGTCAGGGCTCGGAAGTTTTAGTCTCTTTAATGCAACTAAATAAACATAGAAACTAAAGTCTTTATATATGCCTATGGCTTTAAATCCCAGCCTTTCTCCTCTCACCTTCTCAGGTTAATAGATACTTGACTGTTCTCTTGGTGGTCTTAAAAGGCACGTAATTAAAGTAAGCATAATGGTTAAGTCTAGTTTAGAAACTCTTCATTCCTCCTATGCCAGTTCCATAAAGGTCTAATGTAGTCAAGGTGCTTCTAAGAATGTTCTGCTAGATAAACCAATTCCTAAATAAGAACTTAAGTATCAGGAGAACTAAGAATTGATCCTGGCTTCTAGAACGAAGCTTGTTACCTGCCTGTCCACAATTAAATAATTCCACACAACTCTATTGTAAAAATATTGGGGATCCTCTAAGGAAACTGAGGAGCATGAAGGAACATTTCAGTCTCCTACAAATCAATAAGACTTAACTAATCTTTAAATGTTATTCTGAATTCCAGTATAAATAGCTGAAGGTGACTTATTTTGGCTTATTTCTGCTTATTATCATTTTTTTTGAGCACTGAAAGAATAGAATAGAATAAATATGTATTACGGTCATAGACCAGCAATCTACCTCACTTTTTACAATATTTTTTTTAAAAAAATAGTACTGACATTAATAGCGAATAATAGCATCCCTGTTAAGAAAATACATGTTCTCAAACTGTTAGGGTCACTTCCTAGTTTACATGGGTGAAAAGGCGATAAATATGAGCACTGAAATAAAGTGTTCCTTTGAGTAAACAATAGACATATTACTTGTGCCGTAACATATTACAATGAACCTGTAGCATGCAACCTGTGGCAATTGTAACATTTCTTTGATCATTTTTAATGCATAGAATTCTAAAGAAAGCATCATGGAGATTACACTAACATTAATGTTTATATATTTTAAGGTGACTGAATAATATGTGATACATCCACATTATACACATATATGTATTTGTCTCTTTTTGTGCAGATAGATAGATGATAGACAGGGGTGGGTTCCTGCCAGTTCTAACCTCTTCTATAGAAGAGGTTCCACAAATCTACAGTGCCTTTTAGAATTGGTTCTAGCTCCCTCCCCCCGCCTGTCTGCACATCAAGATGAAGAGCGAGAGGAGGAATTCTGGGAGTTGAAGTCCACAAGTCTTAAAGCTGTCAAGTTTGACAGGGATTTTTCCTAAAGGGTTAGGGGTGCAAGGGTCTTGTAATTTGACAGATTTAAGACTTGTGTGCTTCAAATGCCAGAGTTTCTGAGCCAACATTTTGGTTGCTAAGCAAGAGCGTTGTTAAGTGAGTTTCACCACATTTTACAAGTTGACCACACCCACCCAGTCACATGACTGCCAAGCCACTCCCACTCAGTCACATGACTGGCAAGCCATTCCCACCTGGTCACATGGCCAGTAAGCCACTCCCACCCAGTCACATGGCCAGCAAGTCACTCTCACAAAGCAGGCCACACCTACAGAAGAGGTTCTAAAAAAATTTGAAACACACCACTGATGATAGATGATATATAGATGGTACGTAGGCAGACAGACAGACAGACAGACATAATAAAGTTCATTTCCTCTATCATTAGAATACACTGCAAGAGTATATTGTAATATCCCCTACACAAAGAATTGAGCTCTATATTCAAACTTTTCCAATATTCTATAAAATCTATTTTATCATGAATTTCCCTCTGCCCTTGGCTAGTGTATGATGTGTCTATGCTTTACTGCAGTTAGGATTCTTCTTAAGGTAAGACAAGGGTTCAATTCATCGTGCTGAGATCCTTTATTGACTAAAAATCAGAAGAGGTTTCTATGCATGCTCAGAAGCCTCTTCTGGTTATTGGAACTGCTGGTTCAGCAAGGCCATTTAGCCGTTTGATGGTTAGAAGTGAGTATGGTTGGCTCACAACATTGGACTGAAACTATATTTTGCATGAACCTTCGTCAAAGTGGAACATTCCTTTTGAAGTTCTCAGCTCCCAAACAAATGCTAGTATGTCCCACTAGATGGCAGCACTTGTTTGACCTTGTCTGAAATTGAAAGCTAAACAAGGTTGGCCCTGATTACACCCTGGGTGAGATACATCAGGGAATTCTAGGACTGTGAAGATGGAGGGGGGGAACACACTGAGAGAAGGCAACAGCAAACCACTTTAGTGCAGCTGCCAAGAAAATTGCCTGCATAGGTCCATAAAGCTATCAAGAAATCTGTTTGCCTTTTGAGGCACAATTGCCTTTTACACATTGAATTAATGTCATACCATTTTTTAAAACTTCAATCCAAGCTCAAAGTAACTTCCCTTTCTCTCCCTCAATTACTAATGATAGAACTCTTATCAACCTGTGGTTAATAATTGCTAAGTTTGGTGCAGCACAACTTTGCAAATAAAAAGTATTTTGCAAATTTCAGTTATTTAAAAGCTTTCTGTTCAGACTTGATTAATAGCTGGTTATGTCCCAAATGTATGAAACAATATCAAGTGTTGCATTACATTGACAATAGATATAATATCTTGTTATAATCTAAATGAAAGAGATTTTCTGAGTGTAAAATATTGCTGTTCATGCACTTTACTAGATTCTTCTTTTAAATGAGATTAAATTAATCTAGATGGAACATTTTTGCTTTCAGAATCATTTTCCTTTATTCTGCGGGATGAACAGAACTAAATCCTTTTAAAATAGTTTTTTCCCCATTGTGTGAACTTAAACAATATTTGGGGAATGTTCCTAATAGGCCTGCATATTTTACCTTTTGATACTTTTAATTCAAATAGTTTCTTGTCCAAATTGCTTTGTTTTCTAATTAGCTCTGGCTAAGTGCTCAATTTTAAAAAAGGAAAAGAAATCTGAAACAAAGAGAATATGTTCTAACATACTAATTTACCCCTCCCCTCCCAAGTGAGATATATTCTTTATTGAACATTGTAATTGTTTAGACCATATACATGCCAATGCTTTTCATTTGGAAATTTCAATAAATATTAGTGCATAACATTTTCCATAATATAAAATCAAAGTGAATACTGAGAATCTGATATTAAAGTTTCAATTTAGATTCTAGAGAACATGTAAAATTCATTAATATGAATTTTAAAAAACTGCTTTGTTTTTATTTTCATTAAGTGATAGAAAAAAGAGATTAAGATTAATCATAATTTTTCCCAATTTGATACTGTCCAAGACTGTTAGAATTTCACAAAAGGGCTAAATAATATGAATACTTTGTTAGTTGTAATCCCAACTCTTATGAACATGCCCCTTTGCGGAAAAAAATTGGCCAAAGGAAACTCCCTATTTACTTTCTTTCCAAAAATAGCAGTTATTGTAAAATACACAAAGTTCTTGGAAGTAATATGATGCTATATTCTATTTTTCACTTTCAATCAATTGAACTTTAGACTGTTGAAATACAAAGTAATATTCTACATATTCATTACATCAATAATAATTATTATTATAATAGCAACAACAACAACCACACAACTTTTTGAATATATTCATGCTTTATATCCACAAAGTGACATCGACAGGGGTTAGGGTTAGGGACAGAGGGCAGAGGGCTACTGCAAATCCATTAAACTATAGAAAGAAGAAAAACAAAGTTTAAATGACTATGTGAACCAAAATAGAGAAAAAATTCTGCAGACTGTGAAAACAGAGAACATTATAAAAACAACAGAAACAAAGGCAGAATTTAAGGAAAAACAATTGGATGACAGATTAAATGGATGGAAAACCAAAGCTTTGCATGAACAGCACTTGAAAAACATTGAAGTAAAATGTGATAACAACTTGACACGGGCATGGCTCAAGATGGGAACCATCAAGAAAGAAATGGAAGGTTTAATACTTGCTGCTCAAGAACAAGCTCTACAAACTAATGCCATAAAGTGAAGATACAAAAATACACTGACACTACAAACTGCCAATTTTGCAATACAAAGTTGAAACTGTTTCACATTTAAAATGTGAGTGCAGCAAAATCACGCAAATTGATTACAAAGCTAGACATAATCGAGTTGATAAATTAATCCACTGGTCATTATGTAAAAAATATGAATTACCTTTATCCAAAAAAATCATGGGAACATAAAGTAGAACAAGTTGTCGAAAATGAAAAGGTGATCTTGTGGGTGAAAGGATTTTGAATACAGACGGATTGTCATTTGGAATACAACATGCCACATATCACAGTTGTCAAAAAATGAAGGATATAATTTATTGATATCGCTATATCAGGAAAGGTCAGAGTCAAAAAAAAAGAACTGGAAAAAAAATCACAAAATATTGCAACTTGGCCATTGAAACTACGTGATTATGTATGAAATACGTAACAGTGATACCCATCGTCACTGAGGCACTTAGTACCATGGGCAAATGTTTTACAAAATACATCAAGAAATTGCAGCTTCCCGCAATAACACCAGCAAAACTGCAAAAAACTGTGCTACTCGGAACATCATATATTTTAAGAAGATACTTGCTTGATATCTAGGACACTGTCAGCAGCCCGTATCAACCATTAGCACCAGTCAATGGTATTTGTGATGCATTTTAAATGATCAGTTGACTGAGTTTCATGTTTAATGAATAAAACAGGTCATCTTCATAACTGAAATAGAGTGTGCTAGATATTGCCATTGCCAACTTTATATTTATCCATAACTTCGACTAGAAAAGAACTGTATTTAGAAAATATTGGTTACTAACTATACAGGTTAGATTATGTATTCTTCTGCAAGAAACATGAAATATATTTTAATTAGTAATCTGTAACTAGAGGACTATTACTAATAAAAGATCTAAAGGGAATAACGAGATATTTACGTCCTCTTAACTTTTCAAGAAGGTTTTGGAAGAACAAATATAGGATTTGATTTGCCCCATTTGCATTCAATTGATGATGACTTTTAGTGATAGATAAACACTGGTTATATACAACTGTTTAATGCAATTTAAAAGTGAATTATTTGAGAGGCATATTTCCTAAGTTATGGAAAGCAAATATTATATTATTCTATATTGTCAGACATTATAATCTGTTAATACAACAACAGAACCATTATACCCTTTTTGTTTCCTTGACTAATTTCTTTCTGAAACATTTCTGACCTGAATCAGTTGCTGAATATGAAACTATTTTCCTTAAAATGAACTGCAGCATCACTTTACCTCGTTTCCCTAAAAATAAGACCTTCCCATATAATAAGCCAAATTGAACTTGTGAGCACATAAGATAAAATAAGCTCTCCCTGAAAATATTGCATCACAGCAGCAGCCATGAGGTGACCATGCTTGCCTCCTCCTGCACCTCAAAAATAATAAAACCTCCCCAAAAATAAGGCCAAGTGTTTATTCCGGGGTCAAAAGAAAATAGTACTCTGCTTATTTTCAGGGGAACAAGGAAGTATCATTAACTCTCATTTTTAAAAGGACATATGTAAAAGTTGATATTGGTGGACTTCTTCCCTTTTGTCATCAAAAGTTCTGTTTGATACTAGCAGACTATTGGAATAGCCAGTTCTCACAATAATAATGTAATATTGAATCTGAAGCCTGAGAAAAAAGTATGTTTTTGAAAAGATAAAGTTGATGTTCATAATTAGAAATTTAATATAAATATATATCAACATTTCAAAAAGTTAGCAGAAGAGATGATTCAATATACTAGCAGAGTTGGAAGGGATCTTGGACCCCCAACCCCCTGCCTAGGCAAAACCTTATACATTTCAGACAAATGACTATCCAACATCTTCTTAAAGACTTCAAGTCTTTAACTCACTACTTTTGGAGGCAAGCTGTTCCACTGATTAATTGTTCTAACTGTCAGGAAATTTCTCCTCAGTTCTAAGTTGCTTCTCTCCTTGATTAGTTTCCACCCATAGCTTCTTGTTCTACCCTCAGGTGCCTTGGAGAATAGTTTGACGCTCTCTTTTTTGTGGCAACCCCTGAGATATTGAAACACTGCTATCATGTCTCCCCTAGTCCTTTTTTTCATTAAACTAGACATACCCAGTTCCTGCAACTGCTCTTCATATGTTTTAGTCTCAAGTCCTCTAATCATCTTTGTTGCTCTTCTCTGTACTCTTTCTAGTCTCCACATCTTTTCTACATTATGGTGACCAAAACTGAATGCAGTATTCCAAGTGTGGGCTTACAAAGGCATTATAAAGTGGTATTAACACTTCACAGGATCTTGATTCTATCCCTTTGTTTATGCAGCCTTAGAACTGTGTTGGCTTTTTTGGCAGCTGCTGCACACTGCTGGCTCATATTTAAATGGTTATCCACTAGGACTCCAAGATCCCTCTCACATTTACTACTATTGAGCAAGGTACCACCTATACTGTACCTGTGCATTTCGTTTTTATTGCCTAAATGTAGAACTTTACCTTTTTTCACTGTTGTATTCCATTTTATTAGATAGTGCCCAATATTCAAGTTTGTCAAGATCCTTCTGTATTTTAAGCCTATCTTCTTGTGTTGGCTATTCCTGCCAGCTTGGTGTCCTCTGCAAATTTGATGAGTTCCCCATTTAGTCCCTCATCCAAATCATTGATGAAGATGTTGAAGAGTACTGGGCCTAAAACCGAGCCTTGGGGTACTCCACTGCATACTTCCCTACATGTAGATGCAGTTCCATTGTAGACTACACATTGAGTGAGGTTGGTCAGCCAGTTACGAATCCATCTGGTGGTGATGCTGTTTAACCCACATTCTTCTACTTTATCTAGTAGTAGGTTATGGTCTACCTTATCAAATGCTTTACTGAAGTCCAAGTAAACTATATTGACGGCATTCCTCTGGTCCACTAATTTTGTTACTTTGTCAAAGAATGCAATAAGATTAGTCTGGCATGATCTGTTTTTGTCAAACCTATGTTAGCTTTTGAATATTACTTTGTTTACTTCTAAGTGTTCACTAATTCATTGCTTGATTATCTTCATACATTCCACTTCAATTATATATGTATATAAAATGTAATAAATAATAAAGTATATAGCTTAATGTGTAACCATAATACGTAATCAAATGTTCATGTTTTGAAGGGAATAAGTGACAGTGGTTCTGTTATTCAGCTGGACAGAAATTTTATTTAGATGTTACACTACAAGTTTTTATATATTTCCTGTTTCTAAAATATTTGAAGTAGGATAGGGCAGATTTCAGATTCAAAAGGGGAAAATATTTTAAGTGTGTGTGGATGCAATGCCTTTCAACAATTTAAAGCAACTGTGTCCTTTTTGTGGATCATATAGCCAGGATCTGTGCCTTGTTGAGGCTGTTGCCAAAAAAAAGGGTCTATTTGTGTTTCTAAGTGCCTATCCCCCCTAAATTGTACAAATTAGTGTCATTAATTCCATCTGCAAGCAGATCTACACATCTATGATTTTGGGCATTAATGTTAGTGTTTGTGTTATATGAGTACCCTGCTGAGTGACAATACTATGCTATTACTCTATGGATGAAAAATTGAAATTATACAAAATCAGTCTAAACTCAAATATGCTTAACTAATAATATAGTTTCACTATAACTTCTAACTCAGACTTACATTAAATATTTTATGCTTCATCATTCATCCACATCTCAATGCCTGGAAAATTCTAATGTTTCTCATTATATTAATGCTATTGGAAAAGTGTGGGTACGAAAGCTGCATTTTAATAACCATTTGCATATTATCAGAACTGTAATCAAAGAAGAAAAAAGGAATGGATCTTTAATATGACCAAATCACACTTGGGTGTTATTCACTTGTATGGCAACATCATTTAAAGATTAAAGATGTATTGTGACATGTAATTAAAGGAATACCCTTGTTTATTGTATTAACAGTAATGACATTGGTGCATATGGAGAGGAAGAATAAATCTAAATAAATAAATTTTACAAGCAGAGGTTTGAATTACAGTTTCTTTTATTCCTCCCTAGAAGGCGATGCATTTCTATAGAATGCATTTCTATTTGGTAAAACAGCTGGATCTGATGACATTAGAGATACTTGTTGGAAAATATTGAGCAATGTAAGACTAAAGTACGTTTCTGTATAAGATATTCATATTTATATAGTTTTATTATTGTATATCTGAGAAGATTCCTAGATTGTTCCTAGAGAGTTTCTTGCATCCTACTCCAACTTGATAACTGCAGAAGACTACAGATATCTTGAACAGCAGTCACAAACTCTCCAGCAAGATTAGCTATAGGTAAGGCTGCATATATCACCTTTTCCCAACCTTGTGTCTGTAAATGTATGGTACTTTGGTTCTGTATCACTAGCAATTGCAAAGCCCAGATGACAGTTCATCAAAAGTGTTATTTTTGGGAAGGGCAATACAGACCTTCCTGAGCTGGACAGAGTAGTAATCTAAGTGTTAGAGAGGTCTGGGGGAAGGTGTCTTCAATGCATCATCTATTCATCAGTACTACACTAATGTAGTTTCTCTATGTATTTTCTAACTACAATATTAATCAGTCTTTTTACTGTTCTACTCTGCCCTTGTCTATCATTTTTCAAAACAGTATGAAGACTCTTATTCTTCACTTTATTTATATGCCATTGAAATTTTTACTGAAACCATTTTAATTTTGATATAAAAATAGGTATATAAGAAAGCATTCTTATTTCAGGAAAGACTAATGGTAACACTTGCTATCTAAAAATGAGTGTATAGTGGAGTGCCAGAAACCTGTCAAAAGTCTACTGCTACAGTTTACTGATTAATCAGGAAAGGATTGAAATCTTGATTGGCTTTATTTGTTGGCTGATTGAAACAGTGAGATAGGAAGTCCTGGACAGATTAATTAATTTGTGCTCAGGAGCCAACGCTTAATCTAAAGGATGCTGTCAGTTTGAGTGATGGCTGTGTAACAGAAGAAGTTTTTTTTTAAATCACTTTAGTAATACCTTAATACAAGGCTTTGTCTACTAACAAATAATTTCTCCCCATTCTGTTGAAATAGTATGCCCACCTAGAGTATATGTCAATTACTGCTGCATTAAAGAAGATTTATTAATGAGAAGACAGAATATTGTGAATGAGTGTTCTGTTGGTGGTAGAACTAGGCTTTTACCAGAAGCATTCCCAGGTCTGTATTATTTCATTACAAGAAAATATTTTCATAAAATTTGGTTGCTATTTTAAACAACCACAAAGTTTAAGCAACTAACAGTTAAAATATATAGGACTATCTGTGCTTAATAGCATAGCAATATCGTTTATATTTATATGGCTCTTCACAGTGTTTTACAGTCCTCTCTAATTGGTTTACAGAGTTAGCATATTGCTCCCAAAAATATTTGGGTCCTCATTTACCAAGCTTGGAAGGATGGGAGGCTGTCAACTTTGAGTTTGGTGACATTCGAACTGCCAAAGTGCGGGCATATGGCAGTCAGCAGAAATAGCCTGCAGTACTGCATTATAATAACTGCACCACCAATGTAAGATAAAGTGAAGTTATATATTTGAACATGCATTTCTCCAAATTAGTGCTGATAAGATGCTACTAAATTACAATAGGTCAATTTAAATCTGAAGGGCTTTATTCTCCTATACTCAAGAGAAATTATGATGTAAAAGTCCCTCAAAGATTGCCATCAAATTTTATGTGTAACTTGAGACAATACATAAATGCATCTTTATTGCATCTTTTTATTCAATTGAATCACATTTAGCTAGGAGTCAATAGGGCTATAAAGAAAAAGATATATTTTTCCAATTAATTCTTCCTGACTTGTGAAAAGAAAGACTAGGGATGACATGATAACAGTGTTCCAGTATTTAGGAGCTGTCATAAAGAAGAAGAGGTCAACCTATTCTCCAAAGTATCTGAAGACAGGACAAGAAACAATGGATGGAAACTAATGAAGGAGAGAAGCAACTTTGAACTAAGGAGAAACTTCCTAACTGTGAGAACAATAAACCAGTAGAACAGGTTCCCTTCAGAGGTTTTGAGTTCTCCATCAGTGGAGATTTTAAAGAAGAGATTTGACAGCCATTTGTCTCTAAATGGTATACTATATCCTGCTTGGTTGGGGTAGGTGGGAGTGGACTGGGGGACCTCCAGTATCCCTGCGAACTTTGTAATTCTGCTCTGTTACTCTGTTAGTCTTTCTATGATCACATGTATCCATCTCATCAAGCCCAGGGAAAGTTCAGAATAGTATAGGATCTTCTGCCGTGGGCAAGGGGTTGGAGTAGAAAGTCTTCAAGATCCTTTTCAATAATATTATATGATCATATCTTCTCTGCCTGACTTCAGCCTTTTCTCTCATCTGCAACACATTCTGCAAGAACCCTTAACACAGTGCTTCTCAACCTTGGCCCACCTGAAGATGCGTGGACTTCAACTCCCAGAATTCCCCAGCCAGCTGGCTGGGAGATTCTGGGAGTTGAAATCCACGCATCTTCAGATGACCAAGGTTGAGAACACTGCCTTAAGGCCTTCAAAAAACAAGAAGGGGGGGGGGGGAAGAAGATATTATTAAGTTCACGAAAACCTTCAACGGCTGTTTAGCAACGTTTTATGGAAATACTCCTTCAAAGCTGCCTTGCATTGCAACATTTATAAGTATCCCATAGTATTTTTTTTTTAAAAAGTTTAGTACATGCATAGCCACTTTGTTGTACAAACCTCTTTGTGATTGTGTAAGTACTCGAGTGTCTGCCTTTGACTAGGACTGAACAATGTAAATAAAAGCTGAAAGCAATGTTATTTTGCACATACGTAGCTCTTGCACAGAGTTCATTTTCCAAGTCATAGTTCTAATAGACAATGGGGAAATTTTTATGTGACACATAATGTTTCATTGAGGTATATCACATCACCTTTTTGCCACAAAGAAGAGAATTGTAGCTATTCTATTACGTACATCTCTTAGAATTAAATCTAAGTTATTTCATAAAGGCTTAGGACATATACTTAGCTTAGAAGTAGCAGTTGTAATCTATTGCAACTGAAAACACATAAATCTCATAATAAGTGAATAGTTTAGGCTGAAATTCTGCTCAGATTTCATAAAGCAAATGCTCCATGTAAAACATTGGGGCTTTACACCTGAGTAGGTATGAATAAATTAATTAAACTACCATATTTTTGGAGTATAAGACACACCTTTTTTCCTCAAAAAAGAGGTTGAAAATCTGGGTGCGTCTTATACATTGAATACAGCATTATTTTGCCTCCTGAAGTCCCACCCCCTTCACCAAAATGGCCATGAATACCCTTATGGAGGGTTTCAGATAGCTCCTGAGGGCTGGGGAGGGCAGAAATGAGCCATTTTTGCCCCTCCCCCTGGCAGCACTCTATAAGTCTCCATAAGGCTATGCATGCAATTTGTTTTGACAAAAATGGGCCCATTTTTGTAAAAAATGGGCTTGGTTTTGCTCATTTTTAGCCCCCCACCCCCCAGGAGCACTCTGCAAGCCCCACCAGGCTATTCATGCCTTTTTTTTTTAAAAAAAGGCCCATTTTTGCGAAAAACAGGACGTTTTGGGGAGGTTTGCAGATTGCAAAAACTTTTTTTTCCTTTCAGAAAGCTCTTTAGTTAGAATGTCTTAGGTGCTGCAGATTGTCAGTGATTTCCTTCTCCAGCACATGGATAAATACACCTGGAAACATCTACCTACTTACCTACTCTCTCTCTCTGCCTACCTTCCAAGCTATTGTATTTCTCTCTCTCTCTCTCTCTCTCTCTCTATATATATATATATATATATATATATATGTATGTATGTATGTATGTATGTATGTATGTACGTACGTATGTATGTATCCCTCTATCTAACTACCTACTCTCTCTCCCTACCTATCTACTGTATTTCTCTCGCTCCCTCTACCTACCTACCTACCTACTTTCTCTCTCTCCCTACCTACCGTATTTCTCTCTTTCTCTCTATCCCTCTATCTACCTACCTACCCCCCTCTCTCTCTAACTACCTATCTACTGTATTTCTCTCTCTCTTTCTATTTCTCTCTCTCTATCCCTCTACCTACCTACCTACACCCTCTTTCTCTCTCCCTACCTAGATGTACCATCCAATCATCATCTACTACTTGCCGAAGTCCAGCTGAAACTAAAAAGATGAAAAACCCAGCTCCTCCTAAATCAAGAATTGACAGCGACTTCATCATTAAATATAGACATACAATAAAAGAACTATAAATTCATTTAAGAGACACCAACAACATAAATAATGAAGATGTAGAAGTGAATTGGAAAAAAATTAAAAATTCAATAGTACATGTAACAAACTTAAAACAAAGGGAGAGGTACCACAAGGAACAACAGTGGATGATGGATGAAATTTTTCATATAATGAATGAAAGACATTCTTATAAAAATAAAAATAAAGAATACACAATGAATTTAACCTTAGAAGAAAAATTCAACTGGCAAAAGAAAAGTGGTTTGCAAAAAGATGCAAAGAAATAGAAGAGATAGAATGTATTCATGATAATTTCAATTTACACAAAAAAGTGAAAGAAGCAGCAGGTGTCTACAAAAAGAAAACCAACAACTTAGTTGACAATGAGGGTACAATCATCTTCGATGAGGATGTAAAACTAAAAATATGGAAGGAATATATTGAAGAATTTTTGCGGACACTAGGGATGATATTGATATGGGAACTATAACAACTGGATCAAACATCACTATGGAGGAAATTGAACACAATAAAAATAGCAAAAACAAGGAAAGCCACAGGGCCCAATAATATCCCCGTAAAAATTTTAAAATTGCTGGAAGACAATGGGAAGACATTTTTACTGCAGTTCTTCAATAGAATATATGAAACAGGAAAGATACCAAATGATTGGCTAAAGTCAACTTTTGTGACAATTTCCCCAAAAATAAATGCAAAGGAGCATACCAAATACAGAACAATAAGCTTAATGTGTCATGTCCTAAAAATATTCCTGAGAATAATTCACACAAGAATATACAACAAAATTGAGTAGTGTCAAAGTAACACACAATTTGATTTCAAAAACAGTCTTGGTACACGAGATACCCTATACAACATTCAAGTTCATGTAGAGATGTCAGTCACAGTGTTACATGTGCTTTATCGATTTTGAAAAAGCATTTGATAAAATAAGACACAGCAAACTATTACAAATCCTGAAACAAGTGGGATTAGATGACAAAGACATCCGAATCATAAATAATCTATATTGGCATCAGGTAGCAAATGTGAGACTAGGCCAAAAAATACTCAGATAGTACAGAAATACAAAAATGGGTCAGGCAAGGCTGTATTTTGTCTCTGCTGTTGTTTAATATTTACTCTGAGTCAATTTTCAATGAAGCACTGGAAAACAATGCTGGCCTCAAAGTAAACAGTGTATGGATCAACAATTTAAGATATGCTGATGATACAATTCTGTTTGCCAGTAAGCATGAAGACCTTCAGTTCCTTATCAACAGAGTCTCAGAAATATCTGAAAAATATGGCTTGAAGCTTAACATTTCAGAAACTAAGATCATGGTCATCAACAAACAACCCATTACCACTGATAAATTCGGAAGGAATACCACTAGAAAAAGTTGAAAGGATCACGTACCTCCGTTTTAATTTACATGAAAGCTGGGACATGTTCAGTGAAGTGAAGACAAGGATAGAGCATTATTCAAAATGCAAAAGATCTTCTGCTGTCCTGATATAAGCGTAAGACTAAAAAATCAAGCTTGTCAGATGTTACATCTTTTCTATCCTGCTCTACAGAGTAGAGAGTTGGCTTCTGACAAAAAACACTTGAAGAAATTAGAAGCCTTTGAAATATGGATTAACAGACGGTTGCTAGGTATAAACTGAATTGACAAAATCACAAATGAAGAGGTGATAAGCCATATGGGAAAGCAAAGGGAAATCATCAAAGCCATTAAAAAGCGAAAAATTGAATATTTTGGATATATGATGTGACACCCAGAAAAATATGACATCCTTCACTTAATCCTCCAGGGAAAGATTGAAGGCAAATGTGGTCCAGGCGGAAGAAAAAGAACATCATGGCTTCAAAATCTAAGGGACTGGTTTGGACAAAGCAGCACTTTTTCATGCTGCTGTTGACAAAAATAGGATTGCCAACATTTGCCAATTTTCAATAAAGGATATGGCAAAAGAAGGAGAAAAAGAAGCTTTTAAATTACCTCTTACTAATTTTAGATGAAAGTAATTTATATCATTGCATATGTCCACATGAACATGATAATCTTGCCCACAGAAGCACCAATTCTCTGCCACTTTCTCATGCTCCCACCTTACCAACTCTTATAAAGCACTACAAAATAATTTCTTTATCCAAAAGCTCTGAAGCAGTTATTAAACCAGCTGTTTTCAAAAGTACACAAATCTGCTAAGTTGCAGTTGGGTAACTGTTAAATGTTAAAGCAGTGAATGATCAGCATGTAGCAGATGGCCAGGGAATGGGTTAGAAAATGGCAAAGTTAATACCACCAGACTGAGATGTTCATTTATGCTGTGGTATGTGCAGACAGGGTGAATAATGAAGGTTCTGTAATAATTGTGTAAATCCCAACATTATTAAAACTGATTCAGCTGGGGTTTCTTAATATATGGGAAGCACTTGATGTACTTTGAGCAACACCTCCTCTTTTGCTAAAGCTGTTCTCATTAACTCATACCGCTTTATTTGCTGTGACCTCAGTGTTCCTGTTTAGTAATGAGTGGAATAAAAATTAGAAATCTGCTTTCCATCCCAACATCCAGAAAGGAGGAAGCATTAAGAAGAGTGCAAAACCCTGAAGATGGTACTGCAATAGCCCTCAAGGGGTAGTGCTTGAACACAAAATGAATTGTTAGAATTAAATCTGCAAAGGAGATATGAAGAAAATGGATACCAAAGAACGATGTGATGTAACTTTACAATAGTCATGTCATATTGGTGTCATCTAGAATGTTTGTGTGGATACAACAGATCATAATACATTAAAATGATATAGATTTATACTGGGGAAAAATATAATTTGTATCATAATTAAAAAAATAAGGTACACTGTTTCCCCTTAGTGTCAATAATAGTGAAATCTTAAAAGCAAAATTGTTCATGACAAATACAGTTTTATTTTATTTTTTTAGGAAAAGCTGTCAGTCTTGTTGAAACATACTATTTAATTCAGGTATAACTTTTCAGTGTACTTAATAAGAGAGAAAAGCACAAACCTTGCAATATCATTTTCAATCATGGAGTTGTATTTTTAAACCATTTACAAGCTGCAATTGATCCAATATGCAGTAGCACAAGTGATTATGGAACATCCAAGTAACACCTCTACATAAGGTGCAATTTCAGTGGCACAAGTACATCCTTATGAGAGGGGCATAAAATATTTGATTAATAGCTACCCTGGGGTGTGGTACAGATAAAAAGGGATGGCTGTCAATCACAACCACCATCTTGAACTTTTTTTATCTACATTCCTAAAGACAATTATGGCTGAAAGCTAAATCGTAGACTATAAAAAATTACTTCAGAATTGGCTCCAAACAAGACAGTGAATTTTATTCCTGTTTAGCCCAGAATATCTCTGTTTATATCATTATTTTCTAA